>NC_052958.1:11444900-11775525 GCF_013358895.1 Oreochromis aureus | reverse complement strand
CCCAGCAGGGAATTAGGCAGCACACTGTGTATCCTGTTCTTTACTTGAAGAATCTGTTGCACGCTGTGACTGCAAGAGCTGTGTACGTATTTACCTGTCTGTCTACAAGTGTAGCTGAGGTCCAACAAGCCCTTCTTCCACCCTTTCTTTCCATCCCTCCCTCTGTCCCTTTTTCATTTGCTCTTCTCTCCACCTTCTCCAATCAGCAAGTGTGAGATTAAAAGTAAACACAAAGGCGACAGTCAAAGCCCCAAATAACGGTAAGACCAATGCTGATTAAAATTAGCCCTAGGATAGGAAAATACACCAAGCACTTTCTCTCTGATTAAATGTCTGAACTGTGTAAACTATTACAACCTTGTTCTAGTCTCTCTGTTGTCCTCTACAGCCCCTGTCATTACATTTCCTCCAGATTCCATTTTCTCACCAGATTAAATGTTTTAATTATGCATGTGCTATCCAGGCACTTTATTGGTCGAAGCAGCTCTAGTTTTAGGAGTGTTTTATCGTACCAGTTATTTAACTTAGATGCATTTAAGACAAACAAAAAAACAAGAAAAACACACATATTCCTTTTTGTCGCACAGTTTGTTTTATGCCTTCAAAATGGCTCTGAGCGATAGGAGTGTGGGCATGGGACCTCTGAGGGTGTTCTGTGTTGTATAATGATAGGATGTTGGTAGCAGATGTTTTGGGCCCAATGGATCAGGCTTGCCTTGGGCTATTTGTGTGTTCTTAACCGTCCTCCAGAGTGTCTTTCACAGGTCACCATTGCAATGGTCTTTTGGATACATAATGCGATAATATGCTGCCCATCATTGAAACCTGCATACACAGAATCAATGAACACTTTATTAGTTCCAGCAGGTTTGTTCCTGTTTTGTACAGTAAATGTAGGTACACTGAACTTGAACTGTCATCATCAACAAACTAGTTTGAGATAATCTGAGCTTAGAGTTATTCTCCTGAAAGCTTGCATGTTCAGCAAAAGTACTCAGGTAGGTAAGTATATGAAGCTCAAAGGGGACTACTGGGTATTTGGCCCAAAGTGTGCCGAGAAAGTATCCACAGACCATTAAACCACCACCAGGATGGATGCTATCCTACCACCTTCCAAATTTCTATTTAGTTATACTGATCTTTTGTAATTTGTAGCCTCAGTTTCCTATTTTTAAATGACAAGAGCAGCACCCAGTGTTTTGTGTTGCTGGAACCCATCTGCTTTGTGCTCTTCTGCATACTTTGGCTTAAACCCAGTGGTTTTTACAATACTCAGACTAGAGAGTTTGGCAACAAGAACCATGCCAAGGAAAAGGTCACTTAAATTACCTTTCGTCTCCAGTCTGATGCTTGGTTTGAATTCCAGCAGGTCTTCATGACCATGTCTACATGCCTAAATGCTGCTGCCATGTGATCATTATTTTAGTTTCATGGCAGTCATCACTTACATGGAACAACTGAATGAGACATCAAAGCAGGTTTTCTGGTCCAAGCTTTCTGAATACAGGATTCAATTTGGCTGTCATTTAGTTTTTCTGTTGTGCTTTTACTGAGATTTATTCCAGCAGGTGCTGTTGGCTAGGGTTTAAATAATCTGTGATTCATATTTTGTCTAGAAGTGGAAAGCCAGAACTAAATGAACTGACACAGAGTGCAATATGCAAGATACTTGGATCAATTCTGTTTCAGCGGATACGATAAATAACTGCCTGAAATGTGTTTTCCATTATCGTGCTTCTGTCCATCACTATCATAATAAGAGGCTTGGTGAGGTACACTATAGTAAAGACCCAATATTATTGTTATAAGCCGCATTCATTTTCCACACTGGTTCTGTGCGCCACTCTAATTTCAGCAACAGAACTGTTGTAATTCAATTACTGGTCCTGCAGCAGATGAGCATCCAGCGCATATTTATGTGTGTATGTGTGTGTGTTTGGGATCCAGACCGGATAAGCAGTAGAAAATGGATGTAGGGATGCGTGTGTCTTGTAACTATTATCATCAACTTCACTGATATCTATGTGCAGCCAAATTGAACATGATGAGTCCAAACACATTTAAAATAACAACTGTGAGCCGAAACATCTGCAGTAATACGTGTGCTGCAACATGCAGATCTGCTCTGTATTGTGATGAAGAACATAAATAACTTTCCACTGACATCATCTCTTGTTAAAAAAGGTAGAATACATTTTAACTCGAGGAAATCCCAGAATTTCACTAGTAAAATAAAGTGATTAATAAAGGTCTGGCCTTGAAGAAAAAGGGTGCATATAAGTTCAATCTGGTTACATGACACTGAAGTACAGCATGTGTTGAATTTTTGTATTAAAAGTAGCAAACAAGTAGAGTAATAAAATACCAGAAAAAGAAGGATTACTATGAATCCTAAATTGTGAGAGAGCATCAATGTGGAAAAAAACAAGTAGTTGGGGAATCAACAGTACCTAAACCAATACGTTTGACATTCCAGAGTCATAATCCTGTAACATCTATTGAGTTTTTCCCAGACAAAGTTCAATTCTATCTAAGATTCCATTAATGAATATGATAAATTATAATTGGAAGGTCAGTGGAAGTCAAGTATTGATCACGTTCCAAGATAAGTGAACAACCATTATCCTTGAATTCGGCCAACAAATGAGGACAGCAAATGACTGGAAAAAAGAATAATTGAGAAGACAAGTCAGTGATTCTACAATAAAAATTGATTTAAGGAGCTTTTGAAGTGTGACCTATGAGAAACCAATTAAAGCATAGTGTCATGTTCACTGGGCCCCATGTTAGGTTACACCTTAAAAACATGGATTAGTTTTCCTGAGGAGCTAAACAGAAAAGAGCAATATTAGTGTATGAGTACTGTTTTGGAGAGTTAGTCACAGCCTGCTGTAAATGCTCCATCACCCTTCTGAGCAGTCCAAGTGATACTGAAAACTAACCTTGCCCTAACCATAATATATTCCACAGAGAAATAGTGTAACATCACACATCACTTGGCAGGACCATGCCAGTCTTGCACATATATTATCTGAACACGTGGCTTACAACACCTGCCAGTCCCGCCCCTAATATCCCACCCAGCATCACCTCCACACCCATGTCTCCCGCTAGACATTTTTCCATTTGCACCTCTTCTCTCTCCCCTTTGGGGTCTGCAAATCAGTTTGACAAGGAACACCACTTCTATCATCCCACTCTCTTCCACCTCTACCTTTCCCCGTTTCCTTCCTGTCGTGGGAATATGATGCTATTATGCACAAACAAGAAGCTCCTAATACAACATAGGCTTTTTTATGTACTTCAGACTGAGCATTGGGTATTAAGGTTGGGCAAGAAGGAAAGCTGTTTGTAACTACAATGCTTGTGCAGGGAGACTCGAACAGACTGTTTTCTGTGCCAGACACACTGTGAACAAGTCTATTTGAATATCAAAAGGGAAATAGGGAATGTGTGAAATAGATTTGGAACCGAGTTGATTATGAACACTTTCAAAGAGAGAGGGGGAGGTCAGAGGTTGGAGTGTTGGGAGAAGGAGTATGTGCGCACACCTACAAGGAAATTGATAAGTTTAAAGTGTGTATGTTTGGTTATGTGCACATATGGGGCAAGTATGTGGCGACAAGCTGGCTTTGTGTACGGGGGGGACTGTCACTTCAAACACGCCCCGGGGCAAGGCAATATAGTACAAAACACAATGAGCGACCACGGCACAAAGAGAAATAAAATTTAAAAAAAAAAAAAAAAAGGCTTTAAATGCATTATGGTGTGTCGCAAGACTGCAGGAGTTATTGGGATTTATTCACACTTCACCTCCCAGATGACCACTGGCATACTCTGATGCCTTCACTCAACAAAGACGCAATAAAAAACTAAAGGAGGAGGGTGTAAACGTGTAGAGGCTGTGAGATAAGCAGAGGAATATGAGGGAGTGGTGACACATCTATGGCTAGAAAATTGCTATTTTCATCATTTATTCATAGGAAATGTGATTGAATCTGGATGAGGTTCTTTGATTCTGAAGCAGTGGTTTGCAAAGGCTAGCAGCATACCCACACACAGTATATCCACATTTAGACAGATAGCTGAGGATTTGGTGTATAAAAGGTACACAACATATAAACTTGCAGTCTCATATACATACATGCGTTCCAATCACATATTCCAGATGTGGCTACATATGGAGCTGTAATAGAGTCTTTAGATGAAGCATTGGATTAATTGAAGCGTTCAAGATGAGAAAGCAAGCAATTAAGTCCTCCAGTGTGTTTGTATGTGTATGTTGGGCATGTGACCATGTGCCTGTGTAGCTGTGTGCACATGTGTAACATGTGCGTGTGTATACAAAACTTGGGAGACATACATTACAGAGCATATTAATTTCAAACCCATTAGAGATTTCTGACTGTGGATAAGTTACGAAACCATTACACATTAACACTGCTACTCGCAATAATGTTTACTTACTGGAAGGCTGGAACTCATACAACAGTACAACAAACACTGTAACCTTTCAGAACAAATGTGTGTGTGTTTTTGGTCATATTTTTACTATTTGCATTTTTTGGCTTTAATTGATAGTGACAAACAAAGGAGAGACAGAAAATGTGTGAAGAAATTAAGGGAATGGCATTCGCCAAAAGATCTGACCAGTCTGTCTCGCCGTTCAAAGCAAGCTTGTCGTCTACACGCCAGCTATTCATCTATCAAATCACCCCAGAGTAGTGCTGCCAACGAATACTCTAAATTTGATTATAATAATTACATTTTTAAAAAAGCAGCACTACCAGCAGCCATCTGTGTTCTGAGCTACATAGAATGCAAAGTTGCTGCTGGGGGCAGCATGCACTCTATGGCAAAGTCAGAACAGCTGTGTGGTGTAGGGGCAGCTCTCACTCCTTCAAGCTTAAGTTACATTGCTGCAGGTGCAGAGATGAGGGAGAGAGAGAGGTATTTAGCAGGAATTTTTTAGCCTACTGTTATTAGGGTAAGTAAGAGGAGGAATGTCACTTCAACACCTGAAGGTGAGCTACAACGAGTCATACTATTTTCCAAAATCTTGTTTTTTTTAATGTTGTTAAAGTTTTTAGGTTTTTTATTTCTGTAAAAAGTAAAAACATTAAAATAGGTCAAAGGGAAAAAAGTAAAGTAGCTTAAAAACATACAGTGGGGAAAATAATTATTTGATTACCTGCTGAATTGTAATTTTGCTCACTTACAAAGTATTGAACAGACTTTATTTTTTATGGTAGTTTCATTTGAATAAAGAGAGAAAGAATATCAAACAAAAATCCAGTAAAAATGCTTTACATAGTTAGAAGTTAGAAATTGATTTGTACGTCACTGAGCGAAATAACCATTTGATCTGTACAGAAACTCTCTAAATCCTTTAGCTTTCTTGGTTGCACTTTGATAACTTAAATTTTCTATAGGATGAGGTCTGGACACCTGCTTTTTTCTTAGCCACTCCTTTGTTTTCTAAGCAGTTCTTTTTGAGTCATTGCCATGCTGGAAGACCCATCGACAAACTATCTTCAGTGTTCTGGCTTTACTGACTCTGAGAATGGTGTTTTTTGGGCCATACTCAGCATTTCTCTTCCTCGAAACACAGTGAGTTGAGTTGATGCCAAAGAGCTCAATTTTGGTTTCATCTTACCACAGGACTTTCTCCCAGACCATCTCGGAATCATTTAGATATAAACCGGGAAACTTAAGAGGGGCCTGTACATGTGCCTTCTTAAGCAGCAGGACCTTGCACATGCTGCAAGATTCATTCTTCTTAATCCAGAGGTTTAAGAAGATTCAATGTCCATTATGCCGTTGTGTGTTACCAATGGTATTCTTAGTGACTGTGGCCCCAACAGAACATAAACAAGCCCCTCCTCTGTGGTCGTGGGCTGATCCACCACCCTCTCTCCTGATCATCCTTACCCGATGAGACAAGATCTTGCATGGTGCTCCAAGACTGTACATTAGCTAACTTAACAGTTGTAATTCATGGCTTAAAGAAAAATCTTCACAATTCAAAAGTCTCAAGTGATAAGACCCAATGGGGGTTTATTTAACTGCACTCAAAACACTAGATTTTGATCAGTAGATAACAAAACTGTGGAACCTTAACTGTGCTATATAAAAAGATACTCAATAAGTCTTATTAAATGGCTAACTTAGAAAAAGATTGATGCAATGCAGTACCCAGATGGCTTGATAATGAAATATATTTCACAATTAATTGCCCTATATAATTAATACAAGCATTGGTTTCATTGGTTTGTGGAGGCAATGCAATATTAAAATGGTTTAACCTTGTGTTTATGTTTTTAATGAATGATGGCATTTGACTCTGGTCAGTTTTTGACAAACCTACCCAAAAGCAAATGTCTTTTATATTAATGTGATCACATATAAAATGTCAAGGACGCCCAACAGATCATGGGCTTTAAGATAATGATAACAGAAACTCAAAGTATTGTTAACTTTCTTCCAGAAATTTTGTCGAGAGCAGAAATAATTTTTCAGGATACACAAGAGAAAGGTGTAAAATATAACTCCACTCAGAAGTAGTAGTTTATTCTTCCTCAGTGTCATTTTCTTATGCCCTAAGGGAACACAATGAGCTTTCACATTATCAAAAAGCAGCTAGGATGTCCTTGAGGCCTTTCGTAAAGGCAGAACAAATGGGGCCACACAGAAGACAGTCAGGTCATCGTGCTCCAAATGGCTCCACCGAGCCAGTCCTCTTTCACATTGCCCCAGAATAGTGAGACCTCACTAAATAGAGGGTTCAGTTTCCAAAAAAAAAACAAAGAAAGAAAAATCCTACACAAACTTAAAAACCCAGCCATGAATGCTGATTTTTCTATGTCACTCCTCTGTGCTTTTAATTGTGACACTAATTGCTGGTAACAGTTCAGCCTAATTACCTATGTGTCAGAAGATTAGCTAAACTCTAAAGCTTTGAGGATAGAAGAAGACCTAAGAAGAAGACCTAATCTAACTTGATTTTATTTTATTTTTTAAAAAGCTTGGTATCTTTCAGTACTGTAGGTTAACAATAATGTGCATCTAAAATTATCCTTTGGCTTTTGTAGCCCACACGTGCTTGTAAAAATAAATACAGAAAAGTCTGAAAGTAATTAGTCTGTTGAAACAGTTAAATAAGTCTACAAAGATGAAAATATTTCTTTGTTTTTGCTTTGGCCCTGAAATTCTGTAGTGGTGCATCTCCAGAAAGTATCACCAGAAAGTGCAAAATTCAAAAGTATCTGAAGTTGAGAAGTTTGTGCATTACCATTTTTATGCATTTGTTAACGGTGCATAGCTGGATTTAAAATGAACAATCAAACTCTTATTTCCAAGACTCTGTTGGTGAGCGTTTCAGTTAATAACTATATTGACTTGAAGCAGACCGTTGAGGGAAAAAAAAGGAGTTTAGGAAACTCCAAGTAAAAAGACAGAAAGACACACATGACTAAGCTTTAAGTGTTGAGTAATCCCAGAGCTAGAAGAATTAATCAACGCAATCTCTCATTTCTAACTCTTTTCCTCTCCTTCCTTCCCTATGGTAAGTTTAATTTGAAGAGAGAGAGAAAAAGTCCCTTTCCACACTGTCTCAATACATATTTTTCTAATTTCTTCCTTCAGAAAGCTCTTAATGGCTTCTTCGCTAGACCCTGATGAAAACAATGACTTTTAACCTCCCTCCTCCTTCATCCATCTTTCCCCTCCCTCCATCACAGCTGACTTATTTCACTTTCTAAATGATTTCTTACTCCTTCATTCTCTTTTCAGCCATTCAGGCCTTGGCCTGGGCTTGTGGTCGGTGCTACGCATTGTGACAGGTGAAATGAAAGCCCAGAGAAATCTCATCTTCTTATAAACCCTTGAGGCATTCAGCCAGTCAAAAAAAATATTTTTCCACCTTCTTTCTGAGGCACCGACAGATGGAAGAAGAAAAAAAAAAAGAGCCGTTATATGAAGACCATTTGGGGGTTTCCTTCATCGACAGTTAATCAGCGCTGCTCGTTTTGTAGCAGTGGGGAGCTGGGGTAGTAGATTTTGCATATATTTACAGACTCAGTGCAGTATGAGTGGCATTTCTAGTCAAGAAAAGAAGTACAGCCTGCATTGTAATTTCAGCCTTAAGCTAAATATCTAGACTAGCCTAATCAATGCCGCATTATTTATACAGTTTACCCCTGATAGTTATAATAAGTTGTGCAGACAGTGCTAGAGGATCTCTTTTGCACTTTTTTTCACATCACCTAGTCTTTTCAAATTACCTTTTTATTTTATCTATACTATGTCAACAAGGCATTTGGTGTGAAAAAAAGGCATAGCAACAGACAGCAGCAAACAGTGCTGTCAGGCATTGCTGATTGAAACCTCAAGGTCACAGGCAGAGGAGCAGAGCCAGGCAAAGAGAGGAGGAGGAGAGGAAAGAGAGAGAGAAGAGAGAAGTCGGGGCAGCACAACAGTTTAGACTCTCCAGGGTCTGGCTGTGTAGCTCACTCACTGTGCTATTTTGTGCGTGTGTGAAAGTGTGAGTGAGAGGTTTTCAAGGCCTCTCCCTGTAGGCGGATTCTGCAAAGTCACCCCGCTCTGTGCATCTCGTCAATCTCTCTATCGCCATTTCCCTCTTCACACTCCTGTTGTCTGCCTTTCCTTTTTCTTAAGTGTGACTTCTCGAACTGCAGCATGTCCTCCCCATCTTCACAGCACTGTAGTCACATCTCTCTGACGCTATCATTCCTCCTCTTTACCAAACTTTTTCCATCACCATCCTTCCAGCGCAGACACCTCCATCTTAGCCAAACATGACCTAATACCCCTCACCTTCCTCAACCTTCCTCTACTGTGTTCCTATTCAAAGCAAGGTCCACGTCTTTATGTCTCTACTAACTTAAACTATACTTCTTTTTTTTTTTTACAGTTTATGTTTTCTTCCATAACCCCTGTCTTTCTTTTCTGCCGTTTAGATGACCTCTCTGTGTTCATGCTGCTCTTTTATTTTCACACAAGTTGAAAAAATTCTTATCCAATTTATTCTATTGCTATTCCGTCAGTACTTTTCACACCATCTGGCCCTATCATATCTTTTTCATCTCTTCCTCCTGCCATCAATCCACACTTATCATATACCAAGAAATGGTTGGAAACTTAAAGGAAAATAAGAAGATTAAGTGTATTAAGGCGTGAACTTCTGACCATCACGGTGAAAAGGATTGTCTAACATGTCAGGTGTTCAATTAAGCTGAGAACTATGACTGCTGAAGCCATAGCATATGAGTCATAGTTTTCAATTATCATTGTTCCCTTCTATCAGTATAGAAATGGTTCATCACAGAACAAGGGTGACCAGTCAGAACAAATTTGTACCGATTCCAAGCAATCGTTCTCTCTGAGGGGACAAGTGGGCCAAACCACCCCGTGAAAATGCCTACCACAGCATAACAGAGACACCCGATGTCCTCACTATAGGTTCAAGGGTTCAGGTTTTCCTTTTAGTCTGTCCCTTGTCTGTATTAGGGAATCAGCTCTCTCCCTCTCTACTTTAAACTGCTCAGTTCATCCATCCATCTCTCTCCTCACCTTGTAATTCTCCACTCTTGCTGTAGAGCTCTCGCCTCTGTTCTCTCAGGTAGGCACTCATGCTGATGGCATGGGATGATGATTCAAACCTACAAAAGGCAAAAGGTTCAACAAGGGGGAACAACATATCAGCATAATACTCAAAGGTGTGAAAATGAGACATACATGGAATTTAAATCTCGAATTTCATACATAAAAACACATTTTGTGAAGTTAGTAGTAACTGTTTCTGTAAACTACCTGACAAGACTACAGATGTACGAAAGGTAAAACTATTATGATTTTCCTTAATAACTGGCATACAGTGTTACAACTGTGTGTTAAGTACCTGTGAGCTAAGCTTCAATGTGCTGTAAGCGGTCAGCATCAGACCATTCTTTCTAATCTTGGCTTTGTATGATATTATTGAGAAGGGATATCCTTAACGCTGCAATAGGGAGCCAATCAGAGGAAAGTTTAAAGGAACTTTGACCTTAAGTGAGTTAAAACAGCTTATTTCATAACAGTGCAGCAAGGCCCAGTAAAAGACAAATGATAATTCCTTTGAACTGTGAATCTTGTTAGGTATAACCCAAGAAGAAAAATATGAAGCTGGAAATGGGTATTGTAGATCACCTTTAATAAGCTGAGAACTATATGACTGATTAATGGTTAGCTAAGGACCCTTGACATAAAAAAATGCTAAGACCTCTATACCTCTCCTCTGTTATCCTCAGTGCACTGCTAATAGGAAGAAACACACTGCTCTACAAGTACAGTTAAGAATAGCTGGTCTCAAAGTGTACTATAATTCAACAGATTTTAAGCTACATAGATCATTAGACTCTGGTGTTTTATTTTTTGTGTTTCACGTGCTTTTCTTTCTTGCCTTTTTTTTAACTTGAATTAACACAAACATTATAGAAAATAATGTGATCCTTACTTGAAGAGCGACTGCTTGGGACGCTGTGGTTTTTTCTTTGCAAAAAAGGCAGCAAACTCACTGCCAGTGCTCGCATAGGAGAGCTGAGCTGAGGGCTCCGTAGCACTGCGGCTGTTCTTCACATCCAAATACTCCATAAGCAGAACCTAAGAAATACAAAAAAAACAGTGGGTGAAAACGTAAAAATCTGAAGAAACAGTTTTTAAGAAGTAAAAATTGTTTCTAATGCAGGGGAAATATATTTAAGTCAATCTAAACACAAGGTAAATGTAGCCAAAATGTGTGGTACACAAAAACAAAGAACTGGAGGAACATTTTGCAAATAATTCAGTTAATTAGCAATAGGTCAGTAACATGATTGGGTATATAAAGAACATCTTAGAGAGGCAGAGATTCTCAGAAGTAATGAGGGCCAGAGGTTCACCAATATGCAAAAATTACAAATAGTGGTGAAGACTTTTAATATCTCATCATTTATGTTACATAATCTCATGAAAAGGTTCCGAGAATATGGAGAAATATATGTATGCAAAGCTTAAAATCAATACTGGATCTTCAGGCCCTCGGGCGGCGCTGCATTAAAGACAGGCATGTTATGGAAATCATTGCATAGGCCATCCCCAAGGTTAAAATTTTATCATGCAAAGAAGATGCCAGCAAGTTAATGCTAAACGACATACTGCATCTATTACACCAGCATGGCAGTGTAGAGGAGTCCAGCTGCTGAACTGGCCTGTTTTCAGGTCAACTGAATTTTCAGCAACTAAAAACTTTTGGTTTATCATGAATAATAAAACAAAGAAGAATCAGGAATGTTGAGCAACATTGTCAGATAACAATAAAACACACTCTTCTCTCTCAAAAGTCCAGCAACTGGTCTCAATTCACAAGTTAAATTTTGCTACACAGCAGTAAACACAGCTTGTCCCAACTTTTTTGAGGCAAGTTGCTGCCATCAAATTCTAAATAAATAGCAGCAATCATAATACTAATAATAATAATAATAATAAATAATAATAATCGGTATAATCGGTAATCGGTATTTTCTTTTTTTTCTAAGTTCTAATAAAATCATTGCATTCTATTTTTTACTTACATTTTACATAGAAGGTGACTTTATATTTTGTAAAGTCATAAAGCTCCAATCATGTCACTTTAGAGTAAATATTTTAGTGTTTTCTTTTAGTCAGTCTGCAGAAATAATGCAGTAAGAATCACAACCAATTATTAACTTTTAAATATTTTCATTATTTACATTTTTTAAAATTTTTTCTGCTGTACAAAAAAAGCAAGTTACACATCTATTTCGAGGGGCTGTTTCTTAGTAACAGTAAAAATGAGATTCGTGATAATAAACATTTAACATTTATATAACAATTATTAAACAATTAATAAACGTCACAAAGTCACCTGTATCATGTTTTAATATAAAATGATAAAACTCCTTTTTTTGTTGTTCTGATATGTGTACCATTTATATGCTTTATCTTAACACTACCTAAACTCTGATATGGTAACATGAAGTGCTTAGGCTTACTAATGACTCACAATCGTATCCTTGGAGCTTGACCCTCCTGCTCTGTTCTGTTGTCAGATTATTCATGTAGAGCTTTCTTTATATCCTAAGGTCTTTGTACAGCAGGTGTCTTTATTAATAATAGGAAAAAGAAAATAGCCTCATTGGTATGTCTAGTTTGGTTATAAAAAATGACTTCAAACACTTAAGAGTTTGATTTTAACTTTTTGGATAATTTGAGTTTGCAGAGCCAGACCTACAGAAAGATTACATGCTGCTACATGCTGTCCACATGAATTTGCTTTAGTCTTTTTTTTGTTTTGATTTCTTATTTTATTTTTATATAGCTTTATATGACTTGATCTATACACTGTTGAGATTGCACTAAATTTCACTGTACATGTTACAGTGACAATAAATATGTTTCTATTCCATTTTATATCCTATTACTGCTGCTCAATGAAGAGCTTTAAAGCAAAGCTTTATTGCAAAAAACTAACCAATGTAGATTTGTTTGTTGTTGTTTTTTTCCCTTTGATTTCTTGACAGCTCTTGTGGCAGCTGTGGAGAAACATCTATTTTCTAGAATACTATTATTTTTGGTTGAATAAACCCACAAACCTTTTGGTGACTCATGCGTTCATATCACATCTGATGGGAAATTGAAACTTTAGATGACTTTTTTTTGCAGATAGAGTCTGCTAAAAAACAAAAAAACAAAAAAAAGGGCCTGGGATAAACTTTATATTTTTTAAATATTTTTTGTGGTCTTCAATATAAACATGCATCACAAATAATTATGAAGAACAGACCTCTGGACAGAAGACAGCCAACGACATGACTGGGCACTATTGATGACTGCAGAAAAAATTCTTGTCATCTATTTCTCTGATCTGTCTGCGTGATCCATGGTGAGA
The DNA here is from genome assembly GCF_013358895.1 of Oreochromis aureus. Taxonomy (NCBI): domain Eukaryota; kingdom Metazoa; phylum Chordata; class Actinopteri; order Cichliformes; family Cichlidae; genus Oreochromis; species Oreochromis aureus. Next base: position 11,762,579 of record NC_052958.1, on the reverse strand, counting down.
TCTATCAACGTCTTATCATGCTTCATAAAAATCTTATCAATTTCTAACAATAGTCCAGAACAAGCACATTGAAACACTGGCCAGACTCAGAAAGTTCACTTCCTCTCCTTTATCATTCTATCTGCACATTCCCTCTGTTTCTTTCATTGTCTCATTTTTCAAAATCTCTTAGGGCGTCATCTCTCATTTCTCACATTTCTATTTTTTCTCTGTTGCTCTCTCTATCTCATCTTTTCCTTTCTCTCTCACCCTTCTTCATTTCTCTCTCTCTCTCTGTGTGAATACATATGTTCTAAAATAGCTTCCCATATCTAATAGCTTCATAATTTAGAAGGGCCATTTAGCCTGTGTGTGTCTAATTCTGAGACGCAGTGTGGGTCAGCCCAGAATGGGACAGGAGTAATGGCTGAGCAGATGGAGATCCATCCCAACCATAATGATGTAATTAACACTGCGGAGAGCACCCCTCCCATCAAGCATGGGAAAGCCTTCAGTCGCTAAAATTCATATTAATCCAAGTGCACATCCATGGAAATATGATGTGGATCGCATCATCTCAGGTAAAATCTTGTGTTAGATTTAGTTAAATGCAGATGTTTTACTGGAAAATTTTTTAATGCCTTTTAAGCCTAAATGGACCCAAAATGAAAAGGACCCCAAATGTTTTACAACTTACAACATATAAATTAAACAAGACTGAAAATATGGCTTTTGGTTACAAACACTCATATAAATACACAAGCTAGCCGTTCTCGCCAACACACTTCCCCTGATCACATACAGAGCTGGAAAACATATTACACACGCCCTCTCCAACTGGCAACAACAGAGCGACCACTTGCCACTAGCCTCATGCTGCAGCTAATCCTATCAGTGTATTAATTACTAATGATGAGCTGATGGAGCGAAACCCCGACTTGCTTGCAAGCTAACACCCAAGCAGACTTAATGAAATGCCAGCGCTGGGCTGATGAAGGGGCTCCGACCCTACTTAAATTGCATTAGCCCAGAGACAGAGTGAACTTTGGAGGCAATTAACTGGACTGTTAGGACAGAGAGAAAGATAGAGGCAGAGAGGGATGGGAGGTGGAAAGCAACACCGAACGGGAGAAGAAAAGAAGGGGAGATAACGGTGCAAAAGAGCTGTGGAAAATAGAAAGAGCAAAGGATTATAGGTGGAAGTGAAAACTGAACAGAATGCTAATCGGAAAAAGGAGATAAAGAAAATGAGGAGAAAGACCCAGAGAGAATACAAGTACTTAAGTAACTAGTTAGTATTTGCTGATTTTCCTCTGCAAAGTATGCTACAGAGTTGTTCACTTACAAAAGTTCTTCACATCAAATGTTTTATTTATTTATTATCCATTACGGAGATGGCTCATTGATGAAGATTTCATTGCTCCTAACAAAGTTACTTTGTTGTAAAGCCAAACCAATGAAAATGTGTTTTAATTTGTAGTGGTGGTGACTAAATACATCTTACTCTTACTGTACAGTGTGAAAACTAATTATAAAGAAAAACAGAACCATTTAAGAGGCCGATGAATTCATCCTTGATGCTTGTCAAGAGCGTTTTAGTTTGGATTCGAGTTATAAAATGGCAAGTAAGTTATTTCTTAATGCCACGGATCTCAAGTTTAGCAATCTACATATCATATAAGCAAAATACAATCAGTCATGCCATGCTGTCCAGAGTCTGTTGAACACAAACAAGGTACAACCTAGTTGCTTAGCACTGACTGTTCCAAATATAGCATTCATGCATGCAAACTTAGAGCCCAATCTCAGTGTGTGAGGATGGTACCAACATTAATCACAGGCGGCTAATGATCAATCAAATGTTGGTTGATTTGAAATGTTGCAGGTGGCAATAGTTTTGGCCTGTTACCTGTCTCCCACTAATACTGTTTAATGTGCTGTAGACGCATTTATATGGATCAAAACTATACTGAAGCATTTCATCTTATTCCAAGATAACGACCCTGAAATCTAAATTCATCTCTGATATTTGTTGTAATACCAAAAACTAATCCCTCCTATCAATGCAAGCAAGCAGACTCAGCAAACTTGCAAAACTACTCCTAAAACCTGGATATATTGTACTTGTCTCAATCCTATGACCATGGCAATCTTATCATCAGCTTTTCTTTCTCCCTCTTACCCTTCAGGTCAAGAACCTGAAATCCTATTAAAGCTACTATTACTGCAGGCACAGATTCTCTTACTGTCACATGCTTTTTACCAAACAGCTCATGTGAAGCACACAACAACGGAATACTGAAAATAAGGAACTATAATATGACCGCATTGGTGAAAGTATATTTAAAAGAGGAACAGCAATAAATAGGGATTTGGAAAAGCATAGGATGATTATTCAGAGACAGAGGGAGATAGTTACTCACTTTTTTATGATTCTAAGAGACAACAGGGAAACAAAAACCAAGGCAAATGCAGTTGCAAGTGATATAAAATACAGGTCCTCCAGAGTCAGCTCAGGAATGATCAGCACTGTGAATGCAGTTGCCAAATCAAAGAGCTGGCTCAGTATTTGCATAGCAATGCAAAAACTCGTGAGAGATTCATTCACTTATTATTCAGAATGGCCACAAAGTCCATTCCATTTGGCAACCTACATTCCTGTATTTTCCTAACCTCTTATTAAACCAAGGTCACGCGCACACACACCAAAAACAGCATGTCTACAAATGGTCTGCTGAATTGGTAGTACTAATAGAGAAACAAGAATTTATGGGAATATACAAAAAATAATGCTACAAAGCTCTCTTAGCATTTTAAATACTGGCAACAGCTGGTACCACATGGAAGGAAACTCTCATCTTTCAACATCTCCTTTTGTTTAAACAGCTCAGGTGAAGAATCAGCCAAATAAATATTACAGCAACATCTTGCTATGAGTTCAGCTGGATCCCAATTGTATTAGTCCAGTGGACTTTCACTTTGACTTCCAATAAAAGGTGAGAGAGATGATTGAACACATACTTTGAATTCCCTAAAAAAAAAAACTTAGATTCATGGGAAAATCCATGGAACAGAAAAAGGTAGGCTTTGACTAATGGGTCTACACAGCAAATAAGACTAAGCCTAAAACTTCCTGTGACTGGATGCTTGTGTGTGAGTGGGTAAACATGCCAAACACTTCTAAAGAGATTACAAAAAAAATAATAATAACAACAATAATTTTGCCAGCACTTTTTAACCAAGATGTTTGGTACTTCAGTAGATTGGGTCTCATCCCAAACTAAATCAGTCCAATGCGCTGAGTGCAAAGTTAAATTAAAAAGAAGGGAACCTTAATGGAAGTCAGCCTTTGTTATTCATTTCCAGCACTCCCATGTATTTCCTCCTAACTGAAGTGTCCTGATGTCACCTTTTATGCTTGGAGGAAGTGTATACTCATCTTCCGTTCTGTCCATTAGGGCCCTAACAGCTCAGCAATCAGTTCAATTATGGAAGCATCATTCAGATTTTTGCAGGTGAGCACTAGTCATTGTGTAAACTAAGAAGTCAATTGGCTAAAATTAAAGGAATAAATATCACTTCATTCTCTCTCCTTGTTTCCACCTTCCTCTTCTTATTAAGTAATCTTAAAGCAGCCGAGAGAACAATCTCAGCACTTTGTTTCTCTTTTCAAGTCTTTATTGAAATCGGCTGTCTCCCACTAAATCCCTTGGCTAGTGTCTTGTCACAAAACATTGACTGATATCCCTTGCAGCCAGTTTGAAGTTAAAGCCCAAAGTGTCCTTGGCCGTCAAAGAAAAGGGTTCTGTATACACCCGGTATTGATTGTGTTCCAGAAACTTCAATAACCTTCACAAGTTCTGACAGAGCTTCAGCCACAGCTACTCTCTCAGCGCTGAACTCTTGCTAAGCAGCAGGAGTTCCCACCTGGAGGGGCTGCATCTAGTCAATCTTTTGAAGGCTATCTTGTTGACAGAGGAAAGGGAGGTGTGTCTGAATGTTCACTGAAACCCTTTTTACTCGTCTGTGTCCTTGCTGTGTCCTCAACATTTTTTTGAAATGTAACAAACACTTTAAGTGTATTTATGCTATAAACAATAAATGTGTTTTTCATTTCTCTTTTAAGAGATATTCAGAACAGCAGTGAATACATCAAAAGGATGAAGATTAATGGACATTTTAGCAGAGCATATGCATCAGCAATGACATCGGCTGGTCTGACTGCTATCTTGAACAGGGACCTAGATATTTTTGAATAATGGATCAAAACAAACTGATACTTAGCACATCCACAGTAAAAAGTATGGTACTCAGTTAAAGCTATGACATGAGACAGTAATACCATATAAACATACCAGCCATCCAGCAAGTAAAGGAAACCAGGCTCTTGGGCATTATCCTATACAACAAACCGCCTTGGTCTACACTCTACAATATGGCAGATATTGTATTGTATTGCATAATTTTCAAATGTCACCTATTTCTTCTTAGGATATCTCAGACTTTTCGTCATCTGTTGTAAATGGATGGTTAATTGAACCTTTTCTGAATGTACTTGTGGTTCTTTACACCATGTAAAAAGTTTAGTTTTTTATAGATTAATATGAAAAGGCCTTGCTGGCCCAGTGTAATTGAGATTTATGTGGCTGATGAATTAAAATGAGCCTGACTAGATTAACTGGAGAATTCCTTTCATTTTAAATATAGAGTTAAAAGATACTGCTTATATTTGACTTATTGGTTATATTCTACTAATCTAACAGCAACTACACTACATATATTAGTATGCTATGTACATGTACTGTACACATAAAATCTCTGGATCTTGAAGAGGTGGACAACTGCAATAGCTCCATATGAGACACCCTTTACTCAAAAGATTATTCACACAGTCCAGGAACATATCGTATAACCATCAACAACTAAAGACAATTATTGCTAAAACATACGTCAATGTTCAGTGATTTTTAATGTGTGTGTGTGTGTCTATTGTGGTGGTGGCTTGGGGGGGTCCACAGACATGGTAGACTTCCCTCCGCTCCGCAATATGTAAATATTATAGTCTTTGGAGGCCAGAACAAATGTGACACATTGATTAAAATGTTGGGTGAGAACAACATAGCGATGTCTCTGCTTCATATTTAATTAAAGGAGCTTATTGTCTTCTGGCTGCTCTCTGGCAGTTCAGTTCTACTCATTTTCACTCTGTTGATGAGCTGATTTCGTACAATGCATATTTAAGCCACTTGTGTGTTCATATTTTTTTGATACAAACAAAACAAACCCCTTTTATTATTCAATAGCACAAAAAAAGATTAATTCATGAAGCAGATATGGATCAAGTTATAGGCTCTCTTCCTAACCAAAAAACCCTAAAAGACCAGGCAAATAATCAGGAACACAAGAGCAAAAGAAAATAGTCCAAAACTCTGTAGGAAATTCATGGAAGCAAGATATCCTAAGCACTCTGAGAAGTAAGAGTATTACAGGGAGGGAGGATTTAAGAAAATATAGCATGAGGCAGGAAAAAGCAACCGTATTAAAGTTTCCTTTTTTAATATTTCAATCTTTATTTAGAGCATCATAAAAATACTTCAGTCCACGCTTCTAGTAAATTTACCTTTTGCTTTAGTAGAAAATATTAATAGCTTGTGTTCCCTTGTGAAGTTTCAATGATCTAGGAATCAGTTCTTTGGGAAGACTGATGGTGAACATCCATATTTTCAAATACAGTCTCAAACATCCTTGTGTGCAGAGGAAACCACTCATTAAAAGTATTATTTGCACTCTGGTCACACACCAGAGGAGACAACGGTTTCAGCAAGCAGTCACACAACCAAAAATCCTTGTAGTATGTGTAAATGGCAAGCTAATTAACAAACTTTTAGGCCTCAAACCCAACAGAAGACGAGGTCAAAGGGTGATGATGGACGCCACTAGTCAGACTGCTAAATATAGATTTAATAACATTCTCACTGGACAGTCTTGATTAAGAATGTACGTAAAGGTTTATGAACTGTGAGATTTTATGAACTATGCTATCCAATTACCTGGTAACGTATTGCTGCTTCCATCTAGGTCACAATTCTAATGAAAGTGATGGATTTTCTCCCTTGGTATATATAAAATGTTGTTTTGACTAAAATTTTAATTCAGACATCATCATATTAAACAGTCCAGGCCTGCTTAACTGTCTGATGTCGTAGTATATTTTCGATGTCAAAAGAGAAACTTAATAAATATTTATGGATATACCAAAATTCCAGTGAGTTATTTCTTTGACAAAACAGAGTGCTTTGAAGAAAAGAATCGTTTCTGGTGAAAAAAGATGGAAAAAATTGTCATGGATAGATAGGAAGTAGGAAGGGCATTTGGTGACATGTGCTTAGAAATGTAACTTCAGTGGCGGTGTAAATAATCAATAGATATACTTGCACACATTCTACACAGAGAGCTAGAAAAATTGCAAAGTGGCATTTAAAACACTCCTTCCAGCCTCAAAACTACCGATTACCATACAGTCTTTCATGCTTTGAATCAATACTTCCACACTGAAATAAACAACCAACAGAAGCATCTCAGGCTTTTCTGAACATGGATTAGGACCATTACATGCATCCTGACTTTAGAAATCTTGTTTACCCGCTCCCCATTCTAAGCCTACCAGGACCCAGTCGCACACTGATGAACGGAGTCTCTCTGCCAAGGCCTTGTAACTAGGTGCACCATGTGTTTCTGTCAGCTCTTGCATCTGTCTACTGGTATGTCATGTGGAAAGGTCAACCTGGTTGCTCTCAAAGAGGGGAAAAAATAACACCCACCAAGAGGTTTCTGTGCCCATCAAACATGTGAACTGCAATAAGAGGCACAAGACAGGCTGGGATTCAAATAATTTAAGGGCAAAAGGATAAAGGATATTAGTAAAGCTAGTGGTAAAAGGTTTGGGTTTTAACAAGTGTCTCCATCGACTTCACTGATACCTTTGCAAATACTGAACTAACAAGATGCCTGAGTATTTCCTCACCTTTTAGTGGGGATTCTTCCTATTTGGACCCTTTAGCCTTCTGTCTTAATTTGCGTTATACAACCACTTATAACAGTTGTGGATACTCATTAAAATGGCCAAAATCTTAAAATAATAAGGCCAGTGTATGTACTAGTACTGTAATGTGTGATGTCAGTGAGAGAGGGTATCCTTAATATGGGCATCTCAGGCACACAGCTGTGACTGAGAGCACATAGACCCCTCCCATCTCCTGTTTTGTTTAGGAGGGGCAGTCAATCAAGTGAAAGTTGGAAGCCATAGTTCTGCAGTAGTACTTTTTAGGATGCCCCACTTTAAAACCTGATAAAGATTCACATTGCACAATTGTTATCAATAGATCAACAAACTGCCATTCATTTACGGCTAAAAATAGTTAACTATATTAATTCAAGTTGGTATCATGTCTGTGTCCCACCTACAGGGGCTCATGCCAGCAGTTTGGCCCAACTCTATGGTGCGAGAACCACTAGCTTCAAGAAAGCAGGTGTGAAATAAACCAGCTTGTTTCAGCCCAGTATGTCATAAATAAGAATTATTTTGAGCTGTGAATCATTCAAAACAGTTCTAGTTGAGTTAGAGAATAAAAAATATGGAGCTAGTCAGCACACAAAATTTGAAAGTATTACTTTTAGGTGGTCTATTCTGCAGCGGAACATTAAATGGAACATTAAATAAGAGTTAGCGTATTTATGCAAACTAAAGAGTAACAAACTCGAGTGAAATGCATAATGAGTGACTAACATAAAGCTCACAACTAAAGTCTGGCTGGTGCTGAGAAGGCTCCTGCCCCTTTGTGGGTCTTAAGGCGTGAGATAAGAACTGGCTCAGTATCTAATAAAATTTAACAGAGCCACTATGGGAGCAGTAGGAATTTAATTTCTCTCATTGCTGATATGTGACTCTCTAAGACAGAGTGGGCTAAGCGAAGGGGGTGAAAGTGAGTGTGGGAGTTGTGAGAGAGAAAAAGAAAGCCAGATAATGAGATTAAGGAGGAAATTACAAAGAGCAAGAGGGGTATGCACAAGGTATTGGGAAATTGAGAGACTGTAATACAGAGGCAACAGGAATGAAGCTGAAGGAAAGAGGAAGGGAAATGGAAATGCAGGATCATAGAGAAAGACGAATGAACATGCAGGGAAATGGCAAGGGGAAGGAGGGATGGACTACAGGCCTTTTTATTGATATAATCAGTCAGGAAATAATAACACGAGTGACTGAATAAGAAAACCTCATCTCACATAATGAGTATTCTAATCAAGAGATTACATTATCTCCCATCGCAGAGCCAGGGGACAGCGGAGGCCCTGGCAACTGGGTGTTGGCAGTGGTCGAATGCAAGTGAATGGTTTAATGTCTTATATAATGATGCTGGTACAGCAGAGCAATTATAGTGCATGCCTATGCTGTTTCACACCCTAGAAACCCATACACACACCTAAACACGCCTTCATTTGTGCATCTATGCATGCCAGCTGGAAAAAGAACTAAAGTAATTGGAAGCAGAAGAGCCCTAGTGCGTGAGTTAGAAATAGATGGGTTTCCAATTTAGCATTCTGTCATTTTATTTATTTTTACACTTGTATGATCAGTAATGAAAGCAGCAGTAATCTGTGCAATCAATTACCATGGCAACAATAAATGCATCCAGGTAGACCCTTGGAGAAAGTTTCTTCCCTGTTTTTATAGATTCCACTCAAAAAAAAAAAAAAATCTGCTGTGTTCATATTTTTTATATATGTATTCACAATGCATCTAAATAGATGCAGGAGAACAGCCTATTAATATTAAAGAAGAAGCATCTCATCCACTCTAACAATATCAGATGCAGATAAGTACATGTGTAGTTATCTTTTGCAAAATCGGTCGGAAAAAATGTCATAAATAACAATCACCCAATCAAGGCTGAATCACAATCAAGGTGCATCAGTGTGTTTTTTACCCATTGTTAGGTATAAACACAAACTGGGAGACAGACGCATGCCAACTGTCACAGATTTTCCTCTGAGAGTCACTATCGGGTCAACTGAACAGCTGCTCACCCCCCCTCATCCAATCAGACAGGAGCAAGGATCAAGAACCGAGCATAACTACACGCCAATTAAAGAACCTTATATTAATCCAAGCAATCAAGCCTCCTCTGTATTTTTCTCTAGCTACTCCTTACTGACAGACTGAATGCCATCCATCACATTGCTGCCTGTTTCTCAACTGATTAATTTACTATAAGTGAAAGTGCTACAAGATTGCTATAAGAAGGGGGTTGGGGGGGTAAATCTAGAGTGAACAAATCACTGTGGCACTGAATGAAAAATAAAAGCCTGAGGGTATGTTAGTGTGGGAAAAGAAAACAAACGGGTCCCATTTCTAAACAGATAAATAGCCCAATAATGGTTGTATACTTTAAGTTGTAACGGTACATGTAAGAGCCACTATAAGAGGATAATATATCTCAGAATAAATTACAAATCTATTTTAATCTACTAGCCATAAAGACATGGTAAAGTTAAACTGTTTAATATTATTCAAGTTCCTCAGACAGATGACTAAAATATTCCTAATTATTCTGTATTACTTCATATTATTTACATCTGTTTTTGTACACTTGATTGTCAGATATCGACTGCATTTCTTCTATCATTGCTGTTGCCAACTAACCTGCAGTACAGTCTGGATCTTAGCAGAGACATCTGCTTGCTCGTACAGCTTGATGCCCTCTTCTTGGGCCTGCACCCCGATGTGTTTCAGGTGGGTAAGCACCACACTGTGAGCCTGGGCCACTGCCTTGAACTTATCGAACAAGAGCTCAAGCAGTTCCAGCAGAAGCCTGCAGAGGGAGCCAGAGAGAGCAGAAAGGAAGAGAGGAAGCGAAGGGAAGGGGTCAGGAGAGTGGGGAGTAAATAGAGACATGGGGAGGGGATAGAAAGCAGAAAGTGAAGTACAATTATAAAAAATTTCAAACAGCAGTTAAAATTATATATTTAATTGTTTTTATTAAAAAATAAATCTGCAGTATAATGTTTATTTTATATTTTATAAACATTTCACAAAGATCTTTATTGTCTATACAGGCACTAAAATAGACAACCTGCATTACTTCAACTGGGCACTTTGTTAGGAAAATATATGTCTTCTGCAGTAAATCACATGACTTGAGATTTCCATGTAAGTAAAATAGAGAGCTACAGGTGTTCTGAGGCAGCTTGTCAAGGTTATAGAATTATTTCCTACCTTTGACAAACAATCCCCAAAATTCAAAATACACAGATTGCCACCTGTAAAGACCACTCTGTCATGTTTGCTTAACCTTCACAATTAAGAAAATCCATTAAAACGACTGTGGAACAGTGAAAGGTTTGATAATAGTATGATCCAGCTTTTAAATTATCTTTCTCTAGTATGTTATTAAACAATACAAGTACAACAAGCCACTGTGAGGAATGTATGCAAATGCTTTACAACATCAAGGTGGGAAAAAGCTCATCTAAACTGTCCAAAACAGCAGAAAAGTAACATACAGCTAATAACAGATAATCTACCCATGAAAAAGACCATTGACAAATGACCAAATGTCAAATGACCAGTATTCCAGGAACCTGTTTTTATTTACAGTTTTCTATTTAACCGGGACCAAAAAAAACAAAAAACAAGCGAGCTTCCCAGCCTGGACTCAAATGAACAGGCACTCTCATTACTTCTAAATGGCTCTGGCTGAAGAAGAGAGCACAGCCAAAACCAAACTGACCTTCCACTTGATCTGAGTGCTACAGCCTGGATGGTCTCATCTACACTAATGCTTTTATCCAGACTTTGCTACATCTAGTTTCTACACAAGGGCAAAGCTTTCAAGGTAAAGAGGGAACACAGGTTACATTAGTTGAGTGTGAATGGCTTCCTAGTGCAACCAAGCTAGAAGTAGCAGTGTTAAAGTTAAATTTAATCACTATTTGTCTAACGTTGGTATTTCAGTACTCTCCTCTGCCATTTTAATTAAGTTTTATTCAATTGAAAGCAACAGAAAGATATGTTTTATTGCATTTATTTCAGTATTTTGTAGGTTGTCCATTTTTTGTAATGTTACCATCCTCAGAGTTTTGGGAAGCAGCCAAGATTTTCGGTGAAGGTATAAAGGAAATAGAGAGGCAAGACGAATGTTTCAATGGGGACCATTTTGGTTGGTTGTCTGTCACTACACCCACAGTAACACAAGTAAATGTTATTAATGGAGAGAAACAGAGGAACAAATCACTGTGCGCTATAACTCAGAGAGTGTAAGATGTTAGTGACACAAGGACAGGGACCTTGAAATGCCAATGACTCTCATGTATAAACATGAAAGACTGACAACAAAACGGAAATGTAAGATGAATGATATATGATCACCAATCTCCAAAAAAATAAGCATAAAAACTACATAATCATGCATGCATGCATAAAGTTGGGCACCCAAAAGTTACGGCTCTGACTTTGACACTGCTTTTTTTGTTTAATCCCCAAGCACATTCTAACCACCCCGGCCCTTACACCCACAAACACACCTAGCTACGTGTAGATGGACAAACAAAGTGTAAACAGTCCTCCTCATTATCTCCCAGTGGAGTCCAACCTAATCCATATTGTCTGTTCTTTGAGACCACACTTCTCATTTCCTCTCCCGATCGAAGTTGACACACACGGCTGATGAAGAACCAGGAGAAATGGCAGGGAGCACACAAGGACGTAAAGTCTCCAACTTATTAACCAGCAGCAGGACTGCACGTGTTTCATATTGGAAGGACAACAATAGTATCTAAATTAGATTACCATCAGGTTGGTGCTAAGTCACAGATAATTAAATTATTGTTAGAGGTCTAAAGAGTGTCAAAAGGCTCCTCTTGAGATATTAAATGTACCAGGTCATCTCAGTCATCCTGCTGTCATAGACAAATGGACACACAGAGCAAAAGTCGATTCACATGGAATCAATCTTCCTCTGGATGATGCCAAGGACCACTAAATGGGAAAAATGAGTCCAAAAAGTCCATCCTATGTTCACTGTGCTTTTCCTGTTTTGCTTTGTTTTGTTTCTTTTTTTAGATTGAATTGAAAATACTGTTGTTGATATTCTGTTTTTTATTGGAAAAAACATCCTCACTTTAAATCAGTTTTCTTAATCTTTTATTCAGATTTCATTTAGAATCTACTATGTAATATCAGTATCAGCATTCGCCTTGTTTACTACTAACATCCCATCAGCAAATAATGATGGAAGAAGCTGATGTTTATTTGTTGTGCCCAGTAAATCCTGCAAACGTTATATCTCTCATCCAGTCAGAGAAATTTGTATTATTGCTGTTATTTGAGACACACTGAAACGAAGACTTGAAAAAGAGGAGTTTTTTGTTTGGTTTTGTTTGGGTTTTTTTGTTTTGTTTGTTTGTTTGTTTTTGTTGGTTGGGGTTATAACAGCAAACACAATACACTGGCAGCCAGTGATCAGATTTCCACCAAGCCACAAACCACCAAACCCCTAAGGTTCCTCCTGCAGGTGGCTGACGCACAGGAGGTGAGCCTAGCGGGCTTAACTGGACCCTACTAGGTCTGCCCTTTCTTCATTCAGAAAACGGGGACTGCCCAATCTGCTGGGAACTAGTCAAGGAAATCAAGTACCTCACAGTAATATTCATAAATAGGGGAAAGTGGAGCAGGAGACAGACAGATTGGTCTGCAATGAACACGCTGTACCAGCCTGTTGTCGTGATAAGAAAGCTGGTCAATCTACAATCCTACCCTCATATAACGCAATAAACTGTGGGTAGTGATCGAAAGAATAATACTACAGATACAAGCACCAGAAATAAGTTTAATCTACTAGATCTCGCAACTCACCCTTCAACAGAGGGTGAGAAGTTAAGTCATTGGGAGAGGTCAGAGTAGGGCTGAGATGTGGTAATCTAAATATGATGCCCCTGGACAACTCCTAGGTGAGTTGTTATTAGCATTTCCAAAAGTAAGGATACCCTAGGACCCAGGACACACTGAAGAGAATGTGTGTGTCTTGGCTGGAATACCTTGCAGTCTCATAGAGGGAGTTCCAGGCAGCTCTGCTTAGACTACCGTTTCTGCAATCCAGATCCCAAGAAGCAGCAGGAAACTGAACACATGCACTGGCTATTAACTAGCTGTAATTTTAAACATAGGTATTGCAGTTAGCCCGGAAGCTCAAGAATCACTAAAACCTTAAGAAATATCATTGGATTAGGGTCATGATTTTGGTGCATGAAGAGGGAAGCTATATGCAGTATCTCTATGTAAGTAGGATCTAGATGCAGGAGTTGTAAAGGAAAATAAACTTTCAGTGAGGTGGTCAGTGAGGATGTGAATGAGAACATAAACCTCCAAGAGCAAGCCACACACTGCTGTTTATGCTATTAAGCTCTTAAGTGTTGCCTGCTAGTCTGCAGTACTATAAAATATAGTGTGCAATATTCAAGACCATTGTTCTCTACAAGTGGTACATTGGTTGGAGTTTCCATAGCAACAAGCATTGACTTTAAATTGAAGTGAGCATAGGGAAAACTAGGTGTGTACGCATCCAAATACAAACAAACACACACACACACACACACACACACACACACACACACACACACACACAACCTCAAAGTGTTAAATGCTCACACACGTATACTCATGAAGGCAACTTAAAACAATCAGCAAGCAGCAGAACTGGGAACAAGCTACATGGTAGCCTATTACACTGAGGTCAGACAAGATTCAGTAGGCAACAGAAGAAGTAAGGCAGACAAGGCTGGAGAGAACATCCCTGACAGAAAACAAGACGTTCCTCTTAAATGGTTCAGGATCAGTGGACTGAGACCTGTGCTTCTCAAGTCTGCTCACTGTATGTGTATGTCTGCAGGAGCTGACGTGACTGCTTTTAAAATGTAGCAGCCCTCTACGGCAGGTGTGAAATTGTTTGTGTGTGTATGGGTGTGTTTAGCCATGACTTGTCTACGTTTAAAGCAGCAGAGTATCTGTTTTCATGGTCTAAAGCAGGTGTGTCTGCAGTCCTAGCCGCTACTATGTTTCACACCTGGTTGACTGTCTGACTATGAACACCATGGGACTGCATTCTAAACACACTGACTGTTGCCTTTACTGTCAGCTCTAAGTATAACTTAAGGATCCACGCTATGCATTAACAAAAGTGAATGCTGACTATAATACAGTGAATATTAGTATAATTAATATAATGTTGGGTGCTTCCCAAAACTCTGAGAATGGTAACATTAAAAAAAACAGACAAGCTACAAAATCCTGAAGCTACCGCATCAACAGGAATAGCTTTTACCAATCATTAGGGAGGGTGGCCACATTTTATTCAACGCCTTAAAAATTGACGCTAGAAAAATATTATGACTACAGAAGAATAAACAATGGGATAAATGATGGGAATGCAAGTGGGAGCTTTGTTAGTCTTTTTAAGGTAAACAACAGTAGCTGCACATTGTTATTTACACTGACCATTTTGGCATATAGTTCTAATGCTACTTACAATCCCTATCAGGCAAACATTATCATTTCAAAAGGACTGCTTTCATCTTTCCACATAACAGCTTATAGTTCCCCTTTTATGCCCATCTACTGTCTGAAACTCCCTTCCCCTCTACATTTGCTATTTAACCCTTTAAAGCCTGAAATATGATCCAACTGCCAGAAAATTAGAATTTTCTGAAAATAGAGTTTATTAAATCATCTAAAAAATTGGTTTTTTTTAATCATTACATTTTAATTTCCAAATAGGACTTTTAATTTCTATTGTATTTGCTAAATATGGCTTTTTTTAATTGCTTAAAAATGTATCGTGCAATTTTTGGGCAGTTTAAGGGATTAATATTAACCTTTAGCTTCATATTTTCTGATCTGTAGCAAATCTCTTTCATCAGTTATTCTTCAGCAGTGCATTCCGCCAATACTTTACCTTGGCTGGCTTTCCTGGGCCAGGTTTTCTCCCCTTTGGTAAGCATGGTCTGCTATCTGAGTGGTAGACCTCTTGACAATCTGTTTCAGCTCAGGTTCCAGCCGCTCCATTATGGCTTTAATGGTCTCTGGAAGTTTCTTCAACTTGGCCAGAGCCTAAAGAAAATGAATAATGCCATTATTTTTACTTCAACCAAATGACAGAACAAAACAAAACATTAAGTTTACAATTAATAGCATGCGTCATGTGTGTGCACATGAATGTACCCTGATAAGGATGCCCATGAACTCAGCACTGTTCTCCTCTGGGTCCCCCTCAGTAAGGTCTGACTGGTTTAAGTCCCGAATATCTTGCTGCAGTTCATGCACTAAAAGAGGTATATGCAAACAGACACACTTGTTACCATATAGTGTACATTCTTATATTTGTACAAACACACAGATCCAATTATTTCAGTGATACACACAACTGTACCTAACCCCACCCTAATCCCCTTTTCATCGGACTTAGTAGCCAAATTGAGAAAGGCAGAATCGAGTGATGCTCTAATTTCCATTAGATGGGGCCTCCCAATTCCCCATCAAAGCACGTTAAGAGAGTTAATGTTTATGGCAAGTTAATGGACTTTGGGTGTATTTCCTCTTTTCAGCCATTGCAACTGTAGTTTGTGTAATAATTATGACAATTATCATCTACAAATGAGGTGCTCTAATGCTATTAGACAAAATGGCAAGCTAGGGCATTGATGGAAGCCCGTTGCTGTGTCGTGACCACAGTTGTTAACATGACGGTATATAGGCACTTACTGCCTACTGGCAGCTAATTGCCAGTGTTCTCTTTGCATAATATTGAGAAAACTGTGGTTTAGCTATTACTTAGAGGCCTACAGCGTGGGAGACTTGAGCAGATATTTAATATGTATTAGTGGTAATTTGTACATTTGCGTATTTATGTTTTTTGAGGTCATGACATACACATGCATGCTGATGAGCTGGGCAGAGTAAATAACAGTAGGTGGAGTAAAGGACATGATTTAAATGGTAGATGGCTACCTAGGAAATGTTAAACACGCAAAAGAAGAGGAAGAGACAAAGATTGAGAATGACTGAAAGAACCGCTTTATAAAACAACTGCTAAATGGCACAGAGATGTTGACTGTACCATACCTTTCAGGGAAACCTTGCCCACAGATGGTAATTATATGCTAATGTTGTTGTTAATCTGTTAGTTGATGCAGCAACGAGATAAAAATGCCTTTGGTATGTACAGTACGGTGCATTGTTGCCTGGTATCCACAGAGCTAAAAACAACACGATGAGTTGCTAACTCAGAATGCCAAGAGTGGGTGTTGGAGAGAAAAAAAAAGTGCCAGGCTTAATATAAAAACTCAGAAACACCAAGGGAACACCAAGTTATTGCTGGATTAACTTTTTTCATTATCTTCTTGTTTGCGTTCCTCTGTGCTCTGCCTGGAAGGAATGTGGCTCTGACTGCACGCCCCTACAACCAAGAGAGGATTCATACATTTCTGAATACAGTTAGAGTCTACATTATCAGTCTCTGTTACGGCGCTGGTTAGCAGTTTGAGGGTAATAAATGCTGCTCCCCTGCTGTGAAGGCACACACACTGGGTGACTAATGGTACAGGTAGGGGGGCAAGATGATTATAATGTTAGCGAGAGAGATATATGTTGTGATCATAGCTGAAGAAATGTGGGTGTGAGCCGTGTATCTCTGCAACAAGACATTTGTGACATGTTTAGTCCTTTGTATCAAAGTATGGATCAGTGGTTTCTGTGTGCATTCAGTGTGTACGTATCCATAATGACATGCAAATGGATGTAATTCAAAGCAACACTAATGACTTCATTATCACTAAGAATATCAGCATAGTGAAAACAGCATTGCACGATAAAATTCACACGCAATGTTTTTTGATGAAACCAGTAAAACTGCCAGTTGATGTCTTCCTTTCTCTGGTTTTTCTAATGTGTTCAGTTTTAATCGAGGGAAAGCATATGATTTATGGTTTTTCATGAAACTGGGTTCTACCTACGACTCTTTGCTTTCAATATATCTTTTCAGCCACCACCCTTTATTTTTTTTCCATTACTGCCTCTTCTTCCCTTCCTTATTATGATCTTAAGATCATACCACTGCTGGATCCAGGTGTGCTAAACTGAGATGAATCCAAAAGCTTGCGTGGGGTGGACAGGCTGCCGACATCTAACACAGGTATTGGAGATGCATCTTTGGCCATGGAGCTGTGAAGAGGAAAAAGAACACAAAAAACTAAATCCAGGCATTGAATGGGTCTCACATAAATACGTGACAAAGATACAATAAGTTTAGTGCGCGCAAAGAGAAATACAAATGCTAAACCTCCCCTTCCCTAATGAAAACAATCTACTGTTAAAACCAAAAGCCTTGCATCTCTGGGTGGGATTGGTGCTGCTTCCCAATGAGTCATTTATCAAGCCTTAAACCGGAGGTGGAAGCAATCCAGGTCCTTTAAGTTGAGCAGTATAAACACAGTCTGCCTGCTAAGTGGGTGGGGTGTATGGAGGCTGGCTTGTTGTTAGAGGCGACCTAATACAAGAAGGCCAGGACCTGTCACTTGCTGACCCTCAGTAATAAATCACTGTACCACACCAACCCACTGCCACCATAATTATTGCACCTCACACACAGACACAGACACAGACACAATGCCTACCATTGAACGCCACAGCATCAACCGTATGTTCAAAGCCATTGTGTTGCATTATACCTAACAAGCTGTCACAAAGGAACAACTTAAATTATTCTCCTTGCTGCTGCAAAACCTACCATCTCATTCATGTGATCAGTGGTGTTCAAAGAGAAACTGTATATGTTGTCATTCTTTCAGTAATTGGCAATGGACATTGTTTCCCAGGTTTAAAACTTGGTTTGTTCCCTGGAAACCAAACAGTACAACATGTGTATATCTCTGATGTCCTTACAGAGGTACCCATAATGACTGCAGAACACCTAATTAGTTATGTGTAAATTACTGCTGTTTGCTCCAACAATAAACATTTCCAATGCTTCTCATCATTCTTTTGGATCTTCCCAGCACACTGTACAAACAATGAAGCAGAGCAACAAGTTATATGAGGTCTAATTGTTTTTTGTCTGTAATGGTCTTGGTTTCCATGCAGTAAATAACTGGCAAGTTGTTCTTGGTTGTAGCAGCAATGGGATAACTTATAATGAAGGCACATCGGTATGATTTCAACTTTGAAAAGTTTAGAAAAACACACTGTAAAGGCTACATTTCTGTTGACTACTTAACAGGCGAGTAATAAAGGCTTTCGGTGCCTTGGACATTTTCCAGCATTTGATTCTAACACTGTAAGGATATGTTTAACATTCTTCTGCATGGGCAGCTATACTGGAGCAAGTATATGAACACCAATGTTTATCAAGCAAATGAAATGAAAAACTGTTACATTTTTGACCACAAGTGAAGCAACTGCACTGCACAAATGTAAGACCTTGCACTCATGAATTAACAATAATAAAACAGTCCAATTCTGTTCAAACAGAGCATGGCCCTTACCCTGGAAGCCTAGCAGCATTTTTGTCCCTGTTTTTGTGCCCCAGGCGACTTGTGGACTTGATGTACAGATGTCGGTGCAGCTCATCAATGAGCACCAAGTGTATGTTGAGCTTCTTGGTGTGGAGCTCCAGGCGCAGGTCTCCAAGGCCCTCTACTTGCAACAAGGGGCCTTCTAAGGACTGCACAGCTGTCACCTGCATATAACAGATTACAGCCAAGAACCAGTCAGACAACCTCTACCAAAAGATAGCTGTGTCTGGTATCAATGTTTTGTACTCGAAAGAAGGTGGCAGAAAAGACAAGTCAAAAGTGGGGGCAGGAAAAAAATGACAGAAGCATCTAAACTATATTAAGTATCCCCTCATGTTTCTACAAACTACACACTCAAATTATAGGCAAATTGTCAACAGAAATTTTTACTGGGAAATTGAATCAACCCACTAGCTTGTGGCCATCACTCCTTGGTAAGAAGCATTTGCCCAGACTTGCTGAAAGGGCAAAATCATTGTAATAGCAGTCCAATTGTCCTGTCAGGTTAGGAAGTCTTTAAAATAAATGACACTTAATCTCAGAGAAACTTCCTCGGAAGGAGGAAGCAATAGTGAAGCTGGTGAAAAAGTGTAATCATTTCTTTTCATTTATTTATTTAATTGAGGATGATTTTTTTTGTATCCTCCAAAAAATAAATAAATAAATACACACATACATACATACATACATACATAAATAAATAAAGTACCACCATGTGCTCCTGATTCATGACCTATATTTAGCAAATTTCATGCTTTTTCCTACCTGCTCTCATAGTTCATGAACAACAGTTATGTTTTCATGCTTAAATGTGCTGGTCTATATGTCTGTTAACACATTTTATGTGCATATCTGTGTTTATTTCAGGGGCACCAACAGCCAAATTCGCTGCCGATAATATTTGATTGGCCAGGGCAGGACAGTAGGGAATGGAATGGGGAGAGCTGAGTAGACTACAGGGCAGGGAGCATGGGTCAAGTATGTGTTGATGCAAATGAGAGTCACATTAGTGAGAAGATGAGCTAATGCACTGCGTGATCAGCCTGCTTTGGCTTAATATAATGTCTGATTATCTGTGTCTCTAATTGTATGACTGTAAATCATTTAACATTTATGTGTTTGTGTGAGAGTGAGAGTCAGGGGTGGGGATGGGGGTAGCGGTGGTGGGGATCTCATTATCATTGGGCTGGGATGACAGAGGAAGCCTGGTTAACATCATTACATTAGGGGGCTAGGCCTGTCACCATAATGAAGAATATGAAGCCTCTTGTGAATTTGCTAAGAAGCCAAAGGAATGGCAAAGACGGAGAGGAGAGGAGAGGAGAGGAGAGGAGAGGAGAGGAGAAGAGAAGAGAAGAGAAGAGAAGAGAGAAGAGAGAGAAGAGAAGAGAAGAGAAGAGAGAGAAGAGAGAAGAGAGAGAGAGAGAAGAGAAGAGATTTTCTACAACCAAAGTCAGTCTGGTTTTTAACCAACCCCATGGGATCTAAGGCTGCCATTCAATAGTACACACAGAGCATAGTCTGAATTCTAATTGTCAACCCTTAGAGATAAGCCTCAAACAAAACACAGGCACACACAATGTTGAAGAGAGTAAGCTATGGTAGAATAGTAACAGAGACAGGGAAATCATCCCCTAAAAATCATCTCCCCTCCACCATCACACAGGATCTTGCAAGTACCGCAACAAGACAAGAAGTGAGGAGGCATCTGGAGAAGTAACAACAAAACACAGATGTATACAGATGTATATATCCTGTGAAGGCACCTTGACAACCACAAACTGTAATGTGTTTTGTGGGGGGGTTCTCATTTAAATACCATAATTCTGCTTTTTTTTTTATGCACAAGTAATTACTTTAACAAAAACAAATATAATCTCACTAATGTAGGCTACAAAGGGGGTGATATCAAGATGAGGAGAAGATGGTCGAAATCTAAAGGGCCATGACTTCATATCCACTTATCTCTTAAATAGCAAATATATAGCCTCAAAAAGGCTGATATTCAAGACAAAGCATCTACACCCTACATTTCAATGCATTTGAGTCAATTGACAATTTCCATATTTTTTTTTATATATTGTGCATAATTCATCAAAATATTTTTTATATCAAGTACATTAGATAGGCTCCAATACTTTCCTTGCATCTCCTCTTCACATCCTGGGAGGGGCTCAGACATGTGGAAGAGACTTAAGCGAAAGATGGAGTCACATTAGTGTAATTATGAGCACCCTTTTAAAGAGGGCAAAAATAAGATTAAGTTAATTCCTACAGACTTTACTCCTGGTGCAGTACAAGGTGTGATCAACACACAACGATCAGTGTACACTGATTTACATTTTTTTATTTCCCCTTCGAGACCATCTTCTCTGGCTGTCCACACCTAAATGTCAAAAAGTTTACTCGGGAAGAGGGATGTGTTTCTGGCTACCACCCAGGAGTTTTCAGAAAATGTTTTTTTATCTCAAGCGTAAGTAGTTTCCAAGTACAAAGGCGATCAGATCAGAGATCAGATCTATGACCAGGGTCATGCTTGTTCATGTTTTCAACATTCAAGTGGTTGTGGACCTCAGGCATCTGAAGTAGAACATCTGGGATTAAAGACCTGACTTGTGGTGCATGATACAGTTTGTGAGTATGGCTAAAAGAATTGCACACAATCTTCACTTAACAGCTTCCCTAGTTGACAGAATTGCTTTCCTGTGAGTTTCTCTTCTTCTAAAAACTAAAAATTAAGTTGAAGGAACACTATTTTAAAACACTGGACGGGATTCATTGCGCATCAGCAGAGCCATGTTTGCGAGCCTTCTGCTGAGAAGTTGTGCAAATCTATATAACTCCACACCAAAAATCCATGAAGTTGACCTTGATGCCCAAATCTATCTAAGGTATGAGTTTTAAATGACTACTCCATGAACTTTTTGACCAATATTTTTTAACAGTTGAGCACTGATACACATTATATTCACAGATAACAAGAGTTAGATGATTGTCAGATGGTTAGAAATAACAGGATAGTTCTTATGTAAGACTTGCTCAGTGTCTATTGATCTTAAAAATAAGCTGTCTGCCGGCCTATCACCTTGTGCTGAGATTGCTGTTTGACATCTAGGTGTCCAGGATCTAAAAACATAATTTCATTTTAGCTTACATGGTGCATTTATTTCATCATGTCAATAATAAATCATGTAAAATTAATTTAAAGTTTGGTGGACTCATTTAAAGAAGTTATTTCAAGGTAATTCCATCATTTTATAAACATTAGTAATGTCCTTGGCCTGAGTCTCGTTTACTTAAAGTGGACTGTTCATACATAATTCATCCCTGAACTGCATAAATATGTCAACCAAGCCAAAGGTAAGAGTACATCCAACACCATTTTGATATGTAAAAGAAAATAAAATGCCATCATCCTGATCAAGTAGAGCACATTTGACAAGAGACGAGACAGAGGCAAAGCATCCAACTGACTGTGAACTTTCCACAACCTTTTTAAAACATGCTGTACTGACTGAGCACAGGCTGAATGAAGTTCCACTTCTTTCCACCCCCACAAAGAGGATTTTTCATGGTCCTATGGGTGCACCATCATTCTTCTTTTTTCCTCCTCCTCAGATAACCCCATTCTAGCAAACTAATTATTACCAAAGTCTGGAGGCAGACGTGCGGGGGTGACAGAGGAAGGCAGAGAGAAAAAGGAAAGAAAGGTAAGAAACAGAGAGATCACAGAGCTTGGTCGTTTAGTCCTCAATGCCATCTTTCAGCTCCCCTGCTGTGCATACTGCAAAACATACATCAAAAGACAGGCATACACGCAAACATACACACCTGCAGCGCCCTAACTGATGTGGGTTGCACCCACTGGACTGTTCAAGGCTAGAAAGAGGTTCTTTTAAGAGATGAGAGGTGCCAGGAAATCAATCTTCAGCAGCAGCACTTCATAAATACTGGTGTTTATGTGTGCATACTGTGCACACCATGGGTCCCTGCTTGATATGTCGATAGAAACAAGACAAAAATCTCTTCCCTTTTCCATTTCTCCCTTTTTCCATCCATAAAAAAACAAGCAAGATCAAACATGTTTAAAAAAAGGACATATTTTTCCACCAATCTTTCTGGGTTTTCCATTTTTAAACACTGTATATCTCACACATATTAAGGCACAAGATTACACTTCTACGAATCCCATCTTCAGCCATCACTCTACTCACCAGCATGTCTGTGGCATGAAGGTAGTGCTTGCTTGCCATGTAAGTTTCCAGACGTTGAGGGACCTGCTTGATGCTTTCGATCTCATCCAGCAACTGAAGGACATGCTTGTGCTCGATGCCTTCTATCCACAGCTTCCTCAACTCGTCTCTTTTACAGTGAAGCAGCATCTTACAAGACAGGAGGTTCTCCTTGACCTGTAGGACAGATTGAGATGTCCAGTGACACAGAGCCATATTCCAAAACCCCATATAAGTAGGCATTTGATGACAGTGGGGATGGAAAAAAAAAAAACTTTCTTTTAACAAGAAGAAATCTCTGGCATAAACAGGTTAAGGGAAGGTTGCTTACTGTTTCAACAAGCTGGCTTAAGGGGAAAGAAAGCACAGAGAGGCAATGCATTTTTACAGTGTTTAAATTAAATACTGCCTTAGATACTCATCAACAGACATACATTTTATTAGGTGTAGGCGTCTTTGAAGAAGAAAAATGAGCGAGACACTTCCTTAACACAGTCATTATTTCTCTGTAGTTATTTTGTAATTTATTACAAAAGTGAGCTGAATGTATTTACAATTAAGTTAAACACCTTTTACACCAACACAGGTGTTTTCAACTGTGGCTAATCAACTCGGTGGATTTCAGGTTGAAATTAGGCATTTAGGCAGCTATTAGAATACAAGGAAAATTTCATTAAATACGCTTTTAATGGCAAAGCACAGGTATAATAAAGTGCAAAAATAAACAAAAATAATTACAGTTGAACTCAATTTATTTATTATACAGAGTCCTCTTGGTGTGCATGTCAATTATTACAAATCTACTGGTGATTTTTCTCTGCATTATACTCTTGGTGAATCTCCACTAGCTGATCACACTGGCAGCTACTGCCCATAGGAGATGCAGAGGAAACTGAGTTTCTGTGCTGTTGGTACAATGATTCCCCCAATCACAATACCTACACTAATTCCCCACAATGACTGCTACAGCAATGATAGTGGGGAATAACATGGACCAACTCATTAAGCTGTTACAGAGGGTTGCCACACTCATACTTCCAGGACCACACCGTGACTACACTGAAACTTCAGGACTTTTCAAGTAAATTAATCTAAGCATTACAAAGAAATGTAGCGGAAATGCACTAGTTGTGATTGAAAAGTAAGGCTATCCTGGACATTTTACTGTAACATTTCTGTTGCCTGAATATTGAACTGCTAGCTGTTGAAATGCATCTGTATCATTCGGGAAATTTGTCATCACACTGTACCATCACAGCTAGAGTTTTGAATGGTCAACAATATACGGTTAGACTTATATGGGAACTTGTTGCTTTGGCATGCTCTTGAAAGTGCTTGACATCAATTTTTGATGTTTTAATACAGATGGTGATTTTTTTTTCCAAACTTAAGCAGAAAAATCATACCACAGAGAAAAAGCCAAGTAATCCTCATATTCACATCTTTGGGCATTTTAGAATCATACATTAACCGAATATGTGTGTCTTTGGACTATAGGAGGAAACTACAGCACCTGGAGAGAACTTAAACAGGTACAAGAAGACCATGAAAGTTCTGTAGTTTAAAGACAGGACTATATCCACACATCTTGCATTAGATTACTCCTGAGAAAAAGCAGCACTGGGGCATTTAACATCTTTCTGCTCAGTGTTTACTGCTTTGCTCACCAAGGCCTCCAAGGGGCCTTTCCTCCACGTTTTTGATTGTAAGAATACTGACTTGAGCTGGATGCTGTTAAGTGGGCAATATTAGTCTTAGAAACTTCAAAAAAGGTTAAAAAAAAAAAAGATCATACTGACATAAGAAGTAGTTTTAATGAATAAAGAGATATAGGAAAATGTCTGAAAACAATATTTTGTTGTTAATAACAAAACTTGGTGCCACCATTCTGAAGTCTATCTAAAAAACCTGAGTCTATGTTTGTATACATGCCTCTCCAATTTACCTGTTTGATCTTGTTGCGGGAGCTGGTGATGCGCTCTGTGATGCTCTGGTAGGTCCTGATGGCAGTGGTGAGTTCGGCATAATGCTGAACAATCAGCTCATCTAAATCCCGATCACACGTCTCGAAAGCCTCCTCCAGACGACTCTTCTCCGTCTCCCTGTCCTGCACGTCATCACTACTGGATAGAGTCCTGCATCAAACAAAAAGGCAAGGAAGAAATATTTTAATCCACAAAGGGAATCTGGGGGAAGCATTGTTGTTTAAGAGAAAACAAAAGCATCTCCAAATTCAAAAATCCGTTACAGTTGAAAAAAGGAAAATTAATGATATATCAGTAAGAGTATGGATTTTGTTATATGCAATTACGTTTGTGCTTTTCATACATTTTTAAAAAATATATATACATTAAAGAACACAGTTTCCTGTATTACAAAACTGTGGAGCCAATGGATAAAAATGAATAAATAAAATAGCGTGTTGCATGTGTAACAATGGTGGTTGCAACGACGATTGCGATGTGTGCCTCGTTTATCATGTTAATGTTTTTTCCTTCGTTACGACCTGCAGAGAAAGTGTTGTGAAGTCAATTCACAACAATTAGCAACTTATGGTAAGAGACATATAGAAAAGCCAGCCAACCAATAAACAGCACCTTGCTTTGCCGCGACTCTTTCTCAATTTCTCGTCAATATTTATTAAGAAAACAGCCGCTTTCCAAACAATGGTGACTAAACTTTAGTCGTCAGTAACATTTAAAAAGAATCTTGGCTTAAGCAAAAAATAAAATAACTGCTATTAAGATTTGCCCATATACTAACTCAAATTAAACAGGTGAGGTTTACCTCTCTCCATGTATTTAGCAAAACAGGAAGGATGTAGCTAGCTACAATGTAGCCTTAGCATTAAAGGTAGCTGTCAAGCCATATCTGAGAGCAAATGCAAGCTCAGTTCAAGTGTCTCTGACGTCTTACGCGCACATATAAAAAACTTAACATGTCTTACTTAATGACAGAGATGAGAAGACCAGAAGGATCTTTGTTTTTGCTAACAGCACTCCTGTATCTCCCTGTATCAGCTGCCATTTTTCCAGCTGCGGCACTCAAACAGGAAGACAGAACCGCGAGGCTACACCGAGGGATTCTGGGAGTTGTAGTTTGAACCTAAAAAGTGTTTCTCAGTTCCTCTGTCTTCTCTTATCACACGCGAAACCTTTTTTATTCGGAACTATATTAATGCCTGTTATAAAAATAAGCCCTGATTATTTTTGAGAGAAGATGTGGTTTTACTTCAGTACTCTCTATAAGACCAACTATTCAATAATCACCTTTGTAATCATCCTTCATCAAATCTATCCGGTGTGTGTAAGAGACACTGTTTATGTTACTGTGTGGTGTGGTGATGAGGACTATATGATAGTACGCTTAATTTTTTTTCTCCTCATTTTTTAGCACAAAAAAAGGAAACCAATCTCACTGTAACATTTTCAGCTCAGTTCTCCTGAGACCTAAGACAGGTTGGGAAAGGAAAAAATGTGCAAGAGAGCGAGTGTCAGTGAGTTAATAGCTGACCCCATTTAGAACATACAGTGGTGGATTTTGCAGGGCTCTCCTGCCCTGTATCTTTGACAATCTCTTCTGTACCAATGAGACCGGGAAAGTGTATTGATTCTGAAGCAAAAGGAGGTCGATCCCCAGAAGCTTGGACCCTGATTGATGTGCTGGTGGACTGAAAAGATAACATTGTGTTTGATCTTGGTGTTTCTTCACAAAAGAAAAATGCAATTGCTGTGTCATGCAGGAAGCATTGTTTTTCTTTTGAAGGTGACTAGCTTCCCAGGTCCAAGTTAAAAGTTTTGAATTTCTTATGATCTTCCCCAAAAACCCTACCCCATCAGCCCGATCAAGTAGTCTACTGGGTTTTATTTAGCCAGTAATGCAGAAGCAAGGTTGTTTTCTTTCAATAAAAGCTAAGCAGCTGCTCTGGTTTCCTGACCAAATAAAAGTGCAACAAGGTCATTCTAAATGCTGCATTAATACAGCTAATGTGTAATAAATATGACTTGGATAGCACTTTAAAAAAATTATACCACAGCATTTCCAAAACAAATTTTGGATTTTTAACACACAGTGAATGTATGTGATTCTTAAAGCAACACCAAATGATGCAAGCTAAACAAGCTATCTAGCAGAAACATACTGTTTTTGTGAGTAAAAAATAATGTCCTTGGCTCAGGAATCTATTTAAATGGCATTTTTGGATTCTAATTACCAGATGAGTCACTGATAATGAATGTTAATAGCTGTACTAATTATCCTGAGAAAAATTCCACGCAAAGATTAGAAGGCTGGTTGAACAGAGTAAGCTTATTTTCACATCTCAATTACACAACTTGGAATTTTCTAACAAAATGTCATCTCTGGGTGATTAAGAAGAAGATGTTTCTTTAGCTACCTGTTTCCATGGGAATGCGGAGGTGTAGAAGGGTAGGACAGTAAAACACTCAATCTATTTTTCACCTCATGATTAATTTCAAGATTTCTCATCTTCAAACAAAACACGAGCTTCGCATCATCGAATCATCTGGTCTTTTCTAAACAGACCACTCACCTCTGCAGAAATTAAACAAAGAGAAATTGAATTACCTAAAGATGGATCCCCAACTCCACTCAAACATCATAAGGTCAAGGTAAAGTATTAATACTGTGGGGGGAAAGGCAGCAATAATATAAAGGTTAGAAGAATAAAGAAACTTTTCTATTTGTGTTCACCTTTATATGTTGCTGGGATTACCCTTGTGTTTTGGAGCTCATCTTGTAAGGGAAAGATTTGCTCTTTGATGCAGCATGTTTTTCAGTCAATAACAGCAACATTGCCCATTATCTTGGTGCACCGCTGCGAATTTTAAAGCAACAAATGTTAACTAGCTCACATAATTGCATAAACCGATGCAATGGTGCAAAAAACAAGGTGGGTAATTACAGAGATTCTGTTTACATCTAGCTGGTATTAACATATGAGACACCTAAAAGGACGCTGGACATTGCATTTTCATTCTGCTGCATATGGTGAATGACTGAGCTATTAACAATAAATTAACCATATAAGCAAGGATCATTATTGCTCTGTATTAAAGTCAATTGAAATAGTAGTATTGCTTGCTACAATAATGCTGTGACAGGAAAAAAAATGTTGTATTCAGCTAAATCTATTTCTATAAGCACTTCTTTCCACATAACCTGAGGCACTCCACAGCACGCCTTAAGGGTGCTGCTATACATTGTAAGTCTTTATTGCATAATGTGTTTGTAGTGGTGAGAAATGCCTCCATGGGCAAGGACAAGACTAAATACATTCTAATACCGAGTAAAATCACAGATGATGGAAAAGGTAGGTATTATTTCGCTATGTGATATATTATAAACCCATAGTAGCTACTAAAGTAGGTACAACAAGTCAAATCTACTCCAAATATGGTTGATTTATGCCAAATGCCTCACAGCTCCAGATAACAATCATATCCCAATCTTGACCAAACAACCTTTATTTTCAGTTGGAAAACCACTTCATAGAGTCTGTTGTGAAGTGATTCTGTCTCAAGATATTCCTCATAATATGAAGAGACTGATGCCCTTTGCTGTAATTCATTCAAAAAATCTTCCTACCGCTATATATATTTTCTTTCCTTTCCATTTTGCGATTTTTGTAATACTGTCTGTCATTATGGTAAACTGTTTTATATTAAGAAATAATGTATTTGATCAAGGTTTATTTTGTGTAAAAGGGCTGAATGAACCCTCTGTGTATATCAAATTTCACAGTAATATCAGAGTATACACAGCCACGGTTGAATTCCCAAACAGATTTTCATTGATTTATGTTTGTACATCTGCAGCATATGCATTCCAGAAGACACAAAAACACCAAAATCGTCAGGAAACAGATTTATAAAGACTGTATTGAGTTATTGTGTGTATATAATATATCAGGTTTACAGGATTCCTATGAGCTGTCATTCCTCATAATATCCTCTCTTCTGGAGGCATATCAGATTTCCAGCTGTAATGTAATGTTCTCCAAGGCTGTATGAGTTGTTGAAATGGATATGGTATGTAGTATTTTTCAAAAAGGAACTAAACAACATGTGAATGAATAATAATAATAATAAACTTTTTTATTAACCCTAGCTGTTGATTTAATTATGCAGTTAAAGTTTCACGTAGAACCCAAAATTTGACATTTCAGCATTTTTAACAATTCTAGCTGCTTAAAAAACACACACACCTTTTGTTTGTTTCTAAAGTCTGAAATGACCCCCAGAATACAATTTTTTTTAATACCTAATTAGAAATGATTGTGGTCTTTTTCTTTTTAATCTTTATTTGATGGGACAGTGGAGGGAAAACAGGAAAACTGTGAGAAAACCTATGGAAATAAAAGCAGTAAATGACCTTCGGATGGATTTCAAAATTAGCCTTATGGCGTATGCTCAACCCAGAGAGTTGAGTTGGTGCCCCCGTTGTAGTCTTTTGTGGGATGACAGTCTTCAAGAGCAAATCACGACTGCTTTTATTACATCAATGGGAACTAATTAGCCTACTTTGAGGTTTTCCCTGTCTATTCAGGGATGTTTAGAAAACAAATAGTCTTACAGATAAGGAAAATGAAAATTAACTACATTTATAAAAATACTACGATTGTTTACAAGAGGAAAGACAATGATATTTACCCTGAGAGAACCTCTTCAGAGGTAAATGAAACTCACTACCAGCATACATATGAGCTCAGAAGGAAAAAATCCTTCAGCTGATGCCATAGAGAGGAAACAGGACATGAATAATATAATATAAAGATCTTCTGGTGGAGAGGAGAAATTACAGTTGCATTAGTTACAGCAAGTCATCCGGGTCCTGAAGCAGCAAAGCAGCCCCAGACCATCACACTACCACCATGTTTGACTGCTGGCATGATGTTACTTTTTATGTGTTAGTTTTCCAAATATATATTCCCAAAGGTCTTGTGAGCATTGCTTTAGATGTTACTCTGTTTTTGTTTTGTTCGTTGAGTCATCAGTGCTTTCTTGGACAAATTTTGGTAGACTAGCCACTCACTTAGAGATTGATTAATAACCCTTTCCAGACTGATAGATATCAGTTAATGTTCTCTAATCTGTTCTAGAGTTTCTTTAGATTGTGGCATGGTGTGTCCCTTTTTGAGATATTTTAGCCTACTTTGCTTGATTTCTTGATTCAACAGGTCTGGTAGTGATCCAACTTGGGTCTGGATAGTGAAATTGAACTCAGCTTTACAAAAACATCACAGTTAATTTTTTATTTTGTATTTACTCATATATTTTTGTCTGATATTCGAATGTCTTTTAAGATGTGAAACATAGGAATAAAAAAATATGCAAAATAAAAATAGAAGGACACAAGCACTTTTTCACAACACTGCAGATTATGCTAAAGATCCACATGTTAGGTTAATTTGTAATTCTAGGCCTTGAGTGAGAGGTAAATAAAGTACTTAAAGTGTATAGAATTAAAGGCTGTATGAATGTATGTTTAAATGGGGCTTGTAGAAGAGGTGGGCGGATCAATCCAACTATCGATAGTATCAATACCAACCCTGGCACTTGTATTGGATCGATACCACTGCAATAGGATTATGATTGTTTCTGTCCTCTAAGTTCAATATGTAGCCAATTGTACTGTGTTAAATAAATGTGTTTTTTGGAAATGAAAAAAAAAAACAACCTTAAAATATGCACCATGAAAAACATCTGTATTTTATGTGTGGACTGTCACATCTATTTTATTTATAGCCTACAGCACATTTAAACAACAGAAACTGACCCAAAGTGCTTAGAGACAGGCACATTTACACTCAGGGCTCCAAAAAAACCCCAAACCCTCAGTTTCAAAAAACATTAAAAGTTGAAAGGTATGTTTTGTTGTATTAACTAATGGTTGTGGAAAGTAATCATGCACAGTAAATCACAATAATTCAGTAGTTCAACATTTGAGAATGAATGATGATTCATCTTATAGATAATGACACACTGCTCTTTGCTATAGAAGCTGTCTCTATAGGTTAAAAGTACTGTCATGGTTATTTGCATATGCTGGCCCTGTCTTTACAAAATTTGCAGTACTAGCTTGTTGTCTAAATGTTTTGAGTGGTTAGTAAGATTAGAAACGGTCCATATGACGCTAATTTTGTGCTGTCAACTACTGACACAGTATGTTGTCCCAGATACACTCTATAGTGTCATATACAATACAATACTGTAACAGCGACACAACTGACAGGAAATTATGACAGGCAATGTTGCGCGTCACTATCCGGCGCTACCACGTGAAATCAATAACCAATGAAAGTCGCTGTTGCATGGCCGAATGACGCTTCTGTCCAATCGACTCGCGTGTTCTTCAAATACGTCGAGTTCAGGAAGCGCTAAGAATCCCAAGCAGTGGAGAAAGTGAAGCCATCTATACCTGGCTTGAAGTAAACTGTCCAAAAATAAAAGCAAATTGCACTTTTGTGTTCTTACATGAGACACAGATAACTGACATTTGTTAACGAGCTGCCGTTTGACTATGGGAGCAAACAACAGCACCCGCCGCGTGTCATTTGAATCAGACGAGAACGACAATATAACGGTGGTGAAGGGCATACGGGTAAGTGATATGATGGACCTTAGTTGAACAGGTGTTACATGGCTGCCTTAATCCAATGCTGTGTAATCCGAAAGCATTCTGGAGTGGAAGTGCAGTCTTATGCTATCAAAAGCGCTACGTGGCTCAAATGACGCAGACTCCTGGCAGCCTGGAAACTTTCATTTATTTTCATTCATTCATGAAGCATAGAAGAAGCAAACGTGTGGTTAGTAACCCCTGCAGTTGCTTTGAGATTTAGTCTGAATAAACTTTTTATGGCTTTTTCGGAATGTTGACGTCACTTGCCTCGTGCTCTCCTGTCGGCTGCAAACGTATGGCTGTGTTGTAGATAATAATACCACTGATCAGCTGGTGATAAATATAGAGCAGAGCGGATCAGACTGTGGCTCTGTCTATTATTACTCAGTTGTTAAGCCAACGTGCCGAGACTAGTGCTATTTTGGTGCTTATCTAAAAATAATAAACACAATGTGTGGCTTTCTATAGGAGCAGCAACAACATAGTTAAGCATTTAAGGAATGCACTTATTTCTTATCTTACCAAGAGCTGCATCAGAAGATTGATACCATTTATACTTCAGAGCTGAAAACTGAATAGCTGAGCGTGAAAACTGAAAACAAGGCAAAACCCATGCCAGTCCATCCACCTCGAAAGTAAAAAATATCCCTAAAATTCCCACTAAATACTCTATTAACTTTATATTGTGTTTGAGTGAAATCTATAAATAAAGTGTGGTATTAATGTATACTTTATTGATCCCTGTGGGGAAATTCCTCTCCATTTAACCCATTCAAGCAGTGGGCAGCCACTGGGCGCCCGGGGAAGCAGTGTGTAAGGACGGTACCTTGCTCAGGGGTACCTCAGGGTAGCCCTTCAGTGGATTCAAACCCCTGACCTTCCGATCATGGGGCGACCACTCTACCTACTGAGCTATCCCCGCCCTAGCTTTATGCCTTTATTGTGATATCATCTTAATTTTTCATCTAAGTGTTCAACTTTTCTTCCACTCTACTTTGCAGCTTTCTGAAAATGTCATTAAGCGCATGAAGGAACCTGCAGCTCAACAACCTACTACCACTCCATCACCCCCAGCAGCTCCAGCTTCTCCTCTTCAGCGGCCAGTGCCTCCCCTTTTTGAGCCCATCACCTCCTTTCCTCCTCCCCCTCCTCCTCTTGTTGAACCTGTTGCACCTCCAGCTCCTCCTCAGTCTGCCACAGAGTCTGTGACTGCACCTCCACCTCAACCTCCTGTAGAAAAGGTAACAGCACCCACCATTGCTGACATAGTTCCCCCATCTTCATTTCCCCCAGCTGCTGCTGTTGCTGCCGCTGGCGTTGTTGCTCCTGCTGTTGAGCCTGTAGCAACACCTTCTCCTGTTCCTGCTTCTGTTTTTGCTCCTGTTGATCCCCTACTTCCTTCCCCCTGCCCTGCTCCAGCTGTAGTGGAAGTAGTCGCCCCGCTTGCTCCTCCTCCTCCCCTTGTAGGTGAACCATCTCCTCTTAAAAATGAATCCACTGCTTCCTCCCTTCCACTTGCTCAACCTGTTGCTCCTCCACATGTGGCTGAACCCTTTACTCCTTCATCTGTAGCTGAGCCTTTATCACCCCCTTTTCCTGTCAAGGCTGAACCAATCACCTCTCCTCCACCTCTTACTGACTCCGAACCCCTCTCCTCCCCTTCTGTTTTCGAGTCTGTCAACTTCATGCCACCACAGCCTGCCAAGCCATTTGTTGCATCTCCCTTGCCTGAATTTAATGCTCCTTGTGAACCAGTTGCCCCTCCTCCTCCTCCTCCTCAGCCCAAAGTTGAACCAGTGCCCGAGTCCAAACCAGTCCCACCATCTCCTGCTGCATCAGTTGGTGAGTTTTTATTCCAGTTTTCTTCAAAAAAATCACTGCTGGTAATACAAAAATAAATATATAAAGCATGCTATTATTCTCAATGTCAAAAGTGACCAAAGAATTTGAGGAAGAAGGAAGCTGATGTGGTTTGATTACTAACTTAAACAGCTAGTTATTCCAAAGATCAGACACGTGTTCCAGTTTTTATAGATTTATGCAGTTGTAATCTTTGACCTATGAAGCAGCTGTGCAAACTTCATTCTCTTCCCTCTTATAACCGATGGAAGTGTAGTAAAAAAACAAAAAAATAATTCGTTTTTGGGAGTGACTCATTTTATTATGAAATGTACGGGACACTCTTTACCTGTATGCTTAACTGCAAAGCCAAGGCTATGTGGGACTCAGCTGTCCATATACAGTGAATTTTAATGATGTTTATTGTGTGGGTGTTTACTTTAAACCACCTTAAGCTTTTTGCCTCCCAACTTTTCATGCAGATTGTAATCAGTCTTAATTTAAAAAAATGGGCCCCACAGTAGCCTCGGTCATATTGTGATTCATTGCCATCCCCTAACTGTTAATGAAATGATTAATTCTAACTTGTACTAATGCTAATAAATTGATGCTGTAATTAGTGGGCGATGATTCTGCCTCGTCACTGTGAAGCTCAGGCTGTCATAATACCTCCTTTACCTTCATGCAGTTTGGAAGTAAAATAGTGAGGCTAAACTCGTGCTTTTTACTCATGTGGCTGTTATTAATATTTCTATATTAATAATGGATCAATTAACACTTTATTTGAAAGAGGGACCTCCTAATCAACTTTTAAGAAGCCACAGAGAATAATCATGCAATTCCCCTTTGCTCTACAGAAGTTTATCCCATCTTTCACGTCTATGTTTTGGTATTCTGGTTCATTCTCACCACTATCATTGGTGTCTTTTTTTAGCAGAGAAAACTCTCGAGGCCCTCCGTGTTCAGCAACAAGAGATTCTTGAAAATTGTCACGTTAGTGAACATATTGTATCATAGCTTCTTAAAAAAACTGACCTAAACAAGAGTGAACTGCGGACTTTAATTCACAGTGTGAAATTCTTTTTGAATACTAATGTTGCTCTGTATTTCCTGGATGATTAAAAGGGTAACCGTTTGTTTTAAATGTCCCAATATGTGGTCAGTATTAGGCTTTCAGCTTGCTTCCAGTGCACAGCACACAGATAATGAAGGGATAATTGAGTGACAGTGAAAATGTGTGTGTACTGTCTCACACACGGAGCTAAAAGCTGACACTCTTTCCACTTTTCTTTTACTCAAAGTAAAGTTTCAGCCTTATTGTCTTGCTAGTGTGGGCGCATGGCCCTTATCCCTTGACATTTGTGGCGGAGGACATTTGAATGTTACTTGTTCATTACGCAGAGCAGAATGAGCCGTAGGTGCAGATTCTTTCGAGGTTGGCATCCAGGGTGTGGGCAGGCTTCCCCATCCTTGACTGTGCTCAATCAGTAAGGTAATTAAAAAAGGCCAACTTATGCCACGCCACACTGACTCCAGTGATTAAAACGACACCTCCGCAGTTTCACACAACAAACCTCCAGGCCTCATTAAGGGAAGAAGGTGGTTGGAGAGTGTGTATGTGTGTTACATTTCTTTACTTTGCCACTGGGCTTCCATGATATGACACAGAATTTTGTTTAACTACATAAGTAACATAAATGGACAATGTCCAGTTGCCACTGTCTGTCTTTTGGGGTTATTGTGATTTAGTGGCATTTACAGTACCATGCGAAGTCTTGAGTCACCCCTCATTTCTTTACATTTTGCTGTTTGGCTTTTTGGGGCCATACATTTTCCAGAATATTTTTTAAGCCACTGACTTACAAATCATTCAAGCATAAGAAATGCACCTAACTCAGTGTTGTGTCTACACATAAAAGTCAAATACCCAGTTTTAAATTGTTTCTTTAGACACTTTGTTACTAGCAGCTTGTCACAAAAACACATCTTTTCCCCATTTCTTTAGATGATTCGTCAAATGATACCAAATATAACACTGGATTTGGTGTGCATGGTGTTGTTTAACCCCACCACCACCACCAAACAAAATAATACAAAACCAAAAACACTGAGGAAACTTGACAAGTGGAGGATAAAAGTCGCAGGCCTAAAAAAAAATTACCAGATGAACAGTATCTGTAACTCTTGTCCTCAAGAAATAGTAAAAGAAACAGCAAAGACCTGGAACAGAACCTGAGAAATGCATCAGGCACTTCAACTGATCTACTGTTCACTGAACCCTCATCAGAAATGGCCTCAGTGGCATGTATTTAGGCGGTCAGGAGAGAGATAAAAAAGTGAGTGTCTACAGCCATCTGTAAAACATGGTGGAGGATCTGTCATGGTTCGGAGCTGGGGATTTTGTAACAATTTATGATCACAGAACAGTATCGTAAGAGTTTGATCCACCGTGCGATAGCACCTGGAAAACGTCTGACATTAGTTACACTAAATTAACTGCCCCTCTCCTGGAATCTTCTCCATGCTCTTGAGAATGTGCTGGGATACCTTCTGGCAATGGGATGTAGTGATGTGCCGTCCTGGAGGAGTAGGGTCTATGTATCGTCTCAGCTAACAGTAGTGAAACAGACACTTGGCAAATGCAAAACTAGTGAAAAAATAGCCAGAAAAGATGAGGAGGGAAAAAATGTCAGTGGCCTGCATCTGTAAAAGCATTTCTCAAGCAGCAAGTCTCAGTGTTGCCCCTCTGGTGGACCTGTTGCTAATTTCATTAACGCCAAAACAGCTGATTAATAACCCCTTCTGCTACTTAACAGACCAGATCAGAAGTGTAATTGACTTCATCCAATGCACTGACGAAAGAATGTACCTTTAATAATTTGAGCATTGTATATAATCTGTTGCCTCGATCGAAGATCACAGTTGAAAGAAAGGTTCACAAATCTGTAAACGGTTAAATGATCCCTGGTTAACTAGTAATAGTCTAGATATTGTTTTCATCTACAACTGTCAGCTGTAGATGGTTTTGAAGTAAATAATTGTTAATAATCTTAAACTGTGGCTCAATGGAGAAAGGTTTTCATCAATAAACTACGTGATTTGCAAACCTGAAACTTTAAAGTGGCCTCTCTAAAGTTGTCGTAGTAATTAAATGATCAATGTAATTTAAAGAAAAAGGCAGTTACTAAGTCCTGCAGTCCTGAAGTTATTGTTGTCTTCTAATTTTAGAGCCAGTCATGCCCAGACTAACAAGTTCCTGCATGTGGATTTTGCCTTTAAAACATACAACACTGATGTACTTTCTACTGTTCTTTTGTAGAGTTGTGCTGCTTTTGTACCATCTCACTCTGTTTCTTCTAGGCTCAGCCTATGATGTTGAAATCGGGGCTGTGTAGGTACAAAACCATCTGTTGCAGAAGATAGGCTGAAGATAGTGTCGTTATTTATGATGCTAGCAGGATGTTTTCGTTCTTTATCGTGGTGCAGAATGAATTTGGAATTGATCAGATGCTTCTCTGATGTTACTACATAACAAGGACAAAGTTAAACTTCTTTAGTACACTCGAGAGTTCCAGCACAATCCGAAAGTTTCCCGCAGTGCTGCATGTTCCAAGCAGCTTCCACATTGTTAGTCCAGGCTTTGATTCCCGTCAGTCACAGAAAATGCCTTGGAAAATAGCGAGAATAGTGCTTTTTCTTTTATTTTTATTATCAAGATGAATAAAGTTATAACTCCATTGTTTGCTCTAATTAGTTTTTAGATTGAAAGATACATCAAACAATAACTTACTTAACTTGTATGAAGCGTTGCTGTTATGATAAACTGTCTACTGTTTTCACAGTGGTCACCTGTCTGTTCTGGGACATTAATTTATCATTTCTGATGTCTTTCCATTTCCTTTCGTTGCTCATTAAGTCTATAAATACTAATGTGAAGTCTGATAAGAAGCACAGATCTCTTGGGACCGATAAAATATAGTCCTTATGCACACAGTGCAAAATAGTGTTTGTTTTGGCTGTATTAACATTTTTTTAATCAATGTATGTGGCTGCCTCCTGCAGGGCGTATTAGTCATACAACAGCAATGTGCGTCGACCTCTTTGCAAGGTCACCACAGGGTACCGAGTTTACAGAAGTATTAAAAGAGTCGAGGGGGAAAAAAAAAGCTAACTTGGGATGATTGATCAGGCACGCTTTTTTAAAGAATAAGAAAAAAAAACGGTATGATGAATGTGAATGTGAATCTTGTTAAAAATGTTGCAAAGTTCAGCCCAATCCTCAAAGGGTGTGACCTTAATGAGGCGGACATTGATTATGTGCGTCCACGAGAGTTGGGTATCGAGTGAAGCGCTCAGCAGGTCGGCTGTCTCTAAATCATGGCCTGAGTCAGTATGTGTGCGCTGATTACACTGTAGTCAAGGTTGAACCTCCTACACCTTCTCCATTGTGCTATAAATATTCATGTGCCAGAGCCCACACACTGCTCTGAACTAATAGCCTGCTTAAAGATATCTCCCAGGTGAGGCAAGGAGAATTTGGGGGGGGGGGTATACCATATACGTTTGTGCATAAATGTTACGTTTTTCTTGTTGTCTCTTAAAAACGATCACTTAGATTGTGTCTCATTGCAGAAGATTTTGTTAATAGGAATAAAAGAGATGATCCGACTTTCACCTGATTGCCGGGGCTGCTAGTTTCCTCTCCGCGTTTTCTTTTCTCCTCCTCCTTTTTCCCTATTTGTATATAGTGAAAGGTGCACAGTGATTCGACTAAGCGCGAGGTAGAAACGTGAGGAAGTGGTAATGTTACAGATTATGCCCTCCACGCGGGTCCTGGGGTTAATGAAACTTCTGATGAGAAACGCAATTTGCCTTCGTCTATTATCTCCACTGCCAATAGCCCCGCGCTCCACCGCCTCGCCTCGTCCTCTTTCGGTTTTTCCACGGGGTTTAGTGATTGGTGGAAATGGGAAGGAGGGGGACACGTCTAAAAAGATGATGAGTTTTTAATCTTTTTAACATTTACATGTCCTACTCAGGATTGACACGGGCTCTGTCGATCTGGAATTGTCTCTGACCCCAGCCAGCCTCCCTCAAGGACCCCAGACAGTGTTTATCATATCAGAACCTGTTCTCCTGCCGACCCCGCTAGCAATCTGAAGCTTCTTTCTGTAGGGCTGGAGAGGATGTGGTGATAAGTGAGGAGTTGCTTAAGAATGCCTGAACTTGGAGGACTTTTAAAATCTTACTCTTCATAGTGCGCTACTACAGGGCATATATATTCAGTATAAATGTAAGATATTCTAAAGGGCAGTAGATGCTGAAACGGAAGCCTTACCTTTAAAGTTCATAAAGACAGGGCTCGACCTGCGACTTTAGCTGCCAGTTTGGTATCCAGTCAAATCCAGCTGGTAGTAAGGCAAAGATTTTTTTTTTTTTTACTTGGACAGATTTCTATCAGCTAGATAATAATTAAAAGCTGTGTGGGTGATTGTGGGATAAAGTGCTTTGAGTGTTCATAAGGATAGACATGTTTTAAATTAAGTATTAAAAAAAAATATTTTGCATTGTTGACTCGCTGTTTTAATACAAGAGGAATTCCCATAGGTGATTTAAGAAGATAATAAAACGCTTGGATTTTAGGTATGTTGGTGTCCTGTATCCAATCAATATACAGGGAGTGTTTTTTATTTATTTTTATTTGTTTAGATGCTCAGATATTTACAGTACTGTGCAAAAGTCTTCAGCCTGTACTATGGCTGTCAAGCTGTGTTATCGTTGGCATTTTCTGTAGTTCAGCTAAAGGAATGGGAACAGATGATGTGTTTTTTTGTGACAGGCTGCTAAGTGCCTAAAGATAAAATTTAAAATGGGTTCTTTGCGAAGTTGTCTGTTACGTGCGGGCACAGCTCTGGTTCATTCCTTGAGTTAGATACCTTTCCTATGCTCGAATGATTCATAGGTCAGATTTAAGGGGTTTAACAAACAAAAAAAATCATTCCTGTGAAAACGGTCACTTTAGAGTATATTTGTTTTTTGTTTTTTTGTTTCATTAAAATAAATCAGCTCCTGAAAACATTGTCATGTGAAGATTCTCTGTGGGTTCATCATATTTAATCAGTTATTTGGTTTGTTGTTGACAGAAAAATATTGAGCAGGTCATCGAGCTTTAAGGTATAAACTGTTGATTTCTATTAGGATTCAGAGTCACAGAGTAACTGTCTACAGTCTGCAAATGCAAAGTCAAAGATGACAAACTATGCGGTCATCTTTGTTGACCACATCACAGCATTAAGGTAATCAGAATGAATGGCTAGCCTGACATTACAGTAAATATGATATTGATGAGAAATATTAATATTGATCGCTGAGTTGCTGGTCTCTCCTAGTCAGTAATTTCCCATGTAACTCGAGTGTACATTTCCATTTTCACTGGATTTTTTGTGGGTAATCTGAGTCCATTTCGTAATATATCACAACATCACAGCATATTTCGCACCCTATTTTAATACCTATCATAAAACATAATTAATACATGTTACTTGGCAAGCCTATGGCAGAGCCTCTGTCAGGATTTCAGACCTACAGGTCTGTCTCTCCTCTGCTGCTCTTAACAGAGTTGTAATTAGACTCTCCTCCGCAGTGAGATCAATGGTGCTTCTGAGTGCAGTCAAACATGATGGATATTACTTTCTCACACTGTGGACAGTAGGTGACAGAAGCCTCTGCCTTTAAAGATATGCTATGCAGCACAAAAGTTGTCAACTGTCAGTCACCGCCTCTGTTTGTTCTCGTGTTTCTTCTGAAGCCCTGTCAAACTGAACCTCGCTCTATGTGACTCTTATTCAGTCGCTTTACTGTAAGTAAAGAGGAATCCTCTGAAAGTAAAGAGATGGCCCATGTAGTCACAGTGTGAGCTCATGTTATATGTTGTTTTCTGCAGAGAAGACAAGTGTATGGATGTTAGAAATCAGAGAATCGTTCAACTTGTGGTTTGTGTGTTTTTTAAGTGGGTAAATTAGTACGAAGCTGCTGAAGTACCGAAATTAGATTTCAGTATTCATGGCACGAGTTGCATGAACTACAGTAATATCTTTGTACAGTATCAGTATCATGACCTTATTTCTGTTTTTACATCGAACCACGGATAACAACATTGTTTCACACACACAAGTTTTAACTGGGTAGCAGAGGTTTGGCTGAGCGACATTTAAAACATTTAATTACTCTGTTGTATTTTAATCTGGAATTGTGGCTTTGGCTTTTAAACAGAACAATGTAAGTCGTGACGGGCTTAAATTTAAATCCTAAGCATATGTTATTAAAAAAAAAAATTAATTAAAATTCACATTGAAGTGAATAAGGCAATTTGAGGAATTGTTGACATTCTAATGCTTAAGCTATATTCCAGATATTGAAAGGAAATGATTAAGGAATCCAGTTGCTGCTAAATCCATATGTTGGACAGATGTGAAATAATGATT
Organism: Oreochromis aureus; assembly: GCF_013358895.1. NCBI lineage: Eukaryota > Metazoa > Chordata > Actinopteri > Cichliformes > Cichlidae > Oreochromis > Oreochromis aureus. The sequence continues at coordinate 11,721,787 of NC_052958.1, read as the reverse complement.
TTAATAATGACTCCAAAACATGGCAGCTTTTTAAAATGTAAGATTTGGTTTAAGACTTTTTTTTCTGTTTGTTTCACTATCCGAAGATGGCAAATAGAGAACGGCTGGATATATTTCTGCTCTTATTGTTTTCTCCTTGTGTTAATCTGATTAATCTGGAATCAAGTTTGCGTTTCCTGTTGTTACCACATGTTTTCAGGTAATAATAGACTCTGACAATAGGGATTATGCTATCTAACTAATGCGTTGTGAGAGTAATCTTGACAGACTCAGACATCCCCCCCCGCCCTTCTATCACTGCAGTGGTGCAGCACACTGCATGGTGCTTCTGTCTTCAGAGCACGTTTCGGCCTGGTCGCTGGCTGGCATCTTTACTTTCATGCTTAATTACCTGCCAAGATAAACCACTGAGGACATGGAGTCATACACGTATGATGTCCATGACATGAATATATGCAGACGGGGTGGCATGGCGTGAGTGTATACACTGCTTTGTATGTGTTTAAGCAATATGTGTACTTTCATTTTGTTGGCTTAAGTTTGTTTTGTGACTGTTTTTGACACCAACTACACATACAGGCTGTAGGGACCAAGCTTTCTGTGCCAAGTCCTTGCACTCAGTAAACACTCTGTAATAGAGCTGAGATTGTGTCTCGATTGATAAAAATAAAAGTGTTGAGAACTACTTTATTTAAAAATAATAGTTTTAGCCACTTTTTCACAGGGTTTCAATGTATTTTTTATTTATTTTTTGGTCCGCATCCTGTCATTTTGGACTTTTTGTTTGCAACCACAAGACATTTGTAGACTTAATCTTTACAGTGAGAAATTATAGTCTTTAATTTTTCATTAGCATAACATCTGTCTTCATTTCTAACATTTTGAAACCAGATGATTAATTCATTCATCAAGCAGATTAGTCAGTAATGAAAATAATCATTAGTTGCAGCCCTGCCCGACAACAGTTTTTTGTCTTTAAGCAATTTAGCAACAAACTACTCCGCTTAGACAAAACACAGAGTGCGTACATGCGCTGAATCATTACTGGTTAAATGTTTAATCTGAACTGCACATTTACTGATTCGTGCAGCTTTTCATGTCCACAAACAGCAGCTGTTTACTTGGATCTCTTATCTTTAACTCACTTTCTTTGTCTCCTTTTTCTCTTTTTCTGTCAAGCCGATGAGGAGGCCCTGAGGAAGAAGATCGCTGATGAGCTGTATAAAGACTTGAAGCAAGAGAGGGCCAAGGTAGAGCAAGAGCTGCAAGCCTGGTGAGATGAATGCACAGAAATATGGGAAATTAGTCTTTGTTTGTTGCCTTATTTTTGATTGATTGCTGAAATTAAGATTCTTGTTATTCCTTAAAGTCTGAATTTTGGATGTTCCCTGTGTTTTGGGTATTTTGTCTGTTCCCCCACCCACCACCACCACCTTCTTCTCCTTGTGGGCCATGACAGCTGGAGTTACTGCAGTAGTGTCAATTTCTCTTCCAGGTTTTTATAAGAAAGCTCAGACATTTTCAGATGTGACCATTTTTCACTTTCATTAATAGTCAAAAAGGTCAGCACCAGTCTTTCCGTTCCCCGCTGTTTCCAATTTACCTCTCTTCCGAAGTGCATCAGCACTTTTTTCCCCTCCCTGTGTTTCTCCCCTTCTCTCATTCTCTTCTGATCAATTAATCATGTCTGAGAAAGGGGGGCGCTATCCTGAGATAATTTCCTGGGTGTTGAGTGGGTGATTCATTAGCCCTTCCTGATGAAGAAACGCACTCTTCATGTGAGGGGCACATTCCAGTCTCCATCTCTTGCACTCCTCTTCTCCACCCTCCTTTTATTCCTTCCCTCCTCATCTATCCTTTTCTTTTCCCACTAAAGTGGCAGGTGTACATACCATAATGTTGGATAATCGAGTTGCTCCCTCTCTTTAATGGGCCTGGATGATGTTAAATGAACAACTGTGATGAGGCTCTAAACACGCTCTTGTACGGTATTGGGGGGGGTTGGGCAAATCTTTCTGAACACGAGGAGGTAGGTAGTGTTAGCCTGGCGATTAGCCTCATTTTTTGAGGCTTATTTGAGATGAGAGAGAAATTAACAAGTGGTTTTGAGAAATCATTTGTCTATTGATTTTCGTTTTCTTTTTCTGGTCATTTTTTATGTAACTGCTTCCTGAAGCTCACTTATTGATGTCTGTTCACAGGAGTAAGTGCCTAAAAATGACGCCCTCCTAGCAATTAACTGAAATCATAGTTGGCTTTCAAGTCCTCAATTCTTGTTTGTGCTTGGCATGGGCTGCATTTTCTTTAGAAGTCCTAACTGAACTGGAATGGTAAACAAGCAGTTAGCCTCGTGTTAGTTGCATGTGTGCGTGTGGGTGTGTAGATGCATATTCAGATCAGTGTTTAATGTGGCCTTTTTTGCCATTTGCTTTTTCTTGGGTCCGTTATTTGCTCATTATTTCTGTCCATTTGTATTACTGTCTATTCATGTTCCTAGTTAGCAGCTGGCAGGCAATAATACATGGAACAGCTTTTAAGGGTATTCTGGGCTTTGAAGAGAGCTTTTAAAGGGAGAACTGGCTAAACAGTTAGTTCAGATTTCATAGGGATTATGTAGCATCTGATTCAAGCCTAGTAAAATCACATCCTGTTACATATTTACTCTACTTATGTGTGGCATTGGTGTCTGACCGTACCTTTTTGACTCATCAGACAAGGGGACAGGTAGAAGAGTAATCAACACACTAAGCACATTTTTAACTGGGTGCTGTAATAAATTGCCTTTAGGTTGTGACAGTTCAGAGACTGAATCTGCAGGGGAAACGGTCTTGAGTCATGGGCTTGGCCCCTCTTTTAAACTGTAACACAGACAGCAGAGGACAGAAGCGGTGCACCTGCGAAAGACAAAAGTAAAATACAGTAGAGGCTCTTGTTTTTAATTAAAAGACTGTTCTGGTGCAAGCATTTTCACTGCAGTGTGTTGGGTAACCTTCAGCAGCCTTCAGAGATGTACTCACCAAATGGAAAATCTACCTTCATTTGGTGCACGGTGGGTGTTAATTTTAGAGCCTTTCTTTCTGACACCAAATGTTTCCCAGTGTAATCGGATTATAAAAGCAGTGTTTAAAAGGCAAGACTAACTGCAGCCAGTGGGGTTTGCAATGGAAAACAAATTTTCTAATTAAAAGGAGCCAGTTGAGGTGGTTCAGACAGCTGGCTAGGTTTATCTCTTGGGCATATCCTAGGTAAGATGTTTTGGGCAAGTCTTACCAGGAGGAGGCCCAAGGGCAGATTTGGGATACACGGGAGAGATTATATCTCTTGGGTGGCTTGGGAACGCTTTGGTGTCCTCCTGGAACAGCTGGAAAAAGTGGCTGGGGAGAGGGAGCTCTGGGCATCTCTGCTTCGACCATCATTGGCGTTACGGTTGTAGATTGTGATGAACTTTCTTTCTTTCCTTTGTTTTGAATTAACATAAAGTTATAATAACAGCACCTTCTCTACTGTAAATAAATATACATGTTTATCGTTGCTGTTATATCTTCTGACCTGCCTCAGGGCATTTGTTCTTTATCAGTTCAATGAAATAAGCTACATAAACAGTGGAAGTTAAAAGCATATTTCAGGCCTGCTTATAGAGCAAATAACTGGGTGTGCATCCAAAGTTAGTGAGGGTGGTCTCGACCTGTGCAGATCCCAGTGGAAAAACCTGGAAACTATTCTAATAAATGTCAAACCACATCTTTATTGATACATACTGAGGTGTCAAAACTACTCATTAAAGTAGAGGGGAAATCGTCAGATGTCATCTTTATGGGCAGAATAGTTAAAATATTACATTAAAAGAAACAGACTACTTTCTTCTCTGTGCTTAACGCCATACTTAAAGATTAAAAATGGCTTCCTCTCCTCTTTGCTAACATAAGTGAACTTCGCTGGACATAAATAGATGAGCGGAACACAGTCTTTTTTCCCTCATCTGGGTTGTCAAATCATGACTAATTTGCTGTAATATTTCACCCTCTTACAGTGCAGATGTGCAGATAGTAACTACTATACAGGTAGTATTATACTGTTAAAAGCAAACAAGGCATAGTGAAGGTGGTCACTGCTGGATTGAAAGACACAGCGAGGACTCTCTAATTGTTTTCTTTTTTCCTCCTCTGGAAAATTAGAGTAACAGGTTAAGTTGTTTTGTTTTTTTTGTGTAAAGTGTATCAAAGCGAGGCCAGCAGGACTGCTTGTTATCTCACTGCTCACTAGTTAAAGAATCCTGCAGTGAAACTGCTGCACCGCATGAATACAGAAAAATGGAACAATATTTGAGGATTTACACAAGATGCATGATACCAAAACGTCAAGGTCATATTCAATGCAAATAGTAGGTTAGGGTGCCAGCAGAGTCGGATTTTATTCATATGATCTAATTAATTTTAAGTCTTACAGATTCATTCAGGATTGATAAAAATAAACAGAACAGTCAAATGTCTTGTTACTTAATACAGTGAATTGGCCTTTTTCCTATCATTGCTACTTTTTGGTTACTCTCCTATTTCTCTCATTTAATATTGTTTCTTGTTTCCATTCTACGTGGTATCACTGTTCAGGCAGACAGTTCCTGGGATGTTCGAGGATCGGCGGTGTTTAGATTAGGCAGGATTTCTTGTGCTTGGCTCCGGGGCCGTAAATGAACTCCGGAGATCTGGCTTTGCATGTTTTGCTCTGGTAGGAGTGAAGGAAGAGCTCTGAGTTCTGAGTTCATTTAGGTGCAGCCTAAACTGATTTGTTGCAAGGAGCGGGTGCAGGGAGAAGATTTGCCTCTGCCGTTTCTCTGTGAGGCATCAGAGCAGAACGACTCAGAGAAAAGGATGAGAGAAGGAGGGATGAGGGTAAGAGAACTCTTATACCAACCTGACTCTGCTCTGTAACGCTCTGCATCACTGTTTGATCCAGTTCTTCTTCTCTCTGTTATTTTTTTCAAGTTTTCCTCCCTGTTGCCATTCTTATACTTGCACTTTAGTCTTTCCCTGTCTTTCTTTCTTTTTTCATTATCTCCTGTATCCTTTTTATTTATATCAAACTCCCAATACTTTCCCCCCACCCCACCCTCTCACGTCCACCCTCCCCATGCATCAAATGCATGTGTTTGAATCTCCAACTCTAACACTCAGAGGTTAGTTGTTATGAAACTTCTTCCCATTATTTCAACATGTAGTCAAGCAGCCTGTGTTGGCTTGTGCAATATAATTGCATGTCAGACTTTTGAGTGAGAACACTGACCTTCTCTCCGAGCTTCCGTCTTCCCACCCTGTTAACCATGCCGTCTATTAAATTCTTTATTGCTCCCAGATCAGACGCAGACGGTCTATCCTACAGAGTCTAACATTTTGTTTATTTTTATCTTTTATCTTCACATCACAGACATGTGCTGAAATACACACACACACAAAGCTAGCACAGCTTTCAAAAGACTTTGAAAGTTGTGAGGTTATTTAAAAACAAACAAATAAAGGTCCTGAATTTGACATGATTTAGCCCGCATTGTTTCTGCACAGCAATTATATTCCAAATTGCATCTGAATCGACGACATTACTAGTCTGAATGCACTATGTACTGTTTCATCTTTATCATGTTCTGTGAATACTGTGATGTAGCAACTTTGTAGTACTGTCACACCCACAGCAGTAATAATAACAATAGACATGATGAGAATAAAAGTGGTTTTCCTAATATTAGTAATCATATATTTAGTTGAGCCCTTTTAAACAGAGCTCACAAAGACCTGTACAAGCATACAAACAGAATAAAAACAGTACCGATAATGAACGACTGTACGCCCACGCCACATAATCAAACAGCTGCTAAATTGATACTTTGAATCTGGCCATCCCTGACACTATAACTATCACCAGGAACTACCTCTATTATGATAAAAATAATATGGCTGGAATGCCAATAATAATACCCTAAATGGACCTGTTATGCTCTGTTCCAACTCCATGTTTTAGTTTGTGCACTCTGCTAAAGTAGCTGTTTTACAGTCATGTGGATAAAGCTTTAGTTCAGTTGTTTGTACATTAGAATGACATTTAGTAAGAATAACTTGAAGTAATAGTTTGTCTATATGATTTTATCAGGCTCCAACATCACTGTGGAAGTATGATTGGCAGTGGCACAGCATTTCAGTTTTCAGTGCTGAACTTCAGTTCATTGTAACACCTTGATTTTTTTTTCTTTTTCAGCCATTCTGTTGTAGATTTTCTGCTGTCGTTGGGATCATTGTGCTATTGCATGACCTAGTTTGCCCCAAGCTTTAGTTGTCAGACAAATGGCCTCGTATTTGACTCTTGAATACTTTGGTATACAGAGGAATTCATGCTTGAGTTAATAACTTAAAAGGTGCCCAGGTACCGAGGTTGTAAAACTTTTTTTTTTCACAGCTTTTCTGCGCATTGAAAGAGAAATTGCACACTTGATGCTCCAGACCAGTAAAATGATAAAAGGTCTGCCTTTATAGAAGTGGTCAAACTTGCTTTATCACTCACTTTATCAAGTGCATTTGCTTAGCAGTACCTGGATGGTACTTGCACTCTTAATCAGAAAGGGTGTGCTTAGTTTTTCCCAGAAAAGCATACGGTCCTTCTGCAGTCCTTGGGTCTTCTTTGCTCACAACCATCTGGAATGACCGCAAAACTGGCATCATGCGGAGCCAATAGTTGAAAGAAACTGAGTGTTTAGAGCAAACCTGAACCCTGATAAAGGGATTACATATTGATATACTGACATCGTTATTTGCATGTTTTTCATGTTTTCCCCTGTGTTGATGAATTAGCACTTGTTGGGAAATGTGCAGGTTAACAAGTGTCATTAAATCAACCAATCTCATAAGGTACTGATGCTGATTTTTTTAGTGAACTTTGATATCATATGTATTTCTTGCATTTTAAAAAGCTTAGAGTATGTATGGCTGCCACTTTGATTAGGCCTCTCTCATAAATTGTAAAGAATTAAGTGTCTGTGGAACTTCTCGGTAAAGTAGAACTCAAAAATAGTACTGCCAGTGTAACTGTTCTAAACATGTGTGAAACCTGGAAACACCTTGCAACAGTCCTTCCCTGCCCTGCCGAACAGCCAAACCAAATCAGCAGCTAGGTGGCAACTACACTTGAGCACTGAACCCTATACTGGAAATTCCTCGATAATTGCAGTGAGCATCTTAAAAACAATCTGTTCGCATCCCTGATAACTACCCTGACACCAAGAGCTTAAAGTGCAGTACCAGCTGTAAGTAAGCACCCTTGCAGTTCTTTTGGAAAATAAATTCAACAACAACAATATCTTGAGCTCACAGACTGTAGCAATGAGAACACGTCTTTCTCAGCATATCTGTATATGTGTGTGTGATGCAGTCATTTCAGTCTTTCATTTTCTGCATGATGAGATCTTTTCTATAGAGGTCTTTCTTCCAAATGATGCCTCTTGTAAAATTAATCATATTATTGCGAAACTACTCCTATCGACAATTTATTAGGCCAGTACCAATGCCATTGAACTGTAAAACAACAACAAAAAAAATCAGACATCTGGATTTCTTAGTATGGAAGCATATGCTGCTGATGTATTCGGTTATTTTTATTGAGTCTGTCCACTCTAGCAGCAAATCTAATATCTGTAGAATCGGTTTTAGGGAGTTTGGTTGTTAAAATGTCATTTCTAATATCATCCCAGTCTTTTAGCTACATAAGACACTCCTGCACAGAATGATAAGCATCAGACCTCTGAACTTATTCTGCTCAGTTGGGAGTTGGAGCTCTGTGTACTTTGTCTGATAGGAGAAGAAATCAGGTGAGAATGAAAGTGTTAGCTACTGATGAGGCTTGATTGTAGCTCCTAAGACTATTGCGATTGTGTCTTTATAGTTTTGGGTAAAGTAAGAGTGGGATAAGGCTTTTATGTTCTTTCTGCTGTTTTCCGCATTAATCTTCCCACGAAACTGATTGTCAGTGTAAGCATTTATATGTAACTCTGCTACAGTGTTTGATAGCACCCACTGTCAGGTGCAGTGTATGTGCGCGTTTGTGTGTGTCAGAGCGAGTGCATAGCTCTATAAAATATTCATAGCCAGCGTTCTGCGACATTATTCCTTACATCAATATTGCATCGGGCCTTTAAATGCTTTTGTTTCAAGGCACTTGGGTTGAGCTTGCACTGCTATGCAGGCCTGTCAGAATCCAATACAGTATTGAGACACATCTTGTGCAGATGACAGGTAGACAACAGGAAGGATTAATGGGTGAAGAGCTGAGGAGAGAGAAGGATGATGACTAATGTTGAGTTAACAGGAGGCATGGATTTAAACTTCCTTTGTTTTGATATTTGCATAAAGGTAATGATATTTAGCTTCAAAGTGCTGGATATAAATGAAATTGGCATTTTTTGAAATGTACTTTCTACTCATTGTTTTTGACTTTTTGTTTTTGGATGACTATGCACACAAAGCTTGCCTTTAATTCATTTCCAAAATCAACGTATAATTTTTCCCGTATGAACTGCCACAGATCTGATGTCTGCCAGATTTAAAAATAGTGCCCTAAAGAAGTGAAGTATTCCTTAGTCCATCTGTTCAAGGTCACCTCACGAATGTGGCGAGTTCTTTTCTCGAAAGGTCGACACAGTTCGACCCACTTGTGCTTTGTTCCTCTTCAAAATAATGATTCCTCAGTGGTTCTGACTTTCCATCTTTCTGTTTTTAAGGCTTGAGCCAGGGAACAATCAAAGCTCTGGTTACTCGCCCAAATGATTCCCTCTTTCTGTCCTGAACCCGGCCAAACATCATCCACTTATCCTCCAAAGACATGATATTCTTCCCTTCCCCTGCACTCTGTACGTGTTGTTTTTTTCTCTCTCCCTCTCCGACTCTGGTTCAACCATTCTCTACCTCAAAGCCCCTCTCTTCCTCCTAGTGTCAATCTTCTACAGTCGAATGAAAAATGCGTCCAATATCCCAGAGACAGGGCAATAATGACTGGAAAGCAATAGAGGTGAAGCAGACAGATAGCATCCTGCTAGTGATAGCAGTCTTTGCTTGGGTTAGCAGTTGTCGGGAAGTCGGTAAAAAAAGATTTTTTTGCTGGGCTGTCTATTTTCTTGGCCCTCTTTCTTTCTTTTGTTCATATGGTAGCTTTTGATACTTTGTCAGGATCTTTTATAGGTGATATGAATCGCTTATATTTTTTAGTTCACCTACACCCATGGAAAAAACAATATTTCATAGAACAACACAAACCACGCTATTTTAAAGTTTCCTTATCATCTATTCAGGAACTTATGAACCTTTTTTACATGGCAAATGGCAAATGTCTCATTGGGTACATTTTTATTGAATTCTATTCTCCTGAAGGTGTCAAACTTGGCATGTCCTAAATGTGAAATTTGTAGCTTTTAGTGGCCCACATGACTGAAACCAAACCTTTTTTCTCAAGAAAAGTGATATACAGTCAGTCATGTGTCATAGTTTTAGCAGTAGCTTGTTGGATAAAGGTAGCTTAGGTGCATTAGCAGTGCAGGCAGGGAAGCGTGGATCGGAGGGGAAATGGTGAATGTAAAAGGCCATTAGGAGGCACCCTGTGTGTCTGTGTGTGCGTGAGTCGGGGCCTGATGATGGATGGAGTCTGCTGACGTGTGCAGCCCAGTGGACTGTGAGACTGGACATGGCTGGTCTCTCTCCATCTCTTTCTCTCACTCTGTGCTTCACTTCTTCTTTGCTTCACTTCCTCAGGGCCAAACATGTCATGTCGCCACTGCTCACACACTCGCCTTACTTTTGTCTCTCTTGCAGGCTTTTCATCTGGGTCCCCATCTAACCTCACTTTATTCAACATTTAATGGTATTGCAGCTTTTAGACATCATACATACTTTAATTAGCCCGACCTACCCATCATTTCCTCAAAGCCGGTGTCTTGGAATGGTCAGTTAGTCAATTCTGTCCATCGTGGTTGTCTAAATGTTCGGTGTATTCACAAGTGAATGAAGAGATAATGGGATTCTTTCGAAATGGAATAAAAGATGAAATCCTATCGGGTGTTTGTAATGTCAAGAAAATATAGCCATGAGTTGAGGAAGCCACCCATGACTCTCACTATACACTTGCTGTGTAGGATGATCCATTTAAATTATCATAATGAGCCATAATGCACAAACCTGATGAGGCTGTAAATGAGTCATTTAACTTTTCTGTACTTGAATTCTTGTGAAGAGATGAAATAAAACGGGAAGAACTACTTATTCTGATGAATCCCAATTTATACACACCTGCTGTGTCTCCTCATTGGTTATCATACAATAAGAGATGAGTGAGACCTCTGCTGAGGTTCGTAGATGGCTGATTCATATGTGAAGGAATTTGTTTTGACTCATTTTCATTCATGTCAAGAGTGTTTTTCAGGGCTTTCTTTGGATTTTTGTGATGTTTTCAGTCTGTCATAATTCAGATTGCCTCTCACTCTGTCTGTTCTGTTTATTTTACCTTGCTGTGACTGTTTGATTCCGAGCAGAGGAAGACTTTCAGGGTTTCAGGGATGTTCCTCCTTATTCAATCAAGCACACTGTCACCGAATAGGGAGCGCGTTGCTAGGCAACTATGAGAACCCAGTGAGCTGTGGCTCCAGCAAACATCAGCTGATACTAGAAATTAATATTAAATAAATTCTAACAACAGCTGATCAAGCTTAAACGTGCTGCTGTTGTTTAACGCGAATCCGCTGGTTTCCTCTTTCTGGCGCAAAGTGGGAGATAAACAAACAAGAGAGAAAAGCCGATCAGCTGATCATTGATCAGTTTCGTGATTGAAGTAGAAACGGAGAGAATGAGAGAAGAAGAGGCAGCTGCTTTGTGAACCCAGTGACAGGGTTCAAATGGTGGTCCTGTGTCTGCGGAGTGCATACTGCCTCAGTCTATACTACTGCTTCATAAGGTTGATGTTCCTTTTTTGTGGTTAAATGCTAGCGTTTTCTGTTTATTTACTGTAAAGTCACTCTTTAGTTTCACTATAAAGAATTGATAAATTCTGATAGACATCTGATAAATGGTTTCAGTTTCACATGACTGTGAATTTTATAACTTTTTATTTTTGATTTACCCTTACTTCTCAAAGCTGTCATTTTTGAGGAAGATGTGGAATAGCAAAAACATGAGTATGGATCAACATTCAAAACTGAAAAAAATGAGCCCACATGAAATTGGGAAACAGTGCAGTTCCTTGATTACCCACTTGAGGCTGGCTCCAAAAGCAAGTTAGTTTATAGGCCATGTTAAAATGTAAATACACTTGTTTACAGCCTCTCACAAAAAATATTTTTGGTCTGTATAGAAAATTCTCTCTTCCTAATGTGAGAATGTAATTATTTAGAATTATAATTAATTATTATTGTTAGAAATGTACTGGCTAGGCGGTAACCAGTCTGCTAGGCTTCCACTTATTTAATTCTGGTCACTGGATTGGACTTCTCTATTATGGTTTTTGGTGTTCATGTTATCATTATGGCCAAAATGCTAACATCAAGCTTTTAAAATCAGACTTTGCAAACCGGTGGGTGACGTTGTGGTGGCTACTTCTGTTTTTTACATACAGTCTATGGATTTTTGGATGTATGTTGGAATAAAATAAAATTCATATACAGAAGCACCGTATTTACATTTGAGACCTTTTAATTGTTTTCAGAAGAACTGCATGTCACGTGAGCATAAGTAGTCTTATAAACACTGAAGAAGCTCATTTGTTGTCGCTTGAACTTAATAAACATAGAAAACTGGATTTTGAAGCGCCACATATACAGACATGTTGTACCAATGTAACAGATTTTCTCTTCCTAATGTGGAAGCATGTATGAATGTACACTAAGCTAAATTATGCTAATCATGCTAATTTATACATGAACTTATGGCATTTAAATGGTTTTAAAGGTGTAGGAATGTTTGACTTTTTTTTTTTTTTTGATGATACACAGGGCAGAGGCAGAGAAGGCCCGGGCATCAGCACAGGCACATGCTGAGGCTAAGTCCCAAGTGCACGGTGAAGTGTCCAGGCTCCTGTCTGAACAGCGAGCTGCGGTCCAAGAGAGCCTTCAGCAGGCTTTCATACGGGAGAGGATTGCTGCTGAGGATGAGAAGCTCCGTGCTCACCTATTAGTAAGTCCTTGAGAAAAAGTAGTTAATATGTTGCTGTGAATGTGGCAATTTCATTGTATCTTGCTAAACAGTTTCATGCATCTTAAAATGCACATGAATCTAAATCTGCACCATGACCAACACTGCCATTAAAACATGGTGGCTAGAGCTTTTCTGTGTTTGAGGCTGCATGTGCTCTCTCTGAGTGCTTAAGGTTCATTCTGACTGTGAAAACACACGTAGGTTAGATTAATTTGCTGTTAGGCAAGTGTGAATGTGAAAACTAAAGACTGTGTTAGCCTTGTGTCTGATTGCTTACCTGTGCAGGACATGCCCTGCCTCTTGAACAGTGTCAGCTGGAACTGGCTCAGGAGTGTTGTGCAGTGTCAAACACTGCAGTTTTGTTAAAGACACCTTGTGCATTCCAGAGATATGTGTTCCCCTATGTGTGTCTCCCATGGCAGATTGGGTTATAGCTGTTGAAAGAGGAAGTTTGTTCTTGTCCTAAATAATAGTCATGTTGCATGGATGGATGGATGGATGGGGATGTGTGATGTTTGTCATCACCACAGTTCAAAAGCAGAGATTGACTATTTTAGTTGTATGGACTTGTATTTTCAGAGGAGAGCATGTTTTTATCCCAATTCCAAAGATGCATACTTAATCTATTACAGCAGGGCTTTATAGTAGAAGAATTCAAATGTTGAACTGTCTGCAGTCCAGACCTTTCACTAACCCTCATGAAAAGAAAAGTACAACAAATACTGTTAAGCAGCTGGAATCCTCTGTTAGACAACAATTGGACAAAAATCCTCTCCCAAAGTCCAGCAGCTGGTCTCCTGAGTTTCCAGTTTACTAAGTGTTATTAAAAGAAGAGGGGATGCTGCAGATTGGTAAAGTTTGCCTTGTCCCACCTTTCTTGAAATGTGTTGGAAATTCAAAATGACCTTTTTTTTTCTCGGTTTAAACATTTGTTATGTTTGCTGTGTTCTACTGCGAATAAAATCTGGGTTCATTTTTGCAAATGATTGCATCTTCTTTTTATTTACATTTCACACAGCGTCCCAACTATTTTGGAATTGAGGTTGTACATAAAAAAGGGTCCCATTTTATTTTCACACATTCCTGCTCTGTCACACACATTTGCACTCTGAAGTGAACCTTTTGGCGGTTACGCAGAGCATAAGTGGTACAGCGACAAATGTTAGGCTGTGAGCATCACCGTGAGCAGCAATTCATAGAATATATTCCTTTTCTACCCATTCTCAACACTGTATATAGCAAAGCTTTTTCTGCATTATAAAAACTCATAGCACGGTGTCACAGCACGGCTTACACTTTAAACATAGTACAGTAAGTAAACAGCTCTTTGCTGTAGATATTGTTGTCCTCTTTTCAAATCTCGGCCTGTTCATCCTGCTGCCGTTATAAAATATACCTTCATTTTGAGCTGCCTGTGTCTTTATTTCCTGCAAATTGCCCTTGTAAACATTGTCAGATGAGCATCCTTTACCACACACACAGGCAGTGTATTATTTTCAAAAAGAAAACACATTTTCCCTGGAGTGTGGCTGCTGTTTACAAACCTATGCTATTGATTATATAGCTCATTTCACACGTTCATCGGCGTAATAGAAAAATGAATCATTTTGTTGAGAGAGAGAGAGGGAGAGAGGACGAGAGAAGCGTTGACGTGACTCCTAGCCGCGGGACAAGTGTATGAGGGATCCTTCATTTGGAACTGCTCAGATCGAAAGTTAAAAAAAGAAATAAAAGGTGATGAGCGAGAGAGATGGTGAGGATGGGAGACTTATGATGTGATGTGCTTTTCCATTCAGCCTCTGTGAAGAAAACGGTTTCAGTCATAAGTTTTCTGTAATTTAATTTCTGTTGTTTTCATGGGGAGGAAGGCAGGACAAATGAGAGGCAGGATGCAGTTAAAGGAAAGGAAGGACAAGAAGTTAACACCTTTTACTGTACGTATGGAGCAGCGTAGTGGGTGGTGCGTCTTACTGAACTGTCACAGAGGAAAGTCCTTGTGCGTATCTTTGCCCGTATCTTCCTGAAGTAATAACTCCCTACATTTAAGAGAACTTTTCCTTAAAGCTGTGAAGGTATTGCTTGTAGCCCCAAGGCTAACCTAAGGCCATTAGGAGCCTTTGAAACTACAGATAGACAACTCTGCAATAGCTTAGCATTCAGCAGCAGACAGAGCATACACACAGTCGTTTTCCCTCTTTGTTCCGTTCTTTGTAAGCTATATTTTCTGCATAAATTCACTTGATAGTTGCTATTCCCCCTCCAGTTTGTCTCTCCTTCCTTTAAAGCAGACATAATGCAGCTAAAGAATCTTTGTCAGAAGGTTTTACTGTTTTAAAATTGTGTATGTGTGTGCGCCTGTGATAATTTTCTTCCATTCGAGCATTCTTTTGGAGTGCTGGAGTTTTAATAGAATGTGACGGGTTATCAGTGAAGGCGCAGCGCCGTTCGCACCACTCATGTAATTGTCAAGTCAGACGCTTGCACACAGCCAATGTTCTTTTCAACTGGAAATGGACTTTTGCATTTTAAAAGACAGCCTCTCGCCCAAGACGTCTCCCACCCATTGTCATTTCACTCCGTGTTTGTCAAACTCCGGGATTGTCTACTACCCACAGTGAGCTCACCTTTGATGAAACATTAAACAAGTTGTGTTGCGTTGGGTCCATCCCCTGCCTGTCTGTCTTTAAGTCCATCGATGTCTTTGTGTGACATGTTTTTTTTATTATCAAATGCTAAGATGCTTAATTTAAAATGTCAGCAAATAAGTGTATTGAATCTTTTAATTTTTTTCTCAAATATATTGTTTTTAACTGCTCTTCAGATCATCCAGTTGAGCAATTCTGCACAGATTACCCATCAAATTAAATTTACATTGATGTTAAGAGCATAAGTATCAGTAATTGAAAGGAGAAACTACTTCCAATGGCAAAGTCTATAAGTTTATTAAGAAAGAGCTCCCGGGTAAAGTTATGGCTAAGCATAGACTCTGGTGACTGAGGGAACCTTTTCAAGGTGATTTTTCAGTATTTATTGCACTAGTCTTCTTCACACCACATGTATTGCCTTGTAGGGTTCTAAAAAAGTCGATACTTGGACAATAATCTGTATTAAAAATTACTGTTAGATTAGATACTCATTTGCACACACACAACACCTTTAAGCAGTTGACATTCACGTCACTGAACAACAGTTTGACGATTTTCAGGAGGTCAGTAAAGCTCGTTTAGCTATTTGCAATTATTCAGTTGTCACATTTTCAGAATTTTGCCATCGAAGATACTGGAAGTATCAGTTGTGTTGACATCCTTAGTGACAACCCTATTAACTTTTAGGCTTTATTCATTTGTTTTTTAGTGGTTCATGAGTTTTGAATTCCCCTCATATTTGCTTTTATACACTATTTATCTTCTTGATTTATCCTCATTTCACAAAAAGTGCTTTGTTACTGAATTGACTGTTAATTTTGATGCTGTAAGTCGTTTGCACAGCCATTCGACAAACACAGTATATATAATACGTGTATTGGCTTTAAGTCTAGTGTTGACTGAATATGTTCAGATTGAGTTATAAATGCCATTCTGCTGTGTTCCCAGAAAAAAAAGTGACTTGTTGTTGAAAATTACCAGTACAAGTAAGAATGTTTTGAAAACTGCTGGATTTATTTTAGCCCACTGGCATATCTGGTGTCAAGAGAAATGAGAGTGTACTTTTTTTTTCAGCGTTGTAGAAAGTGAAATAGTTGAGAGCGTCGACTACGTGAGTAAACATTGCATCTGTCACCGATCAATCTAGCTGTCTGACAGTGGAGGACTTTTTATTCTTTGTTGATTTAATATGGGAGGAAGAAAGAAGAAGAAAACATGATGAGAGAAGAGAAGAAGAACTTGAGCAAAAAAGTGACAACAGCATGCGATCTTAAACTTAAAGAATTATCTGACTTAAATATTAAGCCAGAAATTGTGTTTATGCTTAAAATGAATTTCAGAATGTTTCATTTAGATATAAGCGGACCTGAACCCTGCTCGCATGTTCGCTGCCACTGAAAAACCCTTTGTCTATGGCAGCAGTAGCTCTTTGTCCAGCATAGTATTGATTTGTCCCCCTCATTAAGATACAGGTCACGGTGAGCAGCAGAACACCATACATTCCCTCTTCTACTTCACACACAATGAGAGCGGTGTTGTGAGCAGTTATGCCTCCCCATGCTCACCTATAATAGCCATAACCTTCACAACCATTGCTGCACCAATTACAGAGACACCTCTTCTGGAGATTTGCCCCAAGACATTGGGTTAGACTAAGGTTTGGTTTCATTTTAGCTTTTATTGATTTAGATTTAGCTTTATTTGGTCTGGATCCTGACTTCCAGTAATTGATTTATAATTCACTGTTGTTATTTATATACCAAGGGAAACAAGATTAAGAAAAATAAATCCCAATTTATTTTGGGAATCTTTTAAGGAAGGCATGAACAATTACCATTGTTTTTAGCATTTAGTTATTCTTTTCATTTCTATCTGCTATTTTTGCTCTTCTTTTACTGCTTTTACTTTATTTGATATGTTGCCTTTTTAATCCAGCAGAAAAAATGTTGTTGTATGACCGCTTGCCAACCTGTCAAGCATGTTTAGGCAAACTGTTCTTTTTAAAAAAGATTTTTTATTCTATGTCTGCAAAAAACTATTATGTGTGTCTAAACATGACATTGAATGCAACCAGCTATATTTTATGATAAATAACAAGTGTAACCAGGATACTCTGCAGCACCCTGGTGGGATTGCTTGTCTTTCCCGTCCCCGTCAGGGTGACTGGCAGCAGTCAGGCAGCAAGTCTACCGGTAATTGAAACTTCACAGTAGTGTAGGCAGGGGTGTGCGTTGTCATCGACACTGCTGGGTTTCTGGGGTTCTGTTGTCGGAGGGGAACATGTTCACTGTCAGCGATCACATGTGTTCTGCCACTCTGAGGGGGGCACAGCACAGGAAGGGGGAACACTGGAAATGTGTTGATAAAATCTGTTCCTGTGTGGACTTGGTGTTTTCTTTAATAAACACTAAACAAGCAGACATAATTACTGTTGAGATAATTCAGTATTATGCTTAGTTATACTATTAACGCTCTTATTCACTTATTTTATGGTTGCTTGTCCAAAAGAGAACAAATATTTAAGATTGGAGATTAAACTGGCTGTAAGTAAATGACAAAGCCTCATGATTCATACTGAAAAGCTAAATCACAACACTTATTGTTTTAACTCGCACTTGCTGGGTAACCTAATGAATGCAGTTTTTTCTCATCATGTACTCACTTGACATATTAATGTGGAAGAACTGTGATCGGGAGCTTAATGTAGTAGAGATGGCTTAACCATAAACCTGAATTGGATAACAGTTCAATTAGTGCTTAATTGAAAAGGCATTAACAGTGAGTAATATGTCCTCCTTTTTAGTGGGTACCAGCTGAAGGAAAAACAGAAAAGACCAGTATATAAATCAATATAAATATAATTGTGTCCTTAGTTACTGACAGATCTGTGCTTTTGGCAGAGATCTACACAGACGTGGCCTGAATGAGTCATAGAAGTCTTATTCACAGTGTGCGTCCATCTGTCACTCCACGCATCTGTGTTTTAATACAATCATAGACCTTCGCTGTCCCCTCTTTTGATTTTCAACGACTTTGCTCCCTGCAGAGCTAAACCGGTCTTGTGGTCTATCAATCACTTGGCCATAGCGTCTCACTCAGACACAGTCTCTAACCCTAAGGCAGGCTTTTCAATCAAAGCAAGAGTCATCAATCTTTTCAAGCTTTAAACAGTTGTTTGGGTGGGGTAATGTTTTGTCTGCTATAATCAAACTGGTCCAAAACACTCAAATTTTTCATTTGTTTTACTTTTTATTCCACCCCGATGACCTGTAGCACAAAGCTGGAAACCTTAACCTGAAATCTACTGTAGGATTGCATTAGCTTTAGCTGAAGGATAACAAATGAGCAAACAAGCAAAAATGAAGACTCTTATTGAGTTGCGTGCTTATCAACTATATTACTGATGATTTTACTGGCTCTTACCGAAAAAGAAACATATCAGTCAATATTTCATAATATTGTTTTTTTAGATTCCCAATATAGGTTTTAAAAATCCTATATCGGTAATAGTATTTAAAAACAGGTATATAATGTGTATAATTGAAGAGACTCTCATGCAATTCACATTTTTAAAATTCTACAATCATAAATGATTATAGACATTGTTAACAAACCTTCAGTGTTATCAGTAAGATTTAATAAATGAACCATAGTATTAATGATGGCTCAGTAGATACTTTCTAGACATCCATTTCTAGACATGGCTAATCTCATATAGTCATTTAAAGCTACTTTACTTTGCCCATAGTTGTTGCTCATCTGCAAGAAGCTTTGCAACCAACCTCCACCACAGTTTATTTTTTGATTCTATTACTGCCTTAATAAATGCTGTTTTCTGTGGTTCTGGGGTCTTGCTGGGCCTCTCTCCCTCTGCCTCTGGCTTTGTGTGTATACAGGCCAGGAGGTGTGCTCACAATGCCTTGATATTTCCTTGCACTGTGTGAACGTAGAAGGGTGGGAGTTGCCAGATATAAATTTACCACAGATGAAAATAACAATCTGGTGTTAACTAGTGTTCCTGACTGAACTTAGACATAGGTACAGCCTGGTCGTATTGCATGCCAGTTTTTGTCACCTTTGCTTAAAGCTGCATGTGCTATAAAAGAAAACAACAGATATGGAGATGAGAGAGAATTTGCAACATGTGCAGATATTCTGTTCAGAGCCTCATCCCACCCATCAGCCCTGTAGCTGTTTATCAGTCTTTTGTCACTCCTTCTGTTTCCATCTTTATCTCTGTCTTTCATACACGCACACAGACACTCAGATATACACATTCCAACCGGTAATGCGATGTTCCATGATTTCTTTCCACTACCTCTGCTTTCACAGCAAGGGATAATGCAGCATACTAAGAATATTTGTTTGCTCACTACACACATACAGACACACACCATGTCCAAGCTGTCAGACCTCAGAGAAAATCAGTACCTACTCTTTCCTTAAACTGTGTTCCATTTGATGCTTGGCTGGCTTGAAAATGACTTTGGGTAAAGCTTAACATTTTTAATGCAACTAGCCCCCACCACCAATCTGTGTTCGCTCTGGTAGTCCTCTCTTTTCCACCCCTCGCAAAACTGCAGTCTCCAGTAAATGTCCTGCTCTTTTTGGAGAATCTTGTGTACTTCAGTTGCGTGCTGTTGCATTTTAGATACAGACGACTGGACCCGGCTGATAATGGGCTGACAATTTAATTTCCCAGGTATTAAAGGAGACTTGCTGGGTTTTGAATTGGTGCCTGTTGGTGGTATTTAAAGAAATAGTTTAAAAAACCCCATTTATTTTCTCTAAACTTCCACATCACAGAGTATGAAGAATATTGGGCGGGGGCGGGGGGGTTCCTTGTGTCTATTTCTTTTGAATGAGATAAACAGGTAGTGGCACACTGTTTTGAATTTGCTCAGCACACCAAGGACAAATTCCACCCAATCTTTGATTATACTCCTGAGCTTTTATAAAGAATAACACCTGTCAGCCTTGACATAGCTGGATTTAAGAGAATTATCAGTTGAATTATTCTAAAGTTTGGAAATTTGAAGTTGTCAATTTAATGAAGTAGTTAGCTTGTTGTGCCAAGGGATCATAGGTTAAAGGTATACCCAAACCTAGTACATTAAACACACTTGACCACCAGAAGATTGAAGTCCAAACAAGACTGCTTACAAAAGGTTACAAGTCCATGATATATGGGGTACTTATTGGCATCATATTGACATTAAACCACCTCTATTCATGTATCTTAATTGTTTTTGGATATTTAAGTTTGTCGATATTTATGCAGTAATCTAATGTGGTATTAATTTTAATTTACTGCAGAGTATTTTGTCAGAACACAGTGTACTTTTCTCAGTCGAGATAAAGTTTGACAGAAGGAATAAGATGGTTGGGTAGAGACACAAGTTTGATATTTACATCACATTTTCTCTACTTCTTAAAAAGTAAATCTTGAAAATGGCAGATATGGCAGCTGCCCCTCTGTTGGTCTTCCTTGGTCTCTTGTGTTCTGGGGGCCTCTGGATGTCTGGAGTCTTGATCTCCTCCATACCTGCTTCATGCCCTGGAGGACGGGGCAGTGGCCCCCCACACCCTCTAGCAGATCATTACATGAAGGAACCTTATAATTATTAAATAGACCATTACGGCAAGGCTGGGATGGTCAATTTGGTAAAGTAAATCCGTTGGGCATCTTTCTTCGCCTTTAGACAATAATTCTGATGGCAAAAGAGCCAAATGGGACAGGCGAAAAAAAAAAAAGAAAATGGCAGATACTAATGGTTATGTACCTATTGCACTATTGTGTTAATTTGGACAAACCTCATGTTAAAGAAGTGAATTATTTCTCTTATTGGCCCAGAGGGGGAGCTACCATTACAGCTTCATTAACCAAACACAAAGATTCAAGAGCCTAGTGGAGACATCTATCAGTCACTGTGGATACAAAGAAGCAAGTACACCCCTGTACTTGTACATAATATCACTTTAATGTCAATGATTCCAAATTGTATCACTTCTGAATATCTCCTTATTTTTCTAAGTTGACAAGAAAAATATTTCCTGTTATGCACAATTGACCCAAAAAAAGAGACTTATTTGAAAATACGCTCCTCACCATAAAAGGAAAATTGAGCATACTTATGATTGCTACCTTTTTAGAGGACAAAACCTTTATTCATCAAATTTACGAACATTTCAGTGTCTGAGGTTGAGAATATTTTATGTTTGCATCAGTGTTAGTTGTTTTTCTCAGCCTTTGTGTACTGTAAGAATTGTGTTAACACTGTTAGTGTATTTTTAATACTTTTTTTATTGACATTGCACGGCACATTGCCCTTTCTTCTTTTCTTTTTCTGTCTCAAAATTTTACATTTCCGTCTTTGTTATGCTTTCTCCATATCATTTTAGAGGATGTCCACGTAGCCGTCCTTTACATATTGGCTGCAGTACTTCACCCTTGCCCAAGGTGGGGTGCCCACACACTGTGCAAGTATTAGGGTTAGACGGGAGGTTAGACTTTAATTGGCAGGGCTTGTGGCTGGCACTCTGCACCAGGCACTCACCCTGTCGGCTAATTGGCACCGCAAGTGTCCAGCACTTCGATTGATGGATGGGTAGTAGTGTCAGGAAAGCCTATTTCTGACTTCAGAGCTTGTAGAGTCAATCTAGTGTCTCAGATTCACTGGTCAGTGTATATATTTAAGTATGCATCCTCATTTGTTTTAAGCAGTTTTTCATAGTGGTGGGTGTTCTCATACCACAAGCTTTCCTCATATCTCATCATTAAATAACAGCACTGCCCTAAACATTTCAAATCAAGGGGTTAATCATATCATTGATAGGTGCAAGGCACATGTGTTTTTTCTCGCTTATGTGCTTAATTTCATCTATGGTATTATGATCTCATTATAATAGCAGTTGAGCTGTAGTCTCTTTACATTACACACACATAGTGGATAGAAAAGAGGCAGCCGAGACCATGAACCCAGGTGAAGTGAATGAAAACAGTTTTCTAGAGTTGTTACTGCGCAGCTGACAGAGTAAGTGTAGTCACTGCTTTAGCAAAAAACGATATAGTAAGAGTAATTTATCAAACCACCTGTTCAGTGCATGTAAATCTGTTTAAGTAGATATTTTCAGCTTTACACACAGTGTGTTTTACATAAACACAGCACCTGTCAAGGTAATATTGTTTTAATTATACTGAAATAGCTGAAACTAAATTGTGCATATGCAAAAAACTTGCTTAAGTCTTGTAAACAGAGCTTTTACCTAAAACAGAAACCATTCCCTGTATAACTGTTACCTGCAAGGAATTAATTCACATCGGCAGCAGAGGGATGAAAACTGAGACCATGTGTGGTGTGAAGATACTTTATTTTATTAACATTTTACACTTGCATCCTTATTGTGCTTTGTACAAAAACTACTACTTACCGAACTGAAATCACAGGCTCTGCATATAGGCCATCATATATACATATTAATGATGGGAGTGTTGGTAGCCTAAAATCATACCTGCTCCTGAACCACTTGACTGGTCACAGAATAAAAAATCCTTACAACCTGTATGTCTCCGCATGAACTGAATTGGCCAGTGTGCACGCTTGCTCAGCCCTTATTTGCTCAAAGTAATTATGAATATTGTATTTATAAACAAACACTGACAAGCACTATGCATCTTGTAATGTTATTGATTTTTGCAATAGTTTCTTTATGTTTCTTGTTTTGTTTCGCGTGGCCTAGCTGTTAATTAACAGGCCAGATATCGATGCAAGTTCAATTTGACAAAGTGTTCGTGTGTATGTCTGAGACCACTAGATATATTGGATGTGTAATATGACAGGTATTGTCTTTGGAGCCTGTCCCTTTCATTTTCTCTGTCTTTCTTTGTGTTTTCCCTCTTGACTCTGACAGGAGAGTGGTATTAATAAGGTTCTATGGAAGTGAACAGTCAGCTCAGCTAATGGTGCTAGAGGGAGTGATTTTGAGTGAATGAGGGAAAGAACTTAAACATATGGAGGAAACTAAGATCAGAGGGGAGTCACGGAGGCGGCGCACAGCAAAAAAATCTGGATGAGATGGTGGATGAGTGGAATAAACAGAAGTGCATGAAAAGAGCAGACAATAGAGCAACAGATATTGATTTACAAAGCAGCTTTTGAAACAAGGTTACAAAAGCCAATTAGGATACAAACCAATCCAAAGCAGCACTTAGAACTATATAAAGTTTCAACTTTGCACCAAAGTCAAGTAGAAACAGCGTAGAAATGTATATCAGGAAGCATGGATTACTTTGGGAAAATAGGATAAAAGAGTGTTGATGAAGTAACATAATTGTCAAAATTTAATTTCCATGTCAATCACTTTTTTTTTTTTTTTGCGACACCTAACTGTTATTAAGTAGGACATCAAAGAAAGTGGAAAAGACTTGTGTAAAGAGGTTAGTGGTTTCGAGGTGACCCTGAATCTGCTGACAAGGCTTTGATAGGCATAAGCTCAAGGTGGACTGTGGCCCCCTCCCAGCTTCGTTGGGCCTGGAAAGACCACCTGCGGCTGCGTGAAATAAATATGCATTAATGCAAAGCCTGAGCACACACTCCACTATACGCAGTATGCCCACTGTCATGCAAGTCTTTAGCCACTTCACACTGCGATGCTGTCAAATATGAACACTGATCCAGGTGAGGATTCACATGCTGCAGGCGTATGCACACAGACACACTAGATGCATGCTGCTCGAGTTGTCCATAAGGTCTAATGTCAGCAACACACCCTGAGGCTGTCTTTTTTTCTCTCTCCCCTGCATGCCTTACCCTATCGTCTTCTCTTCTACATTCCTCTCACCTCCTTTTGCTAGGTTGTTCTGCCTCTTGTCTCTCCACCACCACCTCTCTCTCTCTCATTAACTTTGGTTCCCTCGGGACATCTGTTGTCCAAAGGCAATGTGGCTCTTTCCACTTTCAGGTCATTCAGTGTGTCCTCTGTCGACAAGTAAAGACATTTTCTGGTGAATATGTCTGACAGAATGGATACCAGCATCTCCCACATACTAGCATTCTGACAAACAGTTAGCAGATGCAGGTTCACACCAATTATAGAATTATAATCTAATTTCAGTGTCGTTTTTCTTAGTATAGAACTTAAATGATCATTCAGTGATTAGCTGGTTTATCTTTAATATCCATGTTGTAATGTTTTTGTTCTTATCCTGGCGACACTCCTTTCCTTTTTGCCTTTGTGTATCTTTATTTATCATCTTTGTGAAAGCAACAGAGCTTTTTCTCCCTCTCTTTCATCCTCGCTCTGTCCCCATGTCTGATTGTTCTCTAGGCATGCCCCCTTTTCCCATGTAGGCCGAGACTTACTCCATACATGCCCCCCATGTCTTGGTAATGAACTCACAACTCTTCATCTTTCCCTCATCTTCCCCTCTGTGTTGGACATGACAGATGACTGGGGACCTCCAGAGGTTCTATCCCCAGGGCTGTAGATAAAGGCAACTCCAACCCCAAGATGATCAATCAATCAGTTTACACCCCAGGTGCCTGATCAGCCAATTAATCAATCTTGGGCTAGCAGATGTTGTTGCTGTCCCTCAGTGGAGGTGCTGGCAGTGAAGTGGAGGAGGTGGTGTCTCCAACAAAGGCTGAGGGGCTTAAAGTGTCTGGAAGTGTAGTTTCACAGTTGTACCAGAATTTCAATCTTTGGAGGCCTAGAACTCCAATTTTTTTCTAAGCTGTTTACCTTAAAACCCTTTTTAAACATATAAATGTGCA
This sequence comes from Oreochromis aureus, assembly GCF_013358895.1. NCBI lineage: Eukaryota > Metazoa > Chordata > Actinopteri > Cichliformes > Cichlidae > Oreochromis > Oreochromis aureus. The sequence goes on along the minus strand of NC_052958.1, from coordinate 11,697,160 downwards.
AGGATTGTAAAAAGGGATGTAAATGTTTAACTGGGTTACTATTAAAGCCAGCTGCACAAGATCAAGCCCTTTGCTGACCCTTGCCAGTAAACATCAGACTCTGAGGACAGTTCATTGTAATGTGTCCTTAGTCAACAGTTTAGACACATGCACAAACATTGAGACACCCATGCTCACCACCTACACATCTTGGCCTGTCCGAGCCCCTCAATCCCTGTCCTGAGCAGGTCAGTCCTTTGACCCTTTGTGTCATTACTCACTGTGCTAAGAGATCCCTAGGGAGAGGAATTCTTTCTGTAGCCTGTGGCACTTATCTTCCCTGAAGATGGTATCCATGAAGACAAATTGAATTACCAAGTTTCTAAAGCTGGACAATAGTATGAGCATAATGAAGTACCCGAATACAGCTCATTGCCAGTAGTTTAGTTTATTGTTGTGTAGTTTAGTCTACTTGAGTGACTCGTCCAGCTACATTTTGTGTATCTCTAACATTTAATTTATTTATTTTTACTCAGTTAGAGAACATTGCCTACAAGTTTAAGCCACGTTAGCTTAAACTTGTAGGATGTAGAGAACTGCTTGCAAAACAGATCTTCTGTCTGTAACTGTTTGCAGTCCAAGATGAGGCACTTGATTTATTGTTCAGTTATGTGTCAAAACGTACCCAGCAAATAAAATCTTTGCAAGGGAAAAACTTTTGCAGTTGTCTTATTGTTGTTATTTTACTATTGGAATCTAATCATTCAGTTTAATAACTCTTAAGAGGAAAACGTGCCTCCTTTATAGTGCACCCAAATGGACATTCCCACAAGAATCTAAATCTTTGGAAGCACTGCTCATGCTATGTACAATACCATACTAGACCTTTTTAGACTTTCATTTGATTGTAATAACTGACCATTATACATTAAACCTGTTTATGTCTCAGGTTTTCAAGTTGATCATTATGATCTTACCTTCTGTCCTTCCACTAAAACCAAGGATGTCTGCTTTTAATTCCCTAACCTTATCATCAGGCCACAAAACTAGCCAGAAGTTGGTATAATGATGCAGTACCATAGGATGGAGATCAACAAGGGACTATGTAGCATTGCTGCTAACATTGCTGCTATGTACCATCACATGTTTGCACATTTTCATGTGGTTTTGTAGAACTTTCTTAGTTGGATTACAGTATAGAACACATCTGCTTCTCATATTAACTACACCATTGGTTATATGTAGTTACAAAAGCATAGTGCAAACAACTAATACCCCAAAACACAGTGTCATGGCCTACTAGTAATTATTTAGTGTTGAGTCTGCCATGCTGCCACAGTGACATCCTAGAGAGCAGGATGTGCTGTCACTGTTGGCATGTTGAATACTTTTCAGAATTTCCACAATATTAAGCATTCCTCACTGGTCATATCTAGGAAAAAGGGAAAAACTATGTGAAAAGTAAATAATACTGCCACTTCTTTTGACCCCAGCTTCGGGAAAACAAATTCCCAAGAAGAGGTGACTGGAGTGCGACCTCATTGGCGTGACAGGACAGCCATGCTGTCAAGTTTATTTTTGGGTGTCCTTGTGTCCCAGCATGTAAGTGATTCCAAATCAGTGGGCCCACTTTGTCGCAGACCATACTGCAGCTCTTTCTCTCCATATGGTCTAAGTCTTGTTATTGAGCTTACAGGTTGTATTTATTTTCTTTGGTGAAGTTGTCATTAGAGACCCAATAACACAGATAATTTGGCCAGTAGATGTCATTGCCAAAGTATTTTATTATCATTATTATTACCGATGCTTTCTTGCTGCAAGCACATTTAAGTGTTGATATGCTTCAGAATAAGTGTTTTTTGGCTTGTCCAACAGGATCTAATGTGTTTGTGTTTGTTCTTTGGTGTGACCAGGGAGTGTTATGCCCATTAATTGACCACACTGTATCTGACGCACTTATATCGCCATAACCCTACTATTTTCCCCGGAGACTAATAGCTAGCCGTGAATGTAACTGTTAGTGGTGCACAGTAAATCCCCATGATGCTAATTAAACAGCAAAGGTGAATGGTTTCCAATGGAGTTTTTACAGCCTCTTCTACCAGGACTTATGTTTTATTAGTGATGCTAAGGGTGAATGGAATACTGCCAGTAGGGTTGGTGTTAGGTAATATCATTTTGCACTCAGTCACATAGATTTGATCTGCCAGTGATAGCTTTTAAAGATAGAGTTGCAAAGGTTTTAGAGGCACTTAAAAGAAGGACCAAGATTTGTGGGATGGTGTGTGTGTCTGAAAAAGTGTGTGTATGTGTGTGAGCTGTAGCTGAAAAAAGTATGAAAAACTGATTTTCTTCAAATCCTCTTCTCTTTCATCTTTCATGATTTCTTCTTTGAGCAGCTGTCAACAAGAATGGCAACAGCAAAATTCACCTTCCAACTATGTTGTCATCCATATTCCATTCACACATTGACCCATCACTCTCTCAGTGTAGCCTTCATTTCATCATCTCTACACCATGAACTTACCCTTCCCTTGCTGCATCCATCTCAAACCTTCCACATGCCACCTGCACCTCCACCGTGCTAATTAACACCGGCACACGGTCACATTGCGCTACCCTTTGACCCACTCCCTGCCTGTCAGAGCAAACAGGACTTGAGGCTTGCGGCTTCAGTATTAGTTTGTCACAGAGCCCTGTCGCACAAGTCTTTGATAGATGGGCCCTGGTGAGCGGCTCTGACCCACTGTGCTGCAGCGCTCACTTGGATAGTGTGAGGGAGCATTGATTATGATGCTACTCGTGACAGGGGTGAATCAGGGCTGAGCTAATGGTGGCAGGGGTAAGACAAAAGAGACCAAGGTTATGGATGAGGTGCTGTTAGTTAATGTGATGAGATTTGATTTGTGCTCCATCGATCATGGCATCTCGCAAGATTATTTTTATCTTGCATGATTTATAAGCATGTAGCGAGACTACAGTGAAACAGTCACCTTATTATATTACAATACAGAAGTCTCCATCATTGAGGTGTGAAATGAAAAATGCAATATGTGCAGAATCGCTAATGGCCATAATCCACTTTTTTTCTTAAGCACTGAGAACTTTTAGTTGTTTGTCTGAATTATATTTTTTGCTAGTGGCAACTATTATTATTGTGATATCCCGTTTTAAGATTATAGATCCTGAGGATTAAGATAATAGTTTGTACTGTATCAAGTGTTGTATATTTTAGTAGATAAAAGATGGGTTTGCCCCTTTTAGGCTAAAATAAAGCATTTTATTCAAGCGAAAGTTTTTGTTTCTCACAATTTATATTCAGTGTCCTGTTAGAAAGCAAAAACTTTATCTACATGTGACTGTAATCCACTTTAAGTTGGTCTTTTTGCACCCCTGCTTCCTTCAGATTGCTTCCTTGAGGGCTGAGCAAGTGTGTTGCTGTTCCTGTCAATAGGCTGTGACAGCAACTTGCAGGATTTACGTTGAATCATTCATTTCACTTTTTAAAATTCTACTAACTACTCAAACTGCTTTACACTGCATAACACAGTTATATCCTTTACACAATTTTGCAGTATATTTTCATAACACTAGTGGGACATTATACAAATATAAGCATGCAAGCATGTGATTTTGATATTCCCTATACCTGTCTTGTGCAGTAAGCCTGCTCAGTGCTGCAGATAATAGTTAGTTTTATTTCAGCATCTTGGAATCTTTTAAAAGAAAAAGGAAGTGACAAACATTACTTTAAATAAAAAGGCAGGTGTGAAAGAAAATAGTGTATATGGGAGCAATTTAGTGAGGGAACAGGCGGCGGGTGGGTGGGGAGAAGGGGGGCTGACGCAGCAAAACCCACCTGTTCTCATCCCTCTTCCATCCTCCTCTCTTCTGCTCCTCCTCCTCTTTCCCTCTCATGTGCCCGGCTCAAACTGCGGCAGTCAGCTAATTAAAAAACATGGTTGTCCTTAATTATTCAGCGGTTGGCTAATTGATATTCACAGAGGCGATCACCTCCCCTAAACGATTCGTTTAATCTGACCACCGCAGTCTCACTTTCAACCGCCTGTCACCATCAGCCACTGTGCTACTGTATTTAATAAGGGGAGATGGATGCAAGAAGGCTAATATAAAAGTTTGCTGCTAATGTTAATGTTACTTCCTGGGCTACAAATTGTAGTGTGTGGTCTCGATGGCTAGTGGGAGGGTGATGTTGTGAGCCTTTATATTTTAACTAGGTTTTTTAAATTTTTTAATCTATGTTAAGGGCTGTTGCACAGTAAAAATGTGGAATTCAATAACGTTAGTTGAATCATCCTCTGGAGTGTTGCTTACAGAATATGACAGTGAGTTACTGTCAGGGGGAAATCTAGATATCACATGTGGAAACTTTCCCCACCATTGCCATTGTTTTTTTTTAAATTTATTTGGTTATTAAAATATAAAGAGACACTTGGCTGAGGCTCCATGTCCCATCAAACAGCCACTTCTCCCTTCTTGACACCTCCATTGATAAATCACCTTTTATTGTCCTCTTTCTCTTTGTCTCTTATCTCGCTCTTTTCACTTTCAAGTTTACTTTCATTTTTTTTAAAAACTTTTTTTTTGCCTTTCTCATTCTCTTCCTCCCCCAACTCTTACCCGTGCTCTACTCCTCTACCCGTGACCGCCTCTTCATTAGGGGAACAAAAGGTGTATGGGCAGTGGTGAAGTCTGTCCTATTGTTTGGCCTTTAGTATGATTAGATTATCTTTAAAGTCTGCTGAATGGGATTAATCAGTCAGAAGTAATCCTGACAGAGTGTGTGTGTGTGTGTCGGTGTGTCTGGGCCTGTGTGTGTATAATAAAAAATGAGAGGCAACCAGCTCGCATGAAAATTGAACACATGCACCAGCCAATGTGCGCAAAAGACATTCACAAACACATACACATTAAAAAAAGAAAGAAAGAAAGAAAATCCCTTGGTACACATTTCTGTCACAACCTCTCCTCTTTTAATGACCCCTTTAGTCTCGCCTTCAGCACACATTTATCTCTCTGTGGGTACAGCTGCTCGGGCTGGTGTGGGTGTTTGTGTGTGTGATGATTTGTGCGTTACAGATCAGTGTCTGAGCCATTGTTTGCGTCTTGGCGTCTGCATGTTTTGTCTTTTCTTTGCAAAGCTAAAGTCTTTAGTCAACACCTACCAGCGTAACATTGAGTTTGGACACACTCGTGACAGTACACAGCCCCCCTGCCAATCCTCTCTTCTCTGTTTCCCTCTATCCCACCATCCCTTGTTTCTTCTTCATTCTAAATTGAGCTGTTGGCAGTAGACAGTTTTTTGGCACCTCAATGAACCTAATCTGGTCTCTCAATATCTTTGACAATCGATCCTAGAGGCCACGATTGCAGGCTTGGAATCAATAACACGTTTAAAGGTCATTATAGTTATACTAGTAGTGTGCTTATGGCATGCTTTTAACTGTCTACTTCAGGGTACATTCACCCAGCGATATGATTTAGGTTCAAGTTCAACTCGATTCCATCATGAAGTGCAGGCAGCTTTACAATAGCCCTTCAGACTTCTAAGGGGCACACAATAGAGACAATTGCCCGACCACAGCACTAAGGCTAGCTAATGTTAGGTTGTGCTTTGGACAGAAGAGACAGTGGCAGCTAGGGCATGATGTTGCTGTGCTGAGTATTGCCAGGAATGTGATTACGTGGTGCTGTGGCTTTTTTTTTCTCTCTATATGTCTGTAGAGATATCTTAATGGTTATGTGTATGCAGGTGTTTGGCTGTGTGGGAAGGTTTCTATCTTGTGTGTAGCAGGGAAGCTTGGAGCATCCGCTTGACTTTGAAACTTCCCCCCACTCGTCTCATTTGAGGACAGCCCCACTCTGAGACTCCTCGCTGCTCCTCATCACAATGCATAGAGCATGCAGCTTCGCCTGCAGTGTGTTGAGCAGAACACAGATGGTTATCAGCAGTGATGGGAATAACGGCGTTACAAGTAACGGCGTTACTAACGGAGTTACTTTTTTCAGTAACGAGTAATCTAACTAATTACTATTCCTATCGTTACAACGCCGTTACAGTTACTAACAAGGAAACGCGGTCCGTTACTATTTTTCAACAAACAGAAGGTTGAAACTGTGTTCAGCTAACAGCATCTTATATCAGTTGCACGGAAGTAGCTGTAAGTAATCTGGACGCTACAGCTTTAAGCAGCTGCGCGCTCCCGCGGACGGTAATCACGATCACTGTCTAGCGCAACACCTGGAGCTCAGGTGGCAAAACAATCGAGTGCTGCTGTTTGACTGAGGAAGAATAAAGTAGTCGTGGTAAGTCAATCACGTGACCACTTAAAGACAAAGCAACAAGGTGACATATACCAGTTTTTAAATTGTGTCGATAGGCCTACGTAAAACCAGAGTCGTGATAAACAAGATATACGCGGCGTTTTTTCCTCAATAGTTTCGCCACGTTAGCGCTAGCAAGCACTCTCTCCTTATGAGCAAAAAAACAAAACAAAACAGGGGAAGTTTTAGGAGTGACGGCGAGAGAAAGAGAGAGAGACAGAGAGCAGGAAAAGAGAGAGAGCGAGTTTTGAGATGTGAGATTTGTGACGTTTAGCGTGTTTGGAGTGTGTAGTTAATGTGTTGTCTTGTGTAGTTAGTGTGTAGTGTTGTGGATAGTCTTGTGTTGTGTGTTAGAACAATGAGGCGACTGCTGTCTCCAGGTAGAAACAGCAGTGATACACCTGCTGCTGTCAGACCTGCAGGTATCAGGCTGTGATGTTCTCCTTTGTATTGGACAGAAAATATTTTTTTGGAGTGGCACAAATAATTTGTGTGGCATCTTATTGAAGAACAGCTGATTGTTCTGTAAATAGTTTGAAATGGTTATTTAAAAATCAAGGTAAATGGATGCAAATAAATTTGTTGTTTGCAAAACTTGTGCATAGGATTTTAAAATTGACAATTAATATTTGCATTTGAAGTTATGAAATATGATTCATTAAACATGTTTGTGGTTGTTACAGTAAAAATATAACTTTTTCTACTCTGATTTTATGGTTTTGTCTGATTTTAGATAAATTCTAGTTATACAGTATGACAAAATGAGAACATAACTGTAAATTCAGGCACGCGAGGTTGTGCTAAAAAGAATGATACCAAACAAGGCAAAGTAAATAGTTTTTAAAGGTAAAATGTGGAGGGAAAATCAAGAGTAGTAAAAAAATGGCCAATTATACCCTGGACCCCAGGGGGTTAAACGTTTTTTTTTTTTTTTTAAAGTAACATAATAGTTACTTTTCCAAGTAATTAATTACTTTTAGAATATTGTAACTCAGTTACTAACTCAGTTACTTTTTTGAAGAAGTAACTAGTAACTATAATTGAATTACTTTTTCAAAGTAACTTGCCCAACACTGGTTATCAGCGTAGCAGAGACTCGATGGGGAAAGGCAATTTTTTTTCTCCATACGTTATATTTTCTTCCTACTTGTTTCCTTCAACTTTCTATATTGTTTAAAGGAAATGCTTCAAGGCTCCATCTGTGCTGTGGCTTTTTCAATAGTCCTCAGCAGTGCTATTATGTTTGAGCTAGAATGTATGCAGCCATGCATATGTTCATACTTGAATGGCTTATTCTTATATGCTACAGTCATGTGAAAAAGAAGGTTTTACAGAACTCCATACAGGCCTTTGAAAAGCTAAGTACACCTTATTACTAACGAGGTTGAAGTAATACATTTTCTGCATGAATTTATCAGTCTCTCACATCATTGCGACCTTTCTTTTCAACATTGCTTTAGTTCATTGAGGTTTCCAGGCTTCCGTTTATGCATAGCGCTCTTAAGGTCCTGCCAAAGCATTTCAGTCAGATTGAGGTCTGGACTTTGACTGGACCACTGCAATATCTGGATTATTTTCTTTTTCGGCCATTCTGTTATAGGTTTACTGCTGTGTTTGGAGTCATTGTCCTGTTGCATGACCCTATTTCGGCCAAGCTTAGCTATCAGTAAGTCGGCCTTTGGTTATACAGAGGAGGTCATGATTGTTTTGCAGCTACCAATCCTGTAACTGTTAGCGTGAGGTGTTTGTGCTCATATGCTGTGTTTGGTTTTTGCCAGACTGTGCATTATGTCCAAACATCTCCACTCTGGTTTCGTCTGTCCAAAGAACATTGTTCCAAAGGTCTTGTGGTTTCTTCAAATGCAATTTTGCATTGCATGGTCTGACTTTGGGGTGAATTTGCTGAGATATTTTCCTACTTGTAGATTGATGGACTTCAGATTATTTGGTAATGGCCTTAGAACTCTTCCCAAAATGATGGACAGCAGAAATTGCTTCCCTCAGGTCATTGCCGAAGTCTTTTCTTCTTGGCATTGTGTTAAAACACAACTGAATGGTCGAGGCCAACAAACTGGAAAAAACCCTCAAAACTTGTGCTTTTATACAGGTGCTTACACTTACTGATGATCAATTAATCATCAGTGCATTTGATTAGCAGCACCTGGCTGCTACTTACCTTCATAATTTCTATGGAAGCTGCATGAAGTCCTGTGAAATCCTTTTTCACATGACTCTATGTATGCACAAGTCTGTGTCTATGCTAGTGAGAAAGAAGATTGAGAGGACGGAGTGTGAGTATTCAGGCAGAACAGTGTGGCAGCCAGTCACTCCTAGTCTCTGAATACTAAAACTCCCCAAATGTCACTTTGAAGAAGTTCATGAATGAATCAGTATGTTTTTTTTTTGCTCAGTCTTTCACTTTTTCTTTCTCTTGTTTCTTTTCAATGCTTCTTTTATTCAGGAGATTGGAAGGAAGGTAAGTCTAGAAGTCTTTACCCTCACCCTAAAGTGACACCTCTCTCTCACATGATCATGTGAAGAATTTCTTTTTCTTTGTAGCTCATATGACATGTTTGATTTGTCTTTCCACCAACAATTATTGATGCAGATCTCTTACTCCAAAAAGAACTCTAGATGACTACTTCCTAGCAAAGTTATTTGTTCTAAAAGCATGTTATACATCTTAAAAATGGTATCTTATTTACTAGATATAACATCCACTTGAAACTGGTCTATTAATTTTAATTCATCACAGTTTCTAGCTGGCTGTTAACATATCTATCAGTTTTGGCAAGTTAATGATGATAAGTAATTCCATTAATCAAAATAGGTGGTCCAGATAGTTGTGTTGTACTTTCTTTTATGGTCAATAAAAATGCCATCAGTATTTATCATTTTGCTTGAGTCACCGGTTCACATTCTTTTTTTCCTCTCTCTAAGAACTGATATATCAGGTCTTATCTTTTTCTATATATAACATAGAACTTGAGCCAACTGTTTAATGAAGGTCACAGTAGAATGGAGGACAGTGAAGATAGGTCGGCTGTGTAAATATATATGCCAGATCGTGATGCCTGTTTGCAGTGAAAACTGATTTTATCTCCTTGGTGTGATAGTATTTTAGCCAGAGACTTAACACAAGAGGACAAAGAAACACCTACAGTACCTGGCAAGGCTTTATAAGTCGTATTCATATGTGCACACAGATGTGTTTCTTTTAGACATTAAGCATATATGCACAAATCACCATTACCTCTATTGGTGCACACGTTGTGAAATCAGATGAATCCATATTCAACACTGATAATAACAAAGGGAAAATATGTTTTTAGATGTTCTTTGCAAATCTATACAATACATGAAATATTTCACAAAAGTATCCAGGCATTAGTTTAGTACATTTTATCAGGCCCTTTGTAAAAATGACTGAGATTATTCTTGGTTCAGTGTCTGCAGGCTTTGCACGCCTGAATTTGGCCAACAAATTTAGCTGTGTAATTCATTAACACTTCTTGGGAGTTCCTCTTAGCTCTGCCAGTTTGTGTATTACATGTCTGTGAATTGCCATCTTCTAGTTTCTCTGAAAATATTCACTAGGGTTTAAATGAGGTCTTTTGCCCATAGCGTGGTGCTGCCACCTCCATGCTTCACTGAAAAGGTGGTAGTAAGTTGGCAGGCGCATGTTGTTCCCTGGTTCTGACCAAAGAGACTTTTTGTCTCATCAAACCACAGAATCCTTTTCCTTCCCTCTAAGAGTTTTTTTCCAGTTAACACTTTTTCAAACTCAAAGTAGGGAGTATTTTACTCAAAAATGGCTTTCATGTAGCCACTCAACCATAATATGGTAGATGAAATGGTTGTCCTTCTGGCAGGTTACATGTCTTTGAAGTTCTATTGGAATAATGAAACCCTATTCTTCCAAAAAAAATAGTCTCCCATTTGGTATTTTGAATAAGGTGGTGAAATGTACTGTCAAACAAACCAATCAAGCCAGTCAAAATCTCCCATGGGTATTCAGTTGTGTTGAGATCTGATGACTGTGAAGCCAATGCATTTGATTCACCGGGAAGTGACTGCTCCTATCAGGATAGAAATATTTTATCATAGGATGAAGTTGATCTCTTGGAACAATTTTGAAAAGTTTCATAGTGAACTCAAGTAATGTCACTGCAGGGATTTTAGGGTTTTTTTTAAACTTTAAATTTCCACATATTTCTGTGTCCAGTTTGCAGTAATTATTATGATAAGTAGGATGTACTCAACTGTAATTGGTCTTGAATCCATCTTGAATTCTTTCATCATCTATGTTTGTGAGTACAGTGCACAAAATGTGTTGAGCAGGGTCAAACATAAGGCCTGAGGGCTAGAATCAGCCTGGCGATGACTCCATTCTGGCTCACTAAATGGCTTTGGAAGTATGAAGGAGGGCATATAGTTTTGGACCTCTAACTGCAATTCTTTTTAAGGTTTTACAGCTTTTCCTCCTAAAGACCTCTTCAACAGTCATTCATACTACGCCAAACTAGTTAAGTAATAGATAAACAATTAAATGGCAGGAAAGTCCCTTTTTCTACCATAGAAATTTAGGTTTTTAGACAAAGCAAAGTTTTCATCAATCAACAAAAACTATGTTTTATAAATCCAGGACAATCTGGGCGGTGATCTATTTATCTTATTTTATTAAGATGCACCTCTTTCTATATTAAGATAGATTATATGTACAAAAACAACCCCCAAAAAACCCAACAACAAAAACAAGAGCCTGTGTTGTCTTTATATTCACACTATAAACACTAAGTTCTCATTATGGGTGCCTTTAATGTGTTTGTTTGTTTGCTTGTCTCACGTGTGTGGTTTTTTCGAACCGGCCGTGCTCAGCACCTAATTTTTGTCCTTCTCTTTAGGCCAAGCAGGTGGAGGCCAAGGAAGCAGATCTAAAGAAGCAGGATGCTTTTTACAGAGAGCAAGTGGCCCGGCTGGAGGAGAGGGTAAGAAGTAATTTGCAGTTTACACCAACTTGAAATATGGGCATAGTTGGCATGTACGATCGCTCACACAACTAGATGTACGATTGATCTTACGCTAATTATTTATTTTTAAAGTATCACTTTTAATGAGTTTGACTTTTACAACCTTTCCCTGAGCTAAATTTTCAGTTGAAATTGGAGAAACACACTTATTTATCCAGCTTGTTTTTCTGTCAAGGTTTCCTAAGTTTAAATTTAAAAAGTTTACAATATGATGGGGCAATTTTTCTTTTGAAAATGGTGATTAAATCCAAAACTCAAGAACATTCACATAACTCTAAGAATAATTTAAGAATGTGAATAAAGTAAAAAATAAGGAGGTGGATAATAGAGTAGCATGAAAGGTAACAGAAAATACAACTTTCTATTTCACAACACAAAGCAAAGTCACAATGAAATATTGCATTGCATGCTCACCAGGTGAGTTGGTGTCATTACTGTTTTCAAGAACCTGCGCCATAATTTGCTGCAATAGTTTCTCCTGGGTAAAAGTTTACATACTTACATCATTGAGCGGAACAGTCAGTCACTAACACACTGCAGTGCATACAGAAACACACATACCAGTGTACGCATAAATAAGGGCACGCATGTTCGAACTCTGAATTCGACCATTATACACAGTGGGCCTGGTCCCTGCTGGGCTCAGCCAAAGCGGTCACATTTATTTTTCCTCTTCATCCCACTGCCCCACTGTTTTTGTCATCATCCTTGAACTTAAACTCTGCATGCGTTCCCCAGTGTGGTGTGTATTGCTGTCCTTCGTTCTCTTGTTGGCTGCCTCGCTGTAATTGTCTTGCTGCCCCTTTTTGGCTCTCACTTTAACTTTCAACCTCTATGCCTGGGCCAGACAGATAAAGGGTTAAATCTAATTCATCCCGGCATGTGTCCTCCCGTTTCTCGAAAATGACACTACCCTGATGTTCCTTGTAAACTAGTGTCCTATGGATTGGGACATGGGTCAGCTGCCGTGTTTGGCGCACTTCAAATGGCAGCTCCATGCTGGTCCCAGTGAGAGATGCCTGCAAGGCAGGGGACCAGGGTCAAATGCCCTGTTAGAGTGTGCTAAAAAGAGTACCTTCATGTGGCTCTCAAATCATAAGTATATCTCAGGAAGGGTATAATGCCCTATTTAGTGTGCTTAAATTGACACCTTCATGCTGGGAAGGAGTTTTCTCCCCTTTGAAGGGTTAAAAAGTCAAATGGCCTCTACGGTGGAAGCCAAATGGAAATTTTACACAACTGTGAAGGCGCTAAGGTGATGCTGTTCTTAAAGCCAGACATGAATACAAGAAATATAACATGAAATTGTTTTTTCTTGGTTAACAGGCACAAATGTCTTTGCAAATAGCAGAGTAGTTGTTATAATTCATTGCTATAATGCATTATGATTGAAGAAAGGTTGCTAATGTTTATGCAGTTTGTAAATTTATTGATCAGTTGTCAAGAAACCAGTAAGATTACAGTGTTAGTTGTATAATTCTGAAAGCTATTTAGCTCCTTGTGCATTATTATATCAGTGCACAGGGAGACAGTAGTGCATCATATAGAAAGGGGGCAAATGTGAGTTCAGGTGTAAGAAGTGATGCGTCCCAACTAACACAGCTGTTATCAACTCTCGACACTGGTCATCCATCAACCATGTTGGCCTCTGGTCAATATTCCTTAGATCAACGTGTCAACAAATCACTTTTGCGGCCCCAAGAGAAACAGAGGAATCAAAAGGAGGCAGAAGACAGAGTGGAAAGACACCAAGGAAACACATAATGCATGGAAGCCAGAAAGAGAAAAATTGAAATGAAAGTGATTCTTAGTTTTCTTAAGAATCTTAATTAGTGTATAATAATGAGTATTTCCTCTAAATGTTAAAGGACAAGTATGATAAAGGTAAAACGACCACTACAAGCTGTGAGTGGAGCATAAACGTGGAAGCTGAGTGGGAGAAATGGGAAGCCTGGATAGCAGGAAGGGTCAATGAAAACTAAGAAAGTGATATATTTACAAAATGTATTTTTATTAAAAAATTATTTTGCCTTATTGCACATGGAGGCAATTTACAACATAAGTAGATGTTATGTGTGTATTTTGTGTCCTATTGTATGATCTTGTACTCCTTTGTGTAACTGGCATATCACATGTTGTCTTACTGTGTATCAAGCGGCTTGGAGCTCCATAGGGGTTGTAGTTTGTTTGGACTGTGTTAACAATGCTCTTTTTTTTTTCTTGTTCTGGCCTCAGTGCCCCATTTGGCACTGAATCTAGCCGCCCTTCATTCCCTGTGCTCTTCAACCAGTGTGAGCCAAAATCACTTTTGGCATGTTCTTTTCCTGTGCACTCATTGTATTTTGTGCTTGCTTAATAGTGTCCACTCCAGATGAAGGCTTATAATATGTATACACAGTACAAAGAGCAAATTTGAGGAAAGAAACAGAACAGGGTCACAAAGAAATAGCAACCAGGAATATGTAGCTTAGAAACAAGCAAAGAGATATTTAATTCAATTAAGTGTAAAACTGCTGAACAACCAAAGCATTGTATTCATAAATAGTTCATATTGTTTCCGTTTATTATATATAATTGGTTTAAGTTTTTCTTGTGCCATACACAGAGCAACAAGGATGCATTGTAGGCAAGGAACACTAGAGTCAGTATTGCTAGACAAAGGTTGCGTTTGCCCTGTGATATGTCTGCTTAGAGTTGCAGTTAAATTCCCAAATTTCTCAAGTTTCAATTGGTTACATTTGGGAATTTTCTGCTTTTATCATTATAAATTATTAAACATTGATCATCTTTGAATTGGAGGTTGTTTGTAGGATAAAATAAGATATTTAAAAATGCTACCCTGGAATTTAAGTTCATTGCCATTTGTCTGTATTTACTTAAAACAACTGAACATGCACTATAGAAGATGGAGATGAAGGGTATGACTATGGAAAACAGCAATGATTGGCCCCATTTACAATCTAAATTCAAAAATATGTTTAAAGAAAACAGTTTACTATTGCGTTAGGAGAGAATTATCACTACACACAAAAATAAGTGTGTAACGATGTAAATAATATATTTTTCTTAATTATTATTATTTATTACACCTCATCCGTAAAAGGCTGAATGGGTATTGACGTCACCCCACCTGGTGGCGTAGACAAGCAAGTCTGTGCATGTGATAACTCGAGGAGACAGGATTTTCAAATCGATACCGAAGGTGTATCTACTAAAAATCTCGGATGAGTTTGAATCCCATTGACCTTGACTTCAAGGTCAGAGGTCAAGTTTTCTGAAAACCTTGTGAATGCGATAACTCAAGAGTGAGGTGAGAAAAATTGTGTAATTTGTGTATAAAAAGGTAAATGTCCGTTGTGTTTTGAATCTTCTGCCATAAGTATGGACATTCAGAAAGGCTGTGTATGCAAAGTTTGGAGTTTCCAATCTGCAAACACCGTAGCTGTGAAAGCCCAATGCTTTTTTTTTAAACACTTTTCTACAGAGAGTGCATAAAAATTAGTTTTCACTTGGAATATACTGCTTGCTCACCATTATCTTCCATCACATTTTTCACGCCCCCTTCTGTCTCCTCTCAATTCCTTGCTTACCTCTGGATTCCCCCAGCATCTCGAACACCAGGAGAAAGAGGCAGAGGAACTGAGAGAGAGAGAGAGAATATAAGTCTGATATATATTACATGTCTGTTCCAATCTAACATAGCCATTCATCAGAGAGGCTTCCAGTGACAGGCCATCACCAGGCTCCCAGACAGCTCAGCCTGCTGCCTCCGATGCTGCCGCTCATTGGGGCCAGAGCTACCAAATAGCCCCTGAAAACAATATCTATATATTTATTACATTTTCACTCAATACCTGCCTCGCTGTAAAACAATCTCATATTTAACAATCAACTTGCCAATGTTTCTTTTTCTCTTTTATCCCTACCATATCTTGTTGCAGCCCCCCCCCCCATCACATCTGTCTCTATATCTCTCATTTTTGAGTCTTTTTTTCCCTTTCGAGTGGTGCTTTTTTCCCCTCCATGCTTCAATTTCATCTTTTTCAGAAAAGATTTTTTTTCTTCTCTTCTTTTTTTTTCTTTTCGCCTTGTATATCAATGAAATTGGATTTTTCTGCTCTCCCATGGAGGACAATCACAGCAGCAATTGCCATCTCATAGCAAAGTTCCACCGCACTGTGAAAGGAAGAAATACAGGAGAAAGAGCATTAAAAAAATGTAATGGCTTCTATCTCTATATCTGTGTCTCTGCCTCTGACTTGCTAGCTTCATCTCTCCCTCTGCCTGTCATTTCCTGCTCTTTCTTTGTACTCTTTCTGCAGGCTGCAGCAAAAACTACTGTATTCCTGCTGATTGTCAGCAATAGAAATATTAAAATAAAGGTAGTGTTTTTGTTATTATTATAGTTTTGTAGTAATAAAATGTTTTAAATTTTGGGTGGTTCCGCCCCCCTTCTTCTTCACTATGAAGCCATCTGTGGCTCTGTTATAAAACTGAAAATAGAGTGATCTGGAGGCATGACGGTGCATTTCAGTGTTGTTTATCACCATTTGCTTCTTCAGCAGCGTGACAGGAGTCTTAGGAATTTTACCAGAAGTTTCTTCAAAGAACAAATGAAGAGATAAGAATTTACAATAACAAAGTGGTGCATCCTTTTTATGTAGAAAAACAAGACAAAAAACAAAAATATAGCCATCCATCTGTTGCTTTTCACAGGATGAAATAATTTATGGGTACAGGCTTTGAATTTTTAGCTTGTATTTTTCAGTTTTATTTATTTGTTTTGTTTTATTCATTTATTTTAATTTTTTAATTGGAGACATTTCTATTTTTCTGTCCTAATCAGGTGTTAAAATGAAAGGTCAACTCTAGACGCATTTTGTTTAGTCATAAGAGACGCTAGCTTGGAGCTAGCCTGTAGTCTTTTGCAGCATAACTAACTTAAAGAATTAAAACCTGTTAAATAGCTGACAGGAACTTAATAAATAGTTTGATGTAGTATTTTTTTCCCAAAGTGAAATTATTTTGAAAGTTGAGTTTTACAAAAGTTATATGAACTTACAAAAGTTATATGAACTTTTGTAAAAGGTTAGCTTAGGACAAAGGCTAACATTTAGCTGAAACGGGAAAGCTAGCTCTTTGAGTTTGCAACCTGTAACCAGCAGATTCAAGAAATATGGAACTCAGTCAAAAACAAATGTTCTTGTTGCAAAAAAATCAGATTATTTTTCAGACAAAAGTGCATCACAACTTCATGGTGCGTTTAGAAAGGAGGGAAACTAAATATTTCTATCAAATTTCACAAATTTTGTTTGTTTGTGAGAGAACAGGAATAGCTCTTGTTGTAATTGTCTCCTCTGAGTATTACCAACCGGTATCGCTGTTGAGCCCCATCCAAAAGTTAATGTAGGCCACCCAGATGTAGTCAGATGTTTAAAAAAAAATCCCTACAGGGAAAGTTGTGACTCTGGGAGCTCAAACAAATATGCAGGCCTCCCAAAAACGGATTGATTCTGCTGTGGCAAAGGCCTCTGACAAAAAACAAAATTATACTTTATGTGCTGTTTTCCTCCAGTCTCTCTCTTACCTCTGGGTTTTGCATGTTGATGAAGTAGATGAAAAAGAAAACACTGGACTGCACACATTCCTGCTGTTTTAATTGTGCTGCTCAGTTTAGTGGACATGTTGGGTAGATTTTGTTACCTCTTACCAAAAATAGAAGTTAAGAGCTTATTGTGTTTATAACAAAGATGAACATTTGTGTTTATCTGTGCATCCATATGCTATTATATTGCCATAGCCCTTGAAAGATAATAGTAAAATGCTTAGTCATTTCTGTGTAAAAAATCATTTACCAGCCCGCTTGCTCTACTTATGAGTCACACAGCGGAAGTCTAATTTTCTTTAGCTCTGCAGAATCATAATGTTAGCCATGGTGGGGTTTCTTCCCATTTCGGCCCTCCTGCTCAGCAACAGATAAGAGAAAGAAGCCATCAGTACAAGGAGTTATTTGTTTTATTCATTAAGAACTGGAAGCCTTTTCTCTAAATTGACCTAGAGCCTGTGTTGGGGGTGCCGCTTCTATCTTCTCCATATCGTTGCAGTGCATTAGCGGTAATGACTTAATTTGTCTTCGACATCCCCCCCACCAGCATTTTGTTTTGCTCCAGATGAGCTAAAAACCTTTTGGAACGCAAATAGAGTAAATGGGATGAAAACAAACAGAAACACTATTTTATTCAAGAGGTGTTAGATATTTGATTTCATGGGGAGGCGATGCACTGCATCAGGCCTGTGTAGCTATTCTGTTGAGCCAGTGACGAAGCATGCTAAACAGCAGACAGCGATTTAAAAAAAAAAAAGATTGTGCTTTGCAGCTCCTAAAATGTTGATCAAGGGAGGAATGTTTTCATCCAAACTGAGCAGGGCCTCACTTTTGTGGGCTAATGAAAGGTCAGGGCTATTCTCTGAATCAGTTGGGACAACAGCAGGACATCACAATTTGAGACCACTCAGTAATCACACAAATTACACTCCTCTCTACCTGGTCGTGAGCGAGTGACTGAGGTTCTTTTTTTCTTTTTTTTTGGATATGTCTGTCAGTGTTTACTAGCTGCCAGGGTACATTTAGACACTTATGGCAGTGCGTCCTCATGTTCCCATGGTGTGTGTTAGTGTCTTGTTTGTGTAGGTGTGCGCAGGAGAGCATTCACATTGTTTGTGTGTGTACATGTTTTGAAAGTGTTCCTGCAATCATTGACACACATGGCCTTTTGTACTCTCAGGTGGATTAGTGTGTTGATTAGAGCCAGCTCTGCCATTTAGGCAGGTATTATTACCTTATACTTAGTATTCTAGACAGAACCCCGAATCTGGCTTGTTCTGTCTCTCTCTTTTCTCTTTCAGTGGCTCAGTCTCAGCACCCAGGAGAAGTCTTATTTCTGCCTCTTTAGCAGCCCCCAAAATCTCTTTTTAGGCTTTTTATCTGTGAATAAGCTTCTGTTTTAAATCCTTTTCCGTAGCTCTTGACAGTTCCTTTGTCTAAACCGAAAACCACTTGATTCAAGGCCAAGAGGGCGCCGATAAAGCACGAGCTTACAAGTTAACTCTTGGCAATTCGGCCATACTCTTTACTGTGCTTTACATACAAAGTAATGTCTGCCTGAGGGACAGCTAGTGTGGGTCGTTTATGTTGTTTTGCATTTTGATCTCAGAAGTATGAGAAAGCATGCATACACAGAGCAGTTTGCAGTGTAAAAGAAAATAAATGTGATGTGCCTTTAATTGATGTGTGTAACTGTACTGAATGTGAAAAGGGAAGTGCTCTAAATCTACTGCAGTTCATCCAAATGAAGAGAACTTAAATTGGTATCAGACCTTTTGTCAGTGTTGTCATGTCTCATCTTCTTTTAGCTCTACAACACATGACTATTGATCTTTTCAGCACCACAGTTCATTCCTATTGATCTCTTCTGAACTATGATGAATGTCTTCCCTGCTTGGGGATGAAGTTAGAGCAGATGGCACCAAGAGGCTTAAATTTGTCACATTTATGTTTATGCAAGATGATTGAAGGGTTTGGTAAATGTAATGGTGATTGGTTAGCTGTTCACTTATGCGCTTTTGCACAAATCTGCGGCACGCTTAAGATTTTTCCCTCTGAATGATTATTTTTGCACGCCATTTGCTAAGGATGATAGGTTATTACAGTTTGAGAGACTTTTATGGCAGTGCTGCATCTTAGAGCATGTGTGTAGATTGTTCAGCTAAACATGAACCCAATAGTTAATGGCAAAAAATGTCAAATCTGTGGAAGGTAATCATTTTGTGAATGACAGTTTTATAATGAAAGTATTCGTGCAAGTATTACTATTTTTTTTCACATGGAGTCCTTCACAGAAAGACATTTATATCGGTTGACATTACCCTCAATCAAGCCTCACACAACACAAGCTATCTGTCACACTTTACAACCTCTCACAATTTGATTATAAATGTGCATAGCAGCCACTCAGGGCTGACAAGACAGATCTTCCTGGGTTGTATAAATGGTCTAGTAGCTAGGTTATATGGCTGTGTTTGAGGAGGTAATTTAGGTTGAGTGGTCCTGCTATGGGTTCATTTGCTATGGGTCACCGGGGGATTACAACCACTGGTCTGTACATTGTTGACAAGCGACCCCGTGGCCTTACAGGATTGCTTTCTGTTATTACAGCACTCTTAACTGTCAGGATAAGCACAAGCACACATACAGTGAAGCAACCATGTTTTGCGTGTGCAGGAAAAGCGCACCTCAAAAAAATTTTTTTGTCTTTGCAGTATTCAATACTGCAAATGTGTACTGGTTACTATATGTTACTGATTGCAAAGTAAGCATTTATGTTGTGGACACTAAACCAAACGGTGATCTTAAAATGCATCTCCATTAGGTTTTAATGAAGTCTGAGATGTGAGGCCAGAGCTGTGTGGACCAGATCTGTAAAGAAAAATTGCTCTATTCATATGTTTCCTTTTGCCTAATTAGCCTTATCCGATTATTTTAATAAAGTGCTAAGAATCACATTTTAATGCATTCCTCCCGCTCACTGACTTTCTCCTCTGTCTCTGCAGAGTTCTCAGTTCTACAAGGTCACCACTGAGAATTTCCACAAAGCTGCAGACCAAGTGAATGCCAAATTCAGGTAAGTGCAGACACAGACAGTCTAAGGTAGATAAATAACTTAAAATAAAACACAACTGATAATTGTGAGAAGACTGTGTGCTATTCTCTATAAAAATTTGATATGATAACACTCTACAAGCAGAGCCTTCTTTTTGCAGTTGACTAAGGGAATAAAAAGCTAACTGCAAAACAGCCTGTCTTTGTCATGTCTTCCTCCCCGAACCCCAACCGGTCACAGCAGATGGCGCCCCTCCCTCAGCCTAGTTCTGCTGGAGGTTTCTTCCTGTTAAAAGGGAGTTCTTTCTTTCCACTGTCACCAAAGCGCTTGCTCATAGTGGGTCATATGATTGTTAGGGTTTTCTCTCTAATATTGTAGAGTTTTTACCTTACAATATAAAGCACCTTGAGGCAACTGTTGTTGTGATTTGGGTCTATAAAAGTAAAATTAAATTAAATTGAACTGCAAGTTATGGGGAACTGTGGAAGTGAAGACAGGAAGGGAAGGAGTGAGAAAACCTTCTGATAATGCTGCTGAGTAGAAAGGCAAAGGAAAACTCTCCTGTAACTGCAGAGGGAGCTTTAACTACAGGAGTGGTGCTGCATGGTTTCAATTTTTCCCAAACGAGTCTATATTAGAAACAGTCTGGAAAAATGATCAACATCCTCATCAGAAAACAGTGTCTGAAATTTGCACAGCAACACCTGGATAAGTCAGATTCAGTTGGATAGATGATAGTTCAGTTTGAGTCTGTTTGAAAATAAAGGAAATGTATTTGTTTCTACGAACCTTGAAATATTTGCACAGGTAAAAGTAAAATAACAGAAAGAAGCAGCGCAGTGCATTCACTTTTAAGGAAAGGCTGTTTTTTATTATCTCTTTGCTGAAGGTATTGTGTTTATTTATTTCCATGCAAAATTGCCCAAACTCCTGCACGTAACTATAAATCTCATACCAGCTGGGTTTTTTTCTCTCATTTTAATGATGCCTTTTAATAAAGCCTATTGTTGTATATGATAGGTACTTATTTGATGGTCTTTATAGACTTTGTGCTATCAAAACTGATATATTCAGTGACGATTAGAGGTCCACGTGGACCAGTGAATATGCAATTGAATTATTCTACCCATTTCCTAACCCACATCTTTCAATCTGAACAATATTAGCTTGCCCTATTAGCTGAAGCCGATGTAGTTCACTGATACGCCTGATCATGTGCTGGTGATAGTAGGATTTGCTCTCTCGACGTTCCAGTGTCCCCATTTATTTCATGTCTTCTTTTACAAAATACTTTGGACTAGCTTAGATTTTTGCATGTCTTTTTATCCTAAATACAATGCATAATATGAGTGCAAACAAGGAGCATGCGTGTGATCCTTATGGTTAACCTTAATAAGCGATAGAACAGCCACACCTAAAGTGACCGAGGAGGTAATATTAAACATCCAAGCTGTCATGGATGAACAAATCCAGCACGTATATGTAACTCAAGAAGATGCAGAATCATTCCCGTCCGTGATCCATCTGTCTTCTTAATAACAGGCTATTATCCTCCATAGTAATGTTGTGAAAGTGGATGAGGAGCCTGTAGGAGGTGGGGCAAGAATGGGCCCTGGCTCTAGGCTCACCTCTAGGGAGGCTTGGCTGATTGTGTTAGCTTGTCATTAGCCTGCGCTAACACTGGGATCATTGTCTCCCTCTGAAATGCTGGAAACTGATTAGCCTAGCCCACCAGGGGTTTAGCGCTAGACTCGTGGAAGCTGGAGCTGAGACTTCCCAAATCACATTAAAGAAAAAAAAATACAGTGGAATAACATTAGTGCAAAATGGCAGTGCTAACTGCAAGCGAATGCTGGGCTAATGTGCGGGTAGTCATGTGGCACGGGTCTTTGCACGGAAGACACTGATTGGTGGATTTGATTATAGGAGGTGCATTAGCAGGGTTGTGACTGGATTTCAATAGTGGATAGTCAGAGTGTGTGTGTGTGTGTGTGTGTGTGTGTGTGTGTTAATGAAATGGCGGGAAGGTCTGGTGTTACAAGACAGGAGCAGGGATGCATTGAGGAGATCGGAGCAGAGGTTTAATTGGATTTAACAGGGAGTGTTTGGCCCATCCTTGTTTATGTGTGTAAGTTCATGCATCACGGTGTATGTTTGTATGGTCTCATATGATGAACAGCTTCTGTGAGCACAATGTGTGTGTCTTTCCTCAAAGCTTATGACAGACCCCGCAGAGATAAGATGCTATCTGTGGCCTCTATTGAGTAATAAAAGGAAATATTTTTTGTCTCACTGAGGCTTTTGATTTCCTCGGAGCTGAAAATGCCCCCTT
Source organism: Oreochromis aureus (assembly GCF_013358895.1). Lineage (NCBI taxonomy): Eukaryota > Metazoa > Chordata > Actinopteri > Cichliformes > Cichlidae > Oreochromis > Oreochromis aureus. Next base: position 11,674,814 of record NC_052958.1, on the reverse strand, counting down.
GAGATAAAGAAAAAAAATAGAGCCAGCGCCTTATCCATACTTGGTAGAATTATCATTTGATATGTTAATATGGGATTGTATGAAGTGTGGGAGATGACATCTTTCTTAGAATGTCTTTATTTCCCCACTTTAGCTTATGTCAGTGCCACTAAGTATTGGGTCTTTTATTAGACTGCAATTTATATTAATAGAGGAGACTTGTGAAACTAGATGTTGATGACTGCCAAGGGTTATAACAGCTTAATGCATGTCTTTGGAAGAATTAATTATGACTTTGTCTGGTTGGAGTTTACTTATTGCTTTGTGACACTGGGATTGGAACAAGACAGCTAAATCAGGTTTCAATTGTGGATTGGATTTGAGGGAGGGGGGGGTGTTTCAGGCCACAGCTATGCAGCATCTGTCCATATGCAGATTATTTGGGTTTACTTTAACAGGTGGGAAATAATTACTTTGGTTTGAGGCTAGATTGGTAGTACAGGTGATTTCCATTTGTCCATGATCAGATATTCTTGGCAGCAACAAAAAAAGAAAAAAAGATTGAATTCAATTACACTGAGATGAAAATTTCATTCCCGTGTTTCCTTTTTAACTGTGCGCCAGAGTACAGATGTTCCATTCATTGCAGTGGTACACCGTGGTCATTTTCCTTGGCGATGTTGAAAGAAATAAATTAAAGTGTGAGAGGTAGGCATTCGGGGTAGGGAATGGTGTGTGTGCGTGCAAATATGAAGCTGTGTTTATGTGTGCTTGTTTTTGTGTATGTGTACGGTACAGCTGTTCCCCGCCGTGCTCCCGCAGAATTCCCGCCAGAGAATTCTCTGAATGATGGAGCTCTCCCAACCGGAACGCTACTACATCACTGTGACCTCATTACATCCACACACATACAATCACACACGCACATATCTGTATATAGAACGATATGGGTATATCTGCAGTTGGCAAAAGAGGGCTTTGGAATTGAACTAAAGTTTTTACTCGTAAATATGAACTCATATTTAACTCACTTATAAACAAATATTCTTAGATAAAAGGGAAGTTTACTGCCAACTTGGATTCAGAAGCTCCAGTCAAGGAGCACACTAAAGGAGGTGCCACTCCCTATAAATAAAGACATTAGAAGCCTTGTTACTGACAAACTCACCTCTTCTTAAAAATGATTGGTTTTAGAATCTGCACAGGATCCTAGAGGAAACCTTATGAAGACGCACACAGCTAGAAAGGCTGCAGAAGCATCTGTGAGTGTTCACCAATCCACAATAGACCAATTTGGAGTGGATGTCACGGTTATGTCACTGCAGTCTCGTAGGCAGCTACAGGAAACATCTGATTGATGATATTGCTGCTGGAGATTCTACGCGTTATTAATTTCGAGAATTAAATTGGTTTCCCCAAAGAAACAGTAACTTGAGTTTTATGTATTTTTTTTTGTCAAAATGCATTTGTTAAGAATATTTGTGTTTTATAAAAGGATCAGACCATATTTCCTTTCAATAAATCAGATCAGACATCCTGGTAATTCCAAAGGGTATGCCAGCTTTTCTTTTCTTTTCTTTTTTCCTTTTTTTTTTTTTTTGCAGTAGTATTTTCTGTCAGACTTTTTCGCATTATTTTGCACATAAAAGCGGAGCAATACTCATGCACTTCTACATCACTTAAGATTTTTTTTCCCCTAAACATGAAAAATATCATCTGAGGCGAGTATGATCAAATACAACTAAAACAGCAAATTGGCCCCTGCAGTGTCTGAAATCATACATGAATCATAAGCTGCAGGGGATCAACACCTAAACGAAAGATATTTGGTGTACACCTCTTCTGAATTAATGCAAAAGTGCATAACACACAACAAGACAAATAATGTAATCACACAGCATTTTAGAGACAAACGTACGCGTAGGATCGAAGCTTTTATTCTCCTTGACACTGACTCCAGATAAGAGTTCCCAGTTGCCTGTAAAAAAGGAGGCTATCTTTCTGTGCTTCTGATTTATATGCTGCCACATTCACCACCAGTTGTTTATCAAAGTCCGATGCATTATCTGACTGCCCAGCTCTGAATGTGTGACCTTTACTGTGCTACATGTATGTAAGGGTTTCTGTATGTGAAGATTAATGCGTCTGAAACTGCTCACATTACACACGCGTGCATGGGGGACATCTGACCGGTAGTCTGTGTTTGTTGGTTAAAGCAATCCAGCGGAGGCTTTAGTTTGAAATGTAAGATGACAGGCATTAAGAAAAATGTTAGATGTGTGATGAAAGAACGATGGCGTGGCCCTAAGCCTCCTGTCAGAGCTAACCTTTGGCGGGGCTTTGAACTGCTTTGTTGAAGCTGGTCACTCTGTGTTTGTCCAGGGTCCCTGCGGAATTGAGATGGGGCTGGGGTATCTCCGAATGGTGAATAGTTGATCTGACATGGCTGTGTGTACTATAAGGAACTGAGACCGCTGTTACTAATCTTCTCCATCCCCTGCCTGAAATCTCTAAATCTTGGACTCCAAGTTTTGGGCCTTGATGGTGGCATTTGTCAAAGATCAGAGAAGGAAATATATTTCCACACATTTTTTTCTTTTTTGGTTCATAGCTGAACATATGTGTGTTGTCTATGCCTGGGATGTTTGTTTTTCCCATATAATTGTATTCTTCCACTTCACTGTCACTCCTCTCTTCCCTAAGGCTACACGCTCGCTCCCTTTGTCTTTTGTTTATTTTTTTAGTTCTTTTGAATAAACCTTCTTTTAAAAAAAAAATTTAATCCAGTTGACAATAACAGCAGCTGCTGTCCTCACTTCGTCTTTCCACACACGCAAAGGTGGAATGAGGAGGAGTGAAGTAAAACTTGTTGAATACAAATGACTCGCTGTTTTCCTGCACAACACCGGTGTACTGTACTGCCTCGGTCAAGAAGACCAGATATGACAGCCCATCTTCTCCTCCGGGTAATGTGTGGGAACGTCGAACCCACTTATCCCTCTTTCAGCAGCGTATTACAAATGAGGACTGTTTCTCATCAGTGAAAAACGGTCCTCATTTAATTTGTGTTTTCCCTAGATTTAAAAATTATATGATTTTCTCTTGTAATAGTGGTTGTGGACACAAAACTGAGAAGTTCCATGCAACCTAATGCAATCCAATAAAACAGTCCTGCAACAAGCCATTGCAGGACTATTGCGTTGTGCCTTTTCTTTATCTAACCGAAGAGAAGAAATCCAGGGGGTTTCCTAAAAATTCACCCTGCTGCTTCAAAATGTAAATAAGGCGCAGAGCCAGGTAGAGGCTTTCCATTTTCTCTGCAGTGCTTTTTTTTGTTTAAGGAAATAATACTGATGTCCCAGAATTAATTAAGCAATAATTTATGGATATTTAATTGTGCCAAGCGGCACATTTAATTACTAAAAATGACAGGAATTAATTTAGCTGACAAATAATTTCAAAGTGCTTTGGCTGTAGTCATAGATGTGTTTTTTCTGTAAAGTAGCCTGTGAGGTAAGAGAGTTTTGACCCCTCTGTCAGGTAAGGGTGAACCACCATTCTGTAGCTAGGCAACCCGGGCGCAAGGACAAGATGGTGGTCAGCTGAGGAGACAGAAGTCAATAACTGCTTTAAAAGCTCTTCTTTGGGCCTTAAGAGCTTCGCTTTGCTAGCTGTAAAAAGCACACACAATTTAAAAGACCTGTGTGGGCGCACGAATGGACAGACGATGCACATACACACTTTTTAGTAGCTTATTTAGTGACTGTGCTGTACTGAAAGTGGTTGGCAAACCCACTCAGTACTTTCATTGCCTTTCAGTGTATTTTCATGTACTTTAAGACATATAGACTTTAATGAAGGAAAAGAAATGAACTGATATACAGCATTTATATTATTATGTAATTTTTTTATTTAATCTTGTTACTTTTTAACATTTTAATATATGTATGTGTGTGTGTAACACATTTTTCTGCTAGTCTCCTTCTAAAAGTGTGTCTTAAGGAGGTCAGAAAGGTTACACATGCCCTGTCTTCTTCCTTTGACCCACTCATCCTTCTCTGCCTCCCACTTAATGTAGGAACAGTGTTTTCTGTCTTCATTTAAATCTGTTTTACTTTCACCCTCTTCGTTATTGTCTGCCTCCCTCACTCTCCAGTCTGTTATCCCTCACAGTTTTCTTGAATCTGCCTCAGTCTGTGTCCTTTCCTCTCTCTACTCATTCAATCTCTTATCCATGCTGATGGATTTCACTGCAGGGGGTCACTCAGGTCCGCTTTTAAAAAGCAGCAAGAGTGAAATGCGTGTCATTTTTCTCCTTAACTGGATCATTTGTATTTATTTACTCCTCTTATTACTGACGCCTGCCTTAACTAGAGAGAACATGAGGGCTTTTTAAGGGGGAACCGGCGTCCACCCTTTAACCCTATTAACCCCTGAGCGGATCCAAATGATGATAAATAGACAATGTGGTGATTGGGATTTCAGTCTGGTGGCAGCTGAGAGTAATCCATACTGTCGATGTTTATAACAAAAAAAATGGGTTAGACACGACGTAAGATGATTTCTGGCAACATGTAAAACTTAACAAAATTAGGCCATCAAAGACTTCTTCCTATTTGTGGTCAAGGGCTTTTTAATGATAACAGATTGTGTTTCAGGAGTTAAATGGAGGAAAAAAATCCTTTATACTTGAAGGAGATGGATTCCTCAGAATCAACAGTAGCAACTTGTTTGCAAAAGTGTTTTTTTTTTTAACTTATTATTATTATTTTATTATTATTATTATTATTGAAACTAGGCTAAATGTCTTTCAGCATTACTGTATGTCTTTGTGGAAAACATCTCACGTAATCATCAGTCCCAAAGCGTCAGAACTGTAATTTGTAGAAAATGGGAGATTCAACAAAGGTCTCCAGTCACACTTGAACTGTGGCTGTTACAGTTCACGGTATTTTAACCCTCAAATCAGTGGAGTGCCCATGAGTTGTTATGGGTTTTTTTTAAAATACACATTTATTGTTCATAAACTAACCAATATTGCCAGCTTCAAAGTGTTTTTTTTATTCAGGCAAAGCTGTTGGAAGCTACTGTTTGATTATAAAGAGCAGTGATTCGGAGCCAGAGGTACAAATATCCTTAGGGGTGAGTGAAAAGATTATCACAACTAATCTAAAAAATTGACAGTTTAATTAGAAAATAAAGTTGGCCCGAACAGGTTTGGGCTGAAAAGTTAATAAAAAGCAGTAGTTGATAAGTAAGGCATAAATTATTAAAAAGTAGAACCTGACAGATATAGGATTTTTAAGACTGATAATGATCGTGATTAAAAAATCTGATAGGTTTTTCTTTGAGACACACATGAAATGTAAAGATTTCCCTAACATTTGTCATATGTAGTTGTTTATTTATTCATTTACGCTGTCAAGCGGAGGGTAAATGTTGCGTTTGTGTCGTTCCAACCACGTGTTTTGAACGGGGAAGAGTGCCCCCTGGTGGAAAATACTGCAACATCAACACTCATAACATGGTTGAAGGGTGTTTTTCCCCATTTCTTCTTTGCTTCAAAAAAAAAAAATTGGAACAGCTGCTGTAAATGCAGATACCAATGTATTGGCAAATAGCTAATATTGGCCAACATGTCAGTCGGGCTCCATAAAAAATGAATAAATAAAACATAACAACAAAACAAAACGTATTGCTTACAGTGGTGAATTATTAGCTCAATCCAAGCTGACCAAGCAGTTTAGTTTGATGAAGTATTATAAGAGTATCCATATTTGTATAATTGAGTATTGAATAATTTGAACACAAGAGGTTATGCTGATGACTTGAGTCCATCTGACATCTTTTGGGGGGGTGAGTGGGTGGGGAAGGGTCACTTGACAAACCTCTTCTGTACTCTGAGAAAGAGATTCTGCAATTACTTTTTTCTGCCACTGACTGATTAGTACAACTGTGCTTCACTGCTTTCTGTTCCTTACTGCCCGGTTTCAGCTATTATCATTACTCAGCTAGTGGTGCATTGCTTTTTGTCCACTGTCAGTCTAAATTTAGCATGTTATAGGGAGAAAGTAGTGCGCTTATTGCTGTTAAAGAGAAAACTTTCACAGCAGTCTTCTCTTGTGATTTCGTGCAAGCAGTATTTCCTATTAGCAAACGACCACTGCTATCAACAAGAGTTAAAAGGGATCTCTTTCAGCCCTGCCTTCACCATCCATCTGCATCCACGCATATCCCTTTGAGCTGCTTTTCTAGTTTTTCTTCAAACTTGTAATGTTTCTGAAATTATGACAGATGACTGTACCTGTTTGCACATGTATCACACACCTTGTTCGGCTATTGAAGCATGCTGCATTGGTAACTGAGATCTATGAATGTCATTTTAGTGCATGGCTCTGCGACGTTACAACAGATGGTAGTCATGGTCAATATATGTTAGTTTGAAAAATGGACCGATTCTGTTCCACGCACTGTCTATTGGCTTTACACATGCATATTGTATGAAAATCCAGACATCGATCTCCATACATCCCCCAGCTTCCAGTCAATATGTTCTTTGCAGAATGTAGACTCAGCCGTAAATCCATCAGAATATGCCCCCTCCATGCAAATGTGCTGACTTGGGTAGTGTGAGGCGTGAAAGAGGGGATTATAATAAAATGATACAGGCACACCTTGAAGAGGGAGACCGACAGTGAGAGTGGGCATGTGATCTGTTCTGCTTTGTTACATGTTAAGTGGAACACATCGAGTCTCTCATATTATTTCAGTATTTCTCCTTCTCTCCTAAGTTGTATCTTTACGTATGTGTATGAGGAGATGGCTCTTCTTTCCTTGAACTACCATTATTTCTCTGTAAATATTATTTGCGTTTTGTTTCTGTCCAGTGTCACACAGCTAAGAAATTGTAATATAACAACCCAAGCTGGCTTCATTCTTTGTTTCACTCTTGCTTCTATCAGTGGATCAAGGCAATAGGGACTCGGATTGTGTGTGTGTGTGTGTGTGTGTGTGTGTGTGTGTGTGTGTGTGTGTGTGTGTGTGTGTGTGTGTGTGTTGGGGGCAGGGCTGAATAAGGAGTTGTTATAGAGACCTTAGGTGCTACTGATGCCATGAGTCAAGACCCCTATATGACTGTTTAGATTTACTGTCTCTGGAGCACAGGAGTGCAGACTTACAATCACACACAGAGTGCAAATAATAGCCATCTGCATTTGGCTAGATATCCCGTAGAGACCTGGAGACTGAGGAGGAGAATAAAGGAGAGAGGCATAAAAGGAAGATATAGATGAAGATATAGTGAAAACGGAAGAACAAGGGAGAGTAAAAGACTGTGGGACATTTATTGGCAGTCTAGTTTTGTATCTGTTGATATTTAAGCATGCATTAAGCATAGTTATTAATGGTGAGAGATAACCAAATGGTAGTACACTAGGTTAACTGTGAAGGCTAATAAACCTAGATCAGTGGTTACCAAATGGTACATGTCCCTGTATGCCCTGAAATTTTATGTTACTATAAGGTAGTATGGCTAAACACACGCTAAAAATTATAAATGAGTTAAGTTACGGTGTCATTTCTTCTCCATACAAATTAGATTACCTAAAAAAAAAACCCTTTAAAAAACTTACCAATGAAATTGCTGTCTGTTTGGCCAGTTGCCTGATTGATAGCAAAGGTATTGATAAAATTTATGAAAAATAAATCACCACAACTAAACATAAGCACAGACAATCCCCCATCTAAAGAGAAAAAACTGCCAGTACACAACATTGCAAGTTACCTGTCTTTTGGTTTCAGATGGACTGGGAGGCATCAACAGCTCTCAAACTGAGTGAGTCAGTATGAAGAAGCTGGCTTATGCTAACACTGTGCTGAGCTAAAGAGGCACTAAGGAAGAAACTGAACATCCAATCTGAGGGAAACTTGGTTGACCTTAAAAAGGCACTGGATCTTAAGTAGCAGCAGGTATTTTGGTTTGAAAAGTTTGAAAACCAGATAGGCTCACAAGATTAATCTAGAGGGTATGTGTGCCTGAACATTACTGTTGGCTGCCCCTCCGCAGGATCTAGACACACATAGAAATCAAACATTCAGATCCTTGCTTTCTATCTCTGGGCTCCAATTGCTTTTCGTTTGCTGCTTTTCTTCTGATGTGTATCTGGCTGCAGCTACATGTGGCACTGACATAGAAAAGTTGCTATCAGCAATATGCACTTGTTGCTGAAAATTTGTTCCAGCTATATGAAAGAAACAATAAATATATGTGGTAAAATGTCTCACGTAGGGTAAAGTTAATACAGATGGTTCTTTTCTAAAGGATAATAACCAAAGCAGAAATTGCTTTCTTATTATACCTTAACCAAGAAAGGAAAGTTTTGATACTAGATGCAGACAGCGGGCTTTAACATTTTTTGCCCATTAGGTTTGAAACTTAAGCACCAACATTTTCTCTAAGTTTTGCTTTTCTTCTGTGAAATTCTTTTTATGTTTCACAAATATAAGGGGTCATAGGTAGAAATAAGAAAAGTTGGGAAATTACTGGCCGAAACAACCAACACCGAGTCCTCTGAAGTGATCCAAATGATTCACAGCATGTTAACCAAAACAGAAATTATACATTCAGAGCAAACCAGCAATGAAAAAAATACCCACATGCCTCTGGCCTTCAACCCTTTTTTCATTTCCATTCTATCATTTTAAAACAATTAAAAAATGGTTTGCTTTGGGTATTTGATACAGTGTCCTTGTTTACAAATGCCTTGCTCCTCAGGTTACACGGGAACTGGATGATTCATAGTTGTTTTTCACTATTTTTTTTAATATTTTTTCAGTTTTCAGGCCCCTCTTCTGTGGAACCAGCTTCCAGTTTTTCGGGAGACAGACACTATCTCTACTTTCAAGATTAGGCTTAAAACTTTCCTTTTGCTAAAGCATATAGTTAGGGCTGGACCAGGTGACCCTGAATCCTCCCTTAGTTATGCTGCAATAGACGAGGCTGCCGGGGATTCCCATGATGCATTGAGTTTTTCCTTCCAGTCACCTTTTCACTCACTATGTGTTAATAGACCCTCTGCATCGAATCATATCTGTTATTAATCTCTGTCTCTCTTCCACAGCATGTCTTTATCCTGTTTTTTCTCTCACCCCAACCGGGTCTCAGCAGATGGCCCCGCCTCCCTGAGCCTGGTTCTGCCGGAGGTTTCTTCCTGTTAAAGGGAGTTTTCCTTCCCACTGTCGCCAAAGTGCTTGCTCATAGGGGGTCATATGATTGTTGGGTTTTCTCTGTATTTATTATTGTGCTATCTACTGTATAATATAAAGCGCCTTGAGGCGACTTTTGTTGTGATTTGGCGCTATATAAATAAAATTGAATTGAATTGAATTGAATTAATAATACCCTGAGATTTCCACAGTGGAGGAATTTACTTTACAGCATTTGACTCCTGATACTTTGAACTATCTGCTCATGACTTCAACATGACGAACCTAATGTTTGGCTTGATTTGTAGGGTATTTGATGCGGTTATTTAGTGAGGGATTTTGTTGCCAGTTGTATTTAAATACAAGCTGCAAATCAGCTCGCCTGTGACTGTGTATGAAAACTTGTGTATTTCCATAACAAGGCAGAAAATAATTTGATAATGTGAGGCCATTAACTGAGAAATAGAAGGCTTCTCTTTTCTGTTAGGTTCTCAAAATCTTATAGTGAGGAGAGAGAGTAGTTCTACACTGACTACTGTGAAAAATACTTGGGGTCTTGATTTTATACAATTTTGAAGCCTGTATTCATTTTTTTCCTCATAAACATAAACCAAAAAATTATAAAGCCCTTTTTCTTCAAATTCATTAGAATGAAAAACCCACCACAAAATATCAGCATTCACACACTTTACTCAGTATTTAAGCACGTTTGATAGTGATCACAGCTTTGAGTCTACCTGGGAATGACACAAAAAGCTTTGCATGCCTGGATTTGGAGATAATCTGCCATTCTTCTTGCACATCCTCTCAAGCTTTGCGATGCTGGATGTAGACTGTGGATGGACAGCCAAGTTCGGTGCTCTCTGGGGATGTTGAATGGGTTCAAGTCAGGGATCTAATTGGGCCAAGTGGATTTGTGCACAGGGTCATTGTCCTGTTAGAAGGTGAACCTTTGACCCAGTCTGAGGTCCTAGGCACTCCTAAGCTGATTCTCATTAGGTTTATTTTTATACTTTCCCTTCTTCAGCTTTCCTTCAAGCCTGATCAGTCTCTAATTCTAAAAAATACCCCCACACCATGACACAAGTGCATTTATGGTTTGTTTTGGGATTGTATCATGCAGGTGATTAGCAGTGCCACTTTTCAGATTTGACACTTTGATTTGAGACTACCAGTTCTCTCGCTGTTTAATCAAATCATGAGTCTGAGATTTTTTTTTTGCGCTTTTCCTACAATCCAGCAGGCCTACATCTGTCTGTCATGGAGCAGAGGCTTCCGACTTGCTACTCTGCCATAAAGCCCCGACTGGCAAAGTTCTCCAGTGATGGTTATGCTCTTGGAAGGTCCTTTTAGAGTCCCATCTTCCCAGTTAATCACTGGAGTTCAGCCAGAGTGACACTTCTTGATAGGTTGTTAATGATCTCTCTTAAGAAGGACCTAACTCAAGACATTCCTTTGAGGAATTATGGAGTAGGACTGCTCTTGGGAACCTTTTCTGGGATCTGTTTTTTTAGGCAAATCTGTCTCTGAGATCTGCAGGCATTTCCTTCAATCCTGCAGCTTAGATCACGCCTTTCAATCATAACCACTTTCTACAAGATGTAGAAATATCTTGAAGATGATCAAGGGAAATGGGAGGAACCTAAGCTATAGTTCAAGTCTCATAATAAATAGTCTGAGTGCTTTCAAAGTGATATTTTATCTTATCAGTTTGGGTTAAATTTCCTCATTAAGATTATTGAATGCATATTTATGAGGGGAAAAATGAATTTAATGGTTATTAGTGTAAGACTGACTCGGTATGAAAAATACAAAGTGGTCTGAATATTTTCTTGATGCACTGTTTCATACATAGGTCTCATACATACAAAGAAAGAGTGGCCTTATAATGGTTATGGCTGTTTTTGCATCTGCTCACCTTGCTGCATAGCACTACAGCAGTTATATATTACCAAATGACATGAGGGCATTTAATGTAAAATTGAAGAGGAGGGAGGAACGGCTTTAGTGTCCCCTTATAGGCTCTGTGTGGTTAGCAGCAGGAACTTAATGTTAATCTTAATGATAGATGATAGAGGATGCAGCGTGCCGCCACAGAGTGTGTGTGACAGTGTTATTGTCTCTATGATTAACTCAACCACTGTCTCAGTCCCTTCCTCTCAGAGAGAATCAGAGAGCAAGCAAAATAGACGTACCACTGTTTAGTTTCTCATCAAGCTCTTCTGCTATATCCTCCCTCCTTTCCTCTGCTGTCCTTTCTCTCTCTCTCTCAGAGGCCATTACTGGTGATAAACACTGTGGTTTGTATCAGCAGGATGCACCTGGCATTAAAGTGAATGCTTAAGAAAGTAATTAGTGGGTGTATGTGGCTGCTCTAGTCCCTGTAGATGCCCATAGGCGGTGTAATAAATGAGCACCAGGATCCATAGGAATAGGATGGCAGCGATTTCTGCTAGCACTGCTGTCATCGTTCAATACCCTGACGCAGAGCAATGGCCTTGTCATGCCTGCTAGCAAATGACTGAATTTCTCCCTGATGGATCCACAAATGCAGAAGCTTCTCTATACCCAACGGTTTAATGTTCCAGTCTGCATTGAAAGTGGTAAATGTCATGTATCTTTGAGTGTATGGACCTATAGTATGCTTGTATAAAGCAAAATGTAAAAAGTTGTTCTACCTTTTGGGAAAGATCAGTGCCACCTATCTGACTACATTCTTGATATATTAAGGATAACTAGCAGAAAGTGATGTTGGCTCTCAAAGGCTGAAAATGGGTTGAGCCACACCATGAAAAGCCACGGTCGGTCAAGATGTTCTGTCTCTTAGTGAGTTATTTCCAATTACTTCTTTAAAACAGTTTATCTTAGCAAGTAGGCAGAGTACTGGACAATAAATAAAGTGTATTGATTATTCACACTCCCGTTGACATTGTTGAATGTGTGGAGACCACTTCTCATCTCGTCACAAATTGTCATTGACCTGAACCGACAAGGACTAAAGATTTTCCTGGCACTCCTAACGAATATGACCATGCGGAGACGCACATATGTAGACATCGGTACTTCAACAGCATTCCTGCTGCATTGAACCCTGGGTAATGACCCATGCGTCCAATCCTCTGCTCTGTATTCAACAGTGGGGAAATTTCTCTCTCTAGGGGGCATATCAAACATCTGATTCTGACTACAGGGGCTCGGATTCACCCCTCCCAATATTCCTCTGAGATCTCCAGAGTTGCTGACGGGCAAAATCTCTTTGTATTTCACACTCATGCAAGGCATGTTTAGTGAGGCAGATGGAGTGTCCTGGGCACTGATGTGAGCAAAACGATGACACCACCATTAGCATAATAGCCCTAGCTTGTGCTTGTGTCGTCATTATGGATTTTTACGAGGTGTGCGAAGAGACAGACAAAAGCAGTTAACACTGGGCAAGGCAGCAGCACTGATAGGATGTCCCACTGCTTAGATTGGCTGAAAGCTCCGACTCTTGCATACATCTGTCGAAAAAAGTCCCATTTAAATGCACTGAAGTTAGGTGTAGCATCAATCACAACAAGGTCAGACGGCAGCACTAAAACTCTCATAGACCTCAAGGACAAATTTGTACATGCTAATTTGAAATGATGTGTAGCTTACAAGTGACAACAAACTCTTTGTGGATGCCAAAAGATAGAATTTTCCATTGGAAGCAGTTAGCTTCCCGATTTTTTTAAGGATTAAGGATCCATAGATAGATCCAGCAGATCCCTAAAATATGGCAGAGTGATCAATACATTCCTCTGTGGACCTTTTATTTTGTCTTATTATCAAAAAAGACAATGGTGAGAAGTGAGACTAATTTTGCCCTGGTTTGCTGTGTGGCAGGCAGGTAGTGGACCATAACACAAAACCCGGAAAACAGCGTTATTGCTGGCAGTAAAGAAAATAAACATAGTTTTAAACCTACCCCAGAACAAGGCCTGGAAAACTATATAACAAAAGGAATCAATGAAGGAACATAGAACAGAGTGGGATGACACAACAAAGGGCAAAGAGAGACTTGAAAAGTAAAGGCAATAAATACACAAAGTAATGAGGCTAGAGGAAAACAGATAGGAAAAACAGCAGGAACAAATCAGAGATAATGAGACAGGGGAAGATGAGGCACATGAAACAAGTGATTATCAAAATAAAACAGGAAGTAACTAACAAGGAAAAACCTACCAGAGACTAAAACTAAAACTCCAGGACTCAAAATATACAAAACTACAAAACCTGAGCGCAAGAACTAAAATTAGGCTTAAAGACATACTAAGAAAAGAAGCGACTCAAAACTGAGATTGTAAACAAAGCAGAGAATAATTAATTAGTAATAACCAAAATTAGAGTCCAATGACAAACTCTGGGTCAGAGACCCAGGACCACAACCAATATACCACATGTAATTGCTCATGAACGTTTAAATTAACCTGAAGCTCAATGACTTGTGGGGTCTCTCCAGACAGTAACAGATCCCCCCTTTCAGGGGATTAAACTGTCACTGGATTGCCCGATTTTTAAAAAAAAAAAACACACAAAAAAATCCCTCTAGCCTCTCTGTTGGTACTTATGTTGTACAAATTGTTGCACACATTGGCATGGTCTTCACACCATGCTCTGAGGGCTGAACTGCACTTTGACCTTTTCTCCCAGCAGATACAGTAATTTTGATTCTTGCTTCAGGTGTTTTGGACTGGAACAATGGTAATAATAGAAAAGGCAAGGGTTTATTCGGCACTGCAGATTGTAGTATAGCTCAGTGTGCTCTAATAACAGTGTGAACTCTCTGGAGGTAAAAACGCTCAGTTTCCTCACTTGTAATATATATTTAATGCTCTTCTTTTGTTCTGAAGTTTTCTATGTCACGTCACACATTTCGTGAACTCCTCTGGATTGTCCGTGTTAATGCTTTAATTTATATATTTATTCATTTTTTCTTTTCACCTTTATCTTTTTCAACTTCTCTTGCGAGTTTATCCTTTGCTGTAACTCTCATCACTTGGACTGTTCCCTCCTCCCATCCTGTCTAACACCGTATTTTCCCCTATTTACACACTATTCTGTTCCCCTTTTCTCCCCTGCAGGAGGTATGAGGCGTATCCTGTGTGTGCAGACCTGCAGGAACAAATCCTCACATGCTACAAAGAGAATGTGGGGAAAACCCTTCATTGCTCCAACATAGCAGCCCGTTACCTGCAGTGTGTCAACGATGCCAAACAGGTGGGTATTTGTCCTAGCTGTTTTCCCATCTCATTCGAACATGACTTGTTATACTTGTTAATTCTGAATTTACTTATGAAATTAATTAGGCCACTCATGTTATACAATTGTAATTAGGGAAAAAAAGCTGTACGCTTCAACCTTTATGTACTCAGTAGGGTTGAATACTAATTATTGTTATTGTAAGTATTTTAATTGCAACTGTGTTTATTTCATGCTTGATTTAAAAAAATGACATTTTTTTGTATGCAGCTGGATTGTTATATAAAACATGTACTTGAAACCCGACAAACCTTCCAAAATAACTTTTCTTTCTCTTTGAAAAGAATGACAAGTTTGTGCATGCACCCTCACAGGCAGATAATATGTAAGTTGTTGAGCTTCCTAGCCTGATAGCATAGAGGAAGTGGAAGCTTTGTGTGGATTACAAATGAGCCTACAGCTTACGTCATTTAGCTCGTAGATGTGTATAGTAGCTACACCCCAGTGGTCATTCCCCTTTTCTAAATTAAATCATATGATGAAACACACTGGCATCCATTTACATATGCTGGCTCCTTGCTTTTAGACAGTAGAATATAATTTCCACCAGGCTACTGGCGCCTGAATAAAGCTCAGTCCAGATAGCCAGTTTAAACCTCACGGCCTATTTCCATAATACCTGCTGACACAGGCATTCCCCCCAACTGTGTCTGTGTGCGTTTTAATGCAATAAGACCAAGGGAGTAGCTTCTGCTTAGTTGAATACCCTTGTCCTCTCCGTGCTCTCTTTTCTTTCATTGAGAAGTGTAAATGTTTTTTTGCCCTCTGTCTTGTGCAGTCAAACTCTGTATGCTAATAGTGATGTCACTCAGGTTGATATTAACTTGATTCCCCGGTCTCACTTTGCAATATGTAACATCCATTGCCCCCCAAAAAAGACTCAATTTGCATTCATAGAGCTTTTCTATTAGATTTTTTTGCAATTGCATTGTTTTCCCGGAAATGGGGAAAAGTGAGTTTTGTGTCTCTCGCTCACTCTCGTGGGTATTAATATTAGATCTAAAAGTCAGATGCAGGCAGATTTTTAAGCTATATGTCATGTAAATTGCCGAATGTTTTATTCATCGCACAAACATGGATGCGTACGTGTGTTTAAGTCTAGGCTACATGTAGCCTCGTCAGGATTCAGCGAGGGTATGTTCACATTGCGAATGCTGTTATGATCTTGTAAATTGTTTGGAAGCGAACACGATATGGTAATCCGCTTGTGTTTATCACCTTGCAGCAATCACAGCACACTCCTGTTCATCTTTGCTTATCGGGCTAAGACTTACTTTTAAAGTCATTAGGTGCAAAAGAAACAGTTCTGTGATAAGGCTTTAAAGGAAATAATATGCAGAATTACACAGCCGACAAAATCGAGGGGAGGGAGGAACGAAGTGGGATTGATATGAGCTGATGCAGCTTCATGATTAGGATGTTTACACAGCTTTATCAGAACCGAGCAGGAAGCTCTTCTACAAACAAATGTCAAAGGACATGACTTTGACCTCTGGAGGTCACAAGATCCAAGCGTGCCCTCTAACAGACGTCTCTCATCCTCGTCCTCTCTCCGTCAAAGACACTCGATAGCATAGCTCAGACGGTTTTCACATGACAAAATCCCTCTCCCCTTCCTCGTCCTTTCCCTTCAGATCCGAAATTCCACCTTAAACTGCAGCGCCATGGGCGTAGATAGTGATGTAGCAGATGCCATCTTAGCAAGGATAAAAACAAAATCTGTAAAATCTTCGTTTTTGCAATATTGACCCCTCGTCTGGAGTCAGCCGAGACAGAGGCATTGTCAGCTGCCCAGCCTTTGTCACTGATAATTAGCGTTCTTATCGCCACAGTCAGTGATAACATTTAGACCCACTTTCGTTGTCTTCTGTGCCCTCTGCGCCCCGCCACCATCTCTCCTCCACTTCCTCCATCCACTATCCCTTCATCCCTAGTCACATTTCTAATGCATTCAGCACTTAACAGGTCTGATAGCAACCAGTGAGAAAGAGGCAGTCGAAGGACAGATAAAGTCTCCTTCCTTCTCCCCCTCTCTCTATGAACAGGAGTTTATCATCGAGTCCGATCTCTCCATCCGCTGCCTTCCTTCTCATTCCATATTCTCGCTGCATGACTGCCTTTTGCTCCCTATCTTTTCGTTCTGCACTTCATTTTTTAGACTGACCCTTCCATCTCCTTTTTGCTCTCAATGGGTAAGCTCAGCTGCTGTTTGTGGTTTCCAACTGTGCTGTGTTTTCTTATCCTTATATTAAAGGGAATGAAATGAAAAGTGGCTTCCTTAATATACAAAAGATTTCAGTCAAATGCTCTTAAGCACTCTTATAATTTAATTTGTCAACACTTCGCTGTTACCTCTTGACATAGCACATGTTTTTGCTCTTAATTTAAAAGATTCTTAAGAATAAAGGCTAATGCCTGCCCCGCTGTCTCATTGTTTGTAATTCCAGTGCTAAAATGTAGTGGACGAGCAGAGATCTGTGACAGAATTCACTTTTTGACCTCCCTCACATGCACACTTTAATTTCACCATATACCTCAAACGTGTGCAGAAAGCATGCATCAATTTATGTGTGATGAAAGGGATCTCCACCTACACTTTAGAGTCCAAACAGCCTGCCGTGTCTAAGCGTGACCGTCAGGTTGTGACCAACATTCACAGCGTTGTGTTGAATTTGAATTCATCCCCCAGGGTGAGACTATCAACACTGAGTTTTACTGTAACACTCTGGGGCATCTGAGGGAGAACATTTGGTGCAAATAACTGAACTGTGACCATGTCATTATGCACTGAAAATGCAGGAGCTTTTTGGCAACACCAACACAGTCATCACACCCTATTTGCCAAACTTGCCAGATTTGGCTCCTGCAAGCTTGTCCCTCTTTCCCAAAATCAAGCTGAAGTGTCTTCCAGTGGATGAGGGCCAGCACGCATCACAAATGTGCATGTGCAGCTCATCAGAATCGGACTTCCTAAGGAGCGATCTAAAAATAAGAGTAGCGTAGAGTTGCAAAAGGATGACGTTGATGGGGCTGGCGACATATTTAAACCAGATGATTGGGATTTCTGTGACTGTTAACACAGCAGGAAGCACTTGTTGTGAGTCAATGAATGTAACTGAGGCTGAATAAATAGTACAGAATAAATAGCACTGAATGTATCTGATTTTAATTTATGTAGATCTATTCTTTCATGGTTGATAAATAATCGATTGAAAGCTACATTGTATAGTGTTCCTGTATAAAAGTATCCTTTTCACTCTCTGTTTAAACATCACTTTGTATTTAATCTTTAGTTACACTTTGAAACACAGTAATGTAAGGCATTACTGTACTAAATCTTTCTTCCCTTATCTCAAAACTGTAATGGCAGATAGCTTCCTCCCTGAGTCTGGTTCTGCCAGAGGTTTCTTCCTGTTAAAAGGGAGTTTTTCCTTTCCACTGTCCCCAAGTACTTGCTCATAGGGGGTCGTCTGATTGTTTGGGTCTTCTCTTTATTATTGTAGGGGCTTTACCTTACAATGTAAAGCACCTTGAGGTGACTGTTGTTGTGATTTTGTGCTATATTTATAGAACAGAATTGACTTGAAAGTGTCTTGAAAAGTACTGGGTGCCTACATCTCACACTATAGGAGCTGCTCAGCCATGGAAACCAATGGCCTGAAGCTCCCAGCACACAGTTTTCGTGCTGATATTAATACATGGTCTGGCTGTGGCTCTAAACACTTCCACTTTTCACGTACAGTTGACTGTGAAATATCTAGAAGGGGAAGAAATTTCACGCACCAACTTGTTGCAACAGTGGTAATCTATTACAATAATAGACTTCAGTGAGCTCTTTAGAACGTCCTTTTTTCTTTCTTTTTTTTAACAAATGCTTGCAGAGGCAGACTGCACTGCAGGGCTAGGTGCTCGATTTTACACATAAGTGACAATGGCACTGCAAATATTAAGGCCATGTCCACACTAATAGGTTTTCGTTTGAAAACGCATCTTTTTCTCTCCGTTTTGGCCTTCCGTCCACACTGAGACGGCGTTTTCGGTCAAGGAAAACAGAGCGTTTTGAAAACGCTCTCCAAAGCGGATACATTTAAAGACGCAGTTTTGACGTCGCAGTATGGCCAGCGAACCCTTTTCAAAAACAATGACACATTTTAGTCATGTGATGCAGTCATGTGACCAATTAACCTAAGATAGCGGAGGGCATTACACAGCAGTTTTGTTTGCTCTCAATTTTGTGACGTCTTGCATTTCACGCATGCGCAGTACTGAAATGTAAGCGTTTTTGGCCATTTCAATGTGGATAAACGACTCTGTGAAAACGAATGAAAACGATAGTGTGGAAGCGGAGCGTTTTCAGACGTATCTGCCGTTTTCAAATTTATCCGGGCTACTGTAGAAGTAGCCTAAGAGGTGTAGCCCAGTATTTTTGTCCAAATAAGCTGCCTCTGTGGTAGTAGCGTTATGGTAAAAAAATGTGTTTTTGCGAAGTGGTGTGGGTGCTTTTGTTTAGGAGTGGGATTTTGAGTGATGTGAAAGGATTCCTGCAGATAGTTTTAGACCGATTAAGTGATAGGCCAAAAAGCACAGCAATGCCAGCATTGAAGAAAAGAGTGCATTTTTACCCTATTTGAATTAATTCTAGTTACGCATTTGCTTTGTTTCAGAACATAAGTTGTAATAAACTGGAACCATCGTGTAGATGTTTTCTGCTTTTTGTCTTAACATGGATGATGCAGCCAAGTAGGCATGCTAGAAGAAGCTTCTTTTATTGGTAATCATTTTATGGTTAGATCGATAGTGTGGAAAATAAACTGGGATTCTTTTGGGACACACAACCATGGATCCACAACAGTTATTAAGTTAGTCAGTGAGGAAGAAAATATATTTTCTTTGTTTTGTTCTGTCTACTTGATTCCCCTCTTAAGTCCCTTGTTACTCCTTCTTCCCCCCCTCCTTACTTGTCTTCTCTTGGGCAGATTTCATCCAGTGGCATCTGCAGCAATAGGCCGGTTCAAATGGTTATTGACAGGGAGTACTGGGGATTTGTGGTTGCACTTATCACTAACATGGAATCCAGTGCCCTTGGGTCCTTTCTCTGCTTTTCAACCTCACTTCATCCTCTTGTCCTTTATTGTACTCTCAGGCCCTCCTCCCGTTGTCTCATCTCTCGTGTGCGAAATAATATTTTCTTCTGTTGTTTTTTTTCTCTTTTTGATACTTTTGTTTGACTTTTCCATCTCTCTAATGCTCTTTTCTTTTCTGTTTTCGTCTCCAGAACAAGTTGAAGACTGGGGGATAAAGAAGAGAGGGCGAGAGAGAAGGAGCAATGAAGAGTTTATTGTGGGGGATTTCTGATTATTGAGCGACTGACAGACTAAACCAGAGTGGAGGAAGAGGGGGATGAGTCAGCACCGAGAAACACACCCTCAAAAACCCAGTGGAGAACCAACCCAGAAAAGAACCAGATTAGAGGCACCGAGCACAGCACCTTCAGAGAAAAACACCTTTCCCTTCAATACTTACCTCTTCAGCACCTCTTTTACCCTGTGTCTTTCTCTCCTGTGAGTGTAGCAGAGGAGCAGTGACACTGTCCTACATTGTGGAGAAACATCAGGTACCAGCAGGGATCAGACGGCTTGAGCTTGGCCCTCTGAAAAGGGACAATGATTAACCAGCACTGCCTCAACAAAACCAGTCACCTCTGTCCCTTGGACCCTTCTCCACACTCTCCCACTTGGAAAAATAGAAGTCTATTTTATTGATAAGTCAAATCTATTTTGTTGTCCATAATTTGTTGTTTCCTTGCTCCTAATGCATCATTGTGTACACAAATGCACGTGTTTCCTGTTTGCATCCGTTTACTTTGTGTGTTATTAATAATAAAACCATCTGTGTGTCTGTGTATCTAGACCAACACTTGTGACAATGTCTGAGCAGGAAATAAAAAGACAAAATAAAGCAGAAGCTGTTGCTGAACTTTTCTCCGTAAATATTCAGTTTCCACCATCTCTCTTGTGTGTGTGTGTGTTTTATGATAATTACTGTAAGCATTACCCATCTTTGATGGATCCGTGGCCCTTGTGTTGCCACAGCATTTTTGCCAAATGGAGTGAATGAGCCCAGGAGAGACAGACTGAAGCACAGGGGAAGTATTCGTCCCAGATGTTGTGCTTCATCATCTATCTTTCTCTTTTTTCTGCTTTTCTGTCTCTGTTTTTTTTTTAATATAGCTCTGTTGTGTGAATCCTCTGTGCTCTAGCTATTTGGGAAGAAAAAAAAAGGGCATTCTTTCTTGTCTGCTCATTGTCACTCTTTTATTAATCTGCTTCTGTCTTTCTTTCTGGAGTATCTCTTCTCCACTCAGTGTCCCAGGTTACTGCTGCCTTGAAGGAGACTTCTTGTCCACGCTGTCTGCATCCTGCCAGACTCTCAGAGTTAGATTTACCTGCAGACAGACACCTTATGTATATGTATGCGTACGGATGAGGCTGTACATCTTTTTATTGGCCCGTTTATTGCTGCAGTGACATTATTTTAGTGTGTGGATGTCAAAGGGACATTTTCTGGACTTGATGTGGACGCAGGGGATCGCAGAAGAGACATTATCTTAATTCTCCATCAGAAGAAGGAACTGTGTGTCGGGCAGGGTGAGACAGGCGTGGTGGGTTTGTGTGTGTGCTGTGTATGTGTGTGCGTGCAAGCATGTGATTCGTTGTGACTAATCCCCCTCTGTCAGTCAGCTGTCCTTTTGCTTTTTGACTTTTGGAGTCTCAAAGGGGTTAGGGGTTGACTTCTATTATACAGCGGCTATGTGTGTTGGAGGGGTTTTCTAAAGGTTGGGGATAATGGGTATTGGAGTTCGTGGCAGATGTTCCTTCACAGAAACAGACTAAGCCCATTCCCCCACCCTCCATCACCCCCAACCCACTTGTTTTTCACTTTGACACAAGCTGCATGACTCCCTGTTGGACCAAGTACCTTAGAGCCAAGGGTAAGCGATTTAAGAGTGAATTCCATCTGTAATAAGATTATACCCCCTCTACGATAATTAGAAGATGATTAGAATCATTAGGGGTAAACAGCGGGCTTTACTGGATCTATTTCAACAACCTGTTTAAGGTGTAAAGTGACTAAAATTGCCCCGTATAGTTTGTTGCTGTTCTTTATAGTACCAAATGGTGTATATTAAGAACATTTTGCTTCTTTAGTGTGGTGCATTAGAACCACAAACCATTCAAAATGAATGTAATGTAATGAATATTAGATGGGATTTATATACATCCCTTCTGATTATCTATTACCAGAGGAACGTTTAGATGTTAACAAATATTTCAAAGGTTAAATATAGAAATTAATAATAGGGGAGTGAGCTGAAAAGGTTTTACTGTAATTTCAACAAGTGTGACTGAGATGTCCTTGAGAACCAAGCTGCTCTTTAATAGTGAAGGGAGGCTGTGTGTTGGCAGGAGACAGTGTTGAATCTGGGGTCAGAGTTCATGACGACTGCTGGAGGCAGCGACAAAGGCATTATAGCCAAAGGTGCATTTAAACTGTCAATCATTCTGTTCTCTTTTTGCACAAAAAAAACATGTCACAAAATAAACCGACACACAGCACACGTCTCTTTTCAGGAGGTCTGTTAAATTTGTGGCGCCGGAGCTGTCACGTTGATGTTTTCATTTGATCTGCTCTTGGTTGATTTTGGCAGCGGGGGATTGATTCTTTAAGAAAAATTTCTCTCTGATCAAGATGAAAAACAAGTTACAAATCATATTTACAAAAAAGGAAGTCTGCTACTAGTTTGGTAGTTTGCCACAAACAATTTATAGCTGAATCGTGGATCATTAAACAAATCGAAAATGTTTCCAAACTTGGTTCCAAAACTTGCAGTTTCATATCACTCGTTAAAGCAACCGAATTGAACACATTTCCATTTTAGTCATGTTATATCTCTTTGATGTCATCAGTACTTCAGTTTGTCCATCCATCCATCCATTCTTTAGCTTCTCCATTTCAGTGGGGGGGGGCATCCCAGCTGCCATATGGCAACTGGCAGGGTGCACTCTGGATAGGTCGCCAGTTTGGCATTAATTCATAATTAAGTCCTCTGCCAGTCTCTGATAACATCATAAGTCTGCAGATGAGTGATTTTGCTATTGTTTTAATTTTGTAGATAAAACATTTGTTGGGAGACCTCTTGAGGATCACCATGCATGCTGCCACACACACACACACACACACACACACACACACACACACACACACACACACAGGGCTTGTCTGTTTTGTTATTAGCCGCTGATTTGAAACAAATGGAAGATGGTAGGAGAGTGTCCTTTGCTCGTAAGTGCTGTAATGGTTCTCAAGCTGAGACTGAGCCTGCATACAAACATCCAAAGGCATGTTTTAGCCATCCCGTGTAACATAGCATTCCAAAAAGGAGTGAACTGCCGTTTATTTTTAACTAATGATCCACCCATGTCAGGTCACTTTTATAGGTTGCACATCAAAGTTTATCTTTGCGGTGAAATTATTATTATCAGCAGCTAACCTAACAAGTATGGGTACATGGGGATAATTCTCACAGGCACAGGAACAACAGAAAGACCCCAGCCAGCTGGTGGATTCAAACCCAGGACAGTCCTAGCAATGGTACCACTGTGCCGCCTATTAGGAAAGCATGCCCCCCTACTACCACCACCACCACCAATTTCAAGAGAAAATCCATTTGTGATGAAGCAATTTTTGCTTGACAGAAGGTGGTACATAGTTTAAAATCCAGCCATTTATTCTCAATCTTAGGGTGGGACCAGTGTCAGTCACCGGCTACCAAGAACTCAAAAAAGTTGGCCTTACCTTTAATAACCGTGAACTGTATGTCTGTAGCTATCATAATGGAAGCTATGACTGAAAGAAATGGATTCATACTTATAAAAATGCCACATACCAATACTAACATACAAAAAAATGAATGTTTTCATGATTTGAAACAGAAAAAATACAGCTTTTTCAGCCAAATATGAGCTTCAGACTAGTAGGTCCATTTAGAGATCTTCACTGCTTGTTTGGATACTTTTGATTTTTTTTCTTTATCACCAAGATATTTAAACTTCATAAAAAATGCTATGATACTTTTGGCATAGTTTGTCATCGGTCTAGTTTCCTCTACGTGGCTCTCCATTCCATATTCCTAAGAGATTTAGCCCAAGTGTACAACCAGGTCCTTCACTTCTTGTTCCTCTGGATAACAGAGTTTGGTGATGTCGCGGCCTCCAGTGTTGACAGTTTCTGTGTAGTTTTCCAGCACTTCTGTCACAATTTTGTGCAGGAAGACGCTGAAAAGTGTCAGCAATAGAAGGCGACCCTGATGCACTCCAAATGAGGTCCAGAATCATTATGCGGAGGAGATGTTGACAAGTACTGCCCTATTAGTGTTGTTTTGCAGCTGCTTGATGTTTCTAAAGCTTTTTGACTCTTGTTATACTTCTACGTGGTGGACCAAAGAGCTACACAACACACCCTGTCAAATGCCTTAAAAAACTACACAGAAAAACATGATCAAGGTGTTCTTCATGTTCCCGCTACTTTTTCTTCTCTCAGGCCCACTTATTCTTCAGTAAAGCCAAATAAGTGACACATCCTTTTCTTCTTCTTCTTTCAGATGCTTCCTTTAGGGGTGTCCACAGTGTATCAAATGCCACCATCTCACCCTATTCTTTAGATCCTCTTCTGTTACACCATCATTATCACTCCTAATGATGCTATTTTTTAATAAAGTCTCTTAAAATGTGTTACAAGTATTTCACTCTTTACATGCTGTTTTTACTATACCAGCTGCTATCAGTATAGCTCTTTAGTGGAATCCATCTTGGTTTAAACACAGAATGTTTGTCACTGCCACCAGCAGCACTTCCTGCATTGGTTGGCATGAAGTGATTAGGATAAAGCTAAAATTGAATTTCAGTGCTTTTATGATATTTCAGTCCTAGATTGCCTCTGTTCTCTAAAGAAACAGTCTTGGGGAAAAAAAGCACCAGAAAGCATTCAGCTCTGCAATACAAAAACATCCTCTACCATGTTGACTAATCGCATTTGATTTAATGACCTTCACTGAAGAAAAATAGCATCTCACTTTAAAGTTTCCCCCACACTTGCTCTCCAGCTCCTATCCTCTTGTGCGTCTGTGCGCTGTGCAACAACTCCCCCATCCCAGTGTTTGTATTCACTCCACTTTTTTTTGTTCTTTTCCTCGTCTCACCCTGCTCTTTTCCTTACTTTTCTCTCCCTTCTTTCTTTCTCTCACTTCTAACTCATCAAGGATATTGAAGAATAGGCTGGCAGCCTGAGGGGCGGATCTGTTGGCGGTGATTGGCTCTCCTCGCTTGCCAATGAGGTGTGAAGCGTCTGCCATACTGCTGTAACTCTTCTCTGAGGGCCGCCCTCGCCTTCTTTTGCGTTCCACACACACAGTTGCACACAATATGCTTTAAATAGATACAAGCGCTTGACAAATTCATTCATCCACACAAATTAAAAACCCAACAGAAGACACCACGGAAATGTGTTTATGGTTATATCTAGACGGGGTACCTCATTCTGTTTGGATTTCAGGAAAAGTAAAGACACACATACACACACAAACAAAGAAATGTTCTTGGTTGCCAGCGATGCCAGTGGGGCCTGCAGATGAGAGCAGACCATCATATACTCCATTCTAGTAATGGGCAGGCAGATGGCAGGCTGCTCTGTAGCCTCTGCTTAGGCTGATGGCTCTATTCATCAGGCAGCTACGCCCTCCCTGCAGCCCTGCACTGGGCTACAATTTATGGAGCATTCTCTCCCTCAAACTCCCCTCTGCTATTCTCTCTTGCTCTTATTTATTTGTTCTTTTTTGTTTTAGTCCGTACCTCTGCTGTTCCCCACAAGTCTGTGCTGTCTGTCTGCTTGGCGCCATAAAAGACTTTTTCATTCCAGCTAGAACTTCGACTGCTTGGGGAATGAGTTATTGGTTCATTGTTGGAAACTGATGCTACCTTCTTCTCTTTTTTTTTGTCAGTCTAAAGTTTTGGTCATGCAAACACTTTTTGGAGACAGAGCTGCTTGATGGCAGATAGTCTCTTTGGAGTTAGTCAAACTTTTTGAGCCAAAGCCTGTTTACTGCAGGGCAAATAATCCAACTTGGGGGGGGGGACAGGAAATCCCAAAGCAGTGCACTGGCATTTTAGCTAACTTACTGAAACTTGAATTCATACAACTATCTGCAGCTCTGGACATTGAAGATTGAGCTGCCAACACCTCTATAGCTATATGAATTTTAAGATTATCAGCAGAAAAATGTAAATCCATCTTTTAATGTGATCAACATGTATCAAGAGACGCTCCTATGGGCTCAAAATGTGGTCATAAATATTTTGTACTTGTAAATCAGTTTTGTATGTGTAAAAAGAATTTGTGCGTGCGTAAAAAAGATTTGTATGTGTAAAAGAATTTGTGCGTGCGTAAAAAGATTTGTATATGTAAAAAAAGATTTGTGTGTGTGTAAAAAGATTTGTATGTGTAAAAAGATTTGTGTGTGTGTAAAAAGATTTGTATTTGTAAAAAGAATTTGTGCGTGCGTAAAAAGATTTGTATGTGTAAAAAGAATTTGTGCGTGCGTAAAAAGATTTGTATGTGTAAAAAGATTTGTGTGTGGACTTAGCCAAAAACCCCCTGCAAGTTTAAGTACAATTTTGACCCTATTTTTCTTCCTGTCATCTGATTGGTCAATGTCATGTCAATCACAAATGTAACAATCCAATCAGAGAACAGATGGGTTTGGCTGTCGGAGGGGCACTTTTTGAACTGCAGGTCCTTGAAGGAATACATGCCCTTTACATGCCAACCCAGCGTTTTCCTTCATCACCACGAAGGAAAACAGTCTGTGGTCGTCCGAGTTTGGTGATTTTTGTGTCACAGGTCTACGTGCTTTATACAGGGACTTCCACAGGCTTTTCAACAGCGCTGCGGACCGCGGGGGGCAGTGTTTTGAAATGACAGTCTTCATTACAAAGCTTTCTTCGTTATGAATTAGCATACATGTTTTTATTGAACATTTGAAGAACTAAAAAAAAACAGAAACTGTTGTAGAGGACATAAAGTCAGAGATAGAAACGACAAGGAGCAGGTGCATCTAGTACAGGTAGAGCTGCTGCAAAAACCCACAGAGCTCAGCAGCCAGCGCAACAAATTCTGGATCCTTTGCTTTTAGTTAGCATTAGCAGCACATCCTGCGTCCGATGTGAAAGGACCTTTATGCTGCGCACTGTGACTCACAGCAATGGTCCCGGGTCAGCCCTGACTTTGTGTTAAACTAATCCTAAAGTAATAATGGTATTTCTAACCACTGACATACCACAACTTTATCCTTTCAACAGCTGCTGAAAGTTAGGGGACCTAGCTGCTATCGGATATTTATATAGAGATCCTCCAGCTTCAAACTGTATTACCCTTCAAGGACCTGCAGTTCAAAAAGTGCCCTCCGACAGCCAAACCCATCTGTTCTCTGATTGGATTGTTACATTTGTGATTGACATGACATTGACCAATCAGATGACAGGAAGAAAAATAGGGTCAAAATTGTACTTGTAACTTGCAGGGGGTTTTTGGCTAAGTCCACACACAAATCTTTTTTACACATACAAATCTTTTTACGCACGCACAAATTCTTTTTACACATACAAATCTTTTTTTACGCACGCACAAATTCTTTACACATACAAATTGACGCACAAATTCTTTTTACAAATACAAATCTTTTTACACACACACAAATCTTTTTACACATACAAATCTTTTTACGCACGCACAAATTCTTTTTACACATACAAATCCTGATTTACAAGTACAAAATATTTATGACCACATTTTGAGCCCATACGCTCCTCCTGTCTTGCCAGAGGTCAGTTTGGCTCTGCTTATTTTCTAAATTGGTACAAGGCCAACAAGTGCATAATGTTAGTTAAAGTAACTTTAATTATGTATAAATCTCAGGCTTGTTGTTCTGGTGTGGAGATAAAGAATTATCTGTTGAATAAGTGATGGTGATGGTGCGATGGATAGCAGTGAATGTATGAAGGGTAGACTAAGTGAGAGCTTAGCTTTGACTCTCAGTCCCCTGCACAAGAGACAAGAAAGTGCTAATGAGACACTGAGCTGCTGTGCTAAAGAAACAGTAGGACCACCTAGGGATGAGGATGACCTTAAAGGCACACACTGAAATGTGCACTGTAACAGAATAATAAATCAATCAAACTACTTGAAAATATATAAATTGGCATTGGAAATTGAATTCTTTCCTACATGCATATTGTGCAGCCTTTCTCACTCTCTCTCTCTATGAGAGGCTATGAATCGGGTTTTATGTTTGAAACTTTCTGTAGCAGAGGTGTGAAATATTATGCTTTTATAGTGCTACGCAAAAGTCTTGAACCACCCTTCATTTCTTTGTATTTGGATTTGAAAAGGGAAATAGATGCAGAGATCTATTGAAACATGTGCAAACATGAATAGAAATGTATACATTTAAGGCAAAAACAGTTTATACAATTCCTCAAAATTTTTAAGGATACACTGCACACAATGGCGAGATATGCCAAGTTTTTTGCTAATAGCTCTTTGGGAATCACCTTGTTGCTTCAAAAATACTATTTGTCAAACTGTAAACTTTGACTTTTGGGGGTTTTTTTTAAATCTAGACTGAGCTAAAGAACACAGTATAATAATCCAATTTGAAATTGGTAGAACAACATTTGAGTTAAGTGCCTTTTTATGCTTAAACGATTCATAGGGCAAACAACAAACAAACAAAATATGAAAATTATCAGGTACAAGGACTGGATTGATAAAGAAATTCAAAAGTGGCCAGTGACCAAAGCAGAACTTATGCCTTTGATAGAACTTTGATAGACTATTGCTTGACCACTTTGGTCGAAGTCTGGCTCATTCTAAACAAATATAAAGAAATTAGAAGTGATTTCAACAACCTGTTATTTGACAAGTATTTCGTCTTGATGCATTCTCAATCATCCAGGTAAGTAAAGCTCCAAAAGTTGATTCTGTTCATCTGGACTGAAAACGCTACGTCGAGATGAACAGAATCTACTTTTGGAGTTTGACAAGTATTATTTAATGACTGTTCATCCTAGTATAACTGCATATAATTGTTGCATTACATTCAAAAAGTCATCAAACTTTATGGAGACGCTGTTTCAGTGACTGAAATTAGCTAACAGTGATCAATTACACCTGCCTTTGTCGGCCCACCCAGTCTGTCATTTTAAGACTTAGCCTTAAAGCCTTAAAGCCTCAAGTAGCCATTTGAGGAACTGCAGGAACTGAAGCACAGGAAGTTGGTCACTTTTGTTTGACAGCATTACGATAGCAGGTCCTACACAGTTATTTGCAGCACTGCTGATGGTAAAGCTTCTACACCTGGGAAGATTAAAAGACTATAGCTGGAAAAAAATTAAGACCTTAGCAAAAAAAAAAAAAAAAAAATACTAGCTGACTTGCTGAAATCCATTGTTACATTGTGCGCATTATGATAATATACCACAACATCATATGTTAATGACCAAATTGTAATGCCATAAAAACTGCCTAAGTATATAAGAGCTGTAGGATAAGTAATTGCCATGAATTCATTAATTAATACAAACTGAACAGAGAAAAGGCCTAAAAAACATTTCCAGAAGCAATAAGTCAGTCTCATGTGAATGGTAGAGAGTCACTACATGTTAGAGAATGCCATAAGCCAGTGGCCACTAAACCTGTTACATGGTCCCGCATAAGCCTATCCATCCGTGACCTGCAAGAAGCCAGTTTAGACTAATCCCCACAACTGTAAAAAATGTTTTCTCACTCTTCAGAAGAGGATTTAAATTACTTTACACTTACAACTTGTGCTCTGCCTTGGCTGCAATGTGGTGTGCAGCTGGTGCCTGGAGCGTTAATTTTGTCCTCAGGCCCAAGTCACTGGGGTTACTGGGGCCCGTTTATATACAGTATGCCCACATTGTCCCTCCTGATGAGAACTACACATGCACAGACGGAAATGTACTCTGCAGTTGTCCTCCTTTTGCCACGTGAGGTGCTTCAACACATGAACGCATGCAGTTAAGGTTAAACACACACACACACTTGTTCACACAAATACAAGCGCGCACACACAAACATGCCGAGCACACAGACACACACAGTCATTTATTATTGACAATGACCATAGCTCTTGCACATGCACACTCTCATATTGTAAGCAGAGGGCCGGAGGGCAAACAGAGATATTGCACATTTATACACATTCATACACTCAGATACACTAAAGCATGCTTTGTGTTTTATACCTCATTGTCCCAGCTGTGGAAAGTGCCTCGAGGCATTCACAACACAGATGCACACTCTGACATGATTATCTCCTTTTAATGTTGGTGATTGGGTCATACTGGGATTGGTGGCACTGTGGAGTCATTATCACAAACACGCACGAACATGTGTACAATCCAGAGGACGCTATTGCATAATCAGCACTATGCATGAATCCATCTGGGTGTAGTTGCAGTTTGCCACTAAAACGAGGTGCTGTATTGGCTGATGTGTGCTGATATATATACATGCATGTCTGTCGATGAGTACTGATGGCATACAACTTCTTACCAGACAATTTACTCAGCAAATTGAACAAGTTTAAGGCAAAGTAAATGCACATTCATGCTCACATTTTGAAATATAAATTTAAAATGTTTTACTTCTAAAGTTATTAGAAAATTCAGCATTATCTGACAAGTAGTAGAAGAAATGTTATATTCCTTTAGTAAAGTAGCAAAGCAACAGAACAACATCATGTAAATACTTAACTACACATAACATTGAATTATTGGCAAACTGAACATAAGGTAATCAAAAGCAAAAGCATTTATTCTGCAGAAAAATGTTCCCTACCTGTGCTATGTGGATAAATATCACTGCTGTGTTGGCAAAACAGCTGGTTAAATTTTATTCAACAAAGTGATTTCTCAGAGATGCTAATCTGCAAGTGCTGGTACGGTCTGCACCTGTTCAACTTTCCTGATTTGTTAAAGTGAACATGACAGGAGTAATCTCCTCTTCATTATCAAGGTTTTCACTGCTAACATGCTAACGGTGTTTAAAAAACACATCTCCACACTGCACTATAACTTCACATATGTTGGACACATATGGTGCTTACTAAGAGAAAATGCATTGTTACAGAGAGAATACACAATGTGCTTTTTTTAAATTGCTAATACCTATTCTGTACTCACAATGCACAGATATTACCTGATCTCAGAGCAGTCAAAGCAGAGCCCATGGCAGAATGTTAATCTCTCATCAATCTCCCGTTAAGGACAAGAGGTTCATCCACAATATGCATGTGCAAACAACCACAAAAATGTGCTTGCCTCTCAGCCAACTCAAGCTGTTATTAAAGGGGTACAACCACACCCATCAAAACTCTGCTCTTTATGGATTCCAGTGGAAATTAAGTCAAGCAGAGTCAAACCTGTTTCCGCAGACAATTTCAGAATCCATTCACAAGATAGACAAATGTTAAAAAGCATTTGTCTCCTTCCTGATTTCTTATAAAAAGTTATCCAAACCAACTTAGCCCTATTTATCTGGTGGTGGTGTGATGGTATGGGGCTGCTCTGCTGCTTCAGGATCTGAATGACTTGCTTGGCAGAAACATAAATTCTGCTCTCTAACCGAAAACCCTAAAAGAAAATATCTAGCCATTAGTCCATGCTCTGAACCTCAAGTACACTTGGGTTATGCAGCAGGACAATCATCCGAATCAAGCCCACCTCTGATTGACTATAAAAAAAAGAAGGAGAAGAAAAAGAAGGTTTTATAGAGGGCTAGTCAATCTGAATCTGATTAAGGTGCTTTGGAATTACCTTAAACATGCAATTGATCCTTAAAAACCCTCCAATATGGCTGAATTAAGACAATTTTGCAAAGAAAAGTGGGCCAAAATTCTTTTACAGCAATGTGAAAGTCAGCTCATTGTTCATTGTCAGTTTTTGGAAACGCTTGACAGCAGTTCTTACTGTTAAGTGTGGCACAACAAGTTATTAGGACTAGTAGGCAATTATTTTTTTCAATAGAGCCACATAGATCTGATAGCTTTTTCCCCCTTAATAAATGAAATAATTCAATTAAAAACTGCGTTTTGTAATTAATCACGTTATTTATTATTGGCAAATACTTTGTATGGGTGCAAACAGGCAAAAAACTTTATGCCAGAAGGGTGTTTGAAATAAAAGGAGAGAAATCCATTTCACTTTGGTATGTTTTAGTTAAGATCTATTTTTAGATTTCAGTGGGCAATCACTGTTTGCCTTGCTTGCCCTGAGAAAGTTGTCAAATCTGTTGTTTAATTTTTTTAGTAGTCATGCTGGTCTGCAACCCCCTGTGCATTTACATAATTAAACATTAGATTACCACTTTTGAGGTAAATTCCTATTTTTTTGGTCATGTTTAGGGAAATGAAAATATTTTAAAAATTGCTTTAGTGCATTCAATATAACAGAGTTTATATGCTAAAGAAAATATTTATGTTTGATTTTCTGGTTATGTTGCATTAAAACCACTTGAAGCAATTCCATAATATTGGTTTAATTTATAATCTACATTTTGGTTGAAAGTCTGCAAGACAAATAAAACAAATAAAAGGACAAAAATGCCCCACAGTCACACCCTTTTCTCAGCAGCTCCCGCATCACACCTTGCAGAGTCAATGGAGTGAGGCGTCCTGTTTGTCGACTAATCAAAGGCCCTTTCATGGCAAAGAGTGATGGCTTAATTAGGTCTGCTAATGTTAATCACACTTAAATATTTATAAGGAGGAATTCTTTTGTTAAGCCTTGACCTTTCTGTGGAGTTCACTGACATGGTTATTACTGCTGGTGGTGCTACCATGTTTCTCTTAAACATAACCATAGCACTTGCCCTTGGGCCATTATTGATTTTGATGGAGCAGACATGGTGCTGTGTTAACGCTTTGTCTGAATGACTTTGGTTTATCAAGCTGAGTTTTACCCTGGAGGTGTGTGTGTTTGTATGTGTATGCGTGTTTGTGTGAGTGCGTGTGCACGCGTGCATGTGTGTTGCAGCAGCCCGAGGGGGCCATGGACAATATCTTATCAACGAAGGGTGCTCATTGTGTTTAAGTGGAAGTGAAGATAACAGAAATGGGTTCATAACCACTAAAGGATGTTTCTCAGCTTGCATTAGCTCAGCACTTTGACTGAACATAACGATTAAAACTAAACTGTTATTTGTAACACAGTCACACAAAGCGCTGACCATCATTTTATGACCTCAGGGCCGAATTTATTCAGATTAGTTTGAGGCTACCACAACTGCGGAGAAAAGGCTGATGGAAATTGAAAATTCTGTGGGTCATCTATTAACTATGAGTAAATTTATAAACACAGAGATACCGTTTGTATTTCCTGCTATGTCTGTTTGGTGTGTGTGTCTGTGTGTTGGTGTGGAATGATGTAAAGCCTTATGACACTTATATGAAAGTAAGAACTTAATTAAAGCCCTGCTTGACTCCTTGAAAAGAACCAGAGGCCAAAAAAATGAAGGGTGCCAGGTCAGCCTTGATTTCCTCTGGCAAATTAAGAATAGTGTACCTTGGCAATCGAAATGTTCTGCTAAAGCCTTTCCTTGGCATTCTTAACATACATAAAAAAGATCTCCTTTGTACTACACTCTCTCTGTTCTTGGAAGCACCTCCGTCTTGCAGAACTTCCTGCAGCTATTAGTTAAGAAACACTTTTTTATGTTAAATAACGGTGTAATTAACAGTAAAGCAAAGCTTATTAAATCACATTTTATGATTCAATGAAATACTCTTGCCCAATTTTGTGGTTCTGAAAGTAAATGCAAGCCAAATAAATTTCTACACCTATCGATTGTTAATTACTACATGACAATAGTCAGGTGTCAAAAGAGGGTTTGTAAATCTGTCCCCAAACTTTTTTTCCCCATCATTTGCAAATAGCCAGAGCCATAAGGTTCCATTAACTCCAAATAAACCCAACACAGATGATAACAGCCTTCTTTCCCGAGGCACACCTAAACTATCTGTAGCATCAGTTGCAATACAGATGCATCTCTTTATTATTTGTATTCTGCATCACCCAGTTAATTTGGTTCTTCAAGACACCCACTATTAGATGTATACTAATAATATGGGGTTATAAACGTCTTCCGCTCCAAGGGAATTTATTGTGGTTTAGAATATTTAATGAAAACCATTAATCATTCATTGTTGTTTTCTCAATTGAATATGCTCACAGAGTGAGTGCCTGCATGAACTTTTTGTATTCTGCTTAAGTACCTCTTAGCCTCCTCTAGTTCAATTTTTACCAGCGTTGGTACACTGCCCAAGGTGCTCCACTCATTTCACCAGGTCTATTGTTTTATTTGTGGACAAAACAGCCTGTTCCACACCATAGATATGGATGAAGTCTAAAATACTGTGTTAGTAATAACCTGCTGAAAAATACAGCAAGATTTTTTTTTCCTGATGACAAAAATTTGAATGCTTGGAGTATATTATAAGTTCCATGTTATCCATACACCTTTCCTCAGTGTTCTTGAAATAACACACATATCAAAGTTACATTATTTACAAAAAAGAATGGCCTTGGACACCAAGACTGGCTTAGTAATGACTTAAAACTTAGATTTCATCATAAACCCGTTATTATTCATCATTTTCTTCAGACTGGGCAACTCAATCAGTTTCTCTTTTTGTATCATTTTCATTCACTGACATTTAGATAAGCTATCTGTCATATTTGTCTTCCCCTGAATTTAAATATGGCACGCAAATTAGGTTTTGACTTTTTCTAGATTACCTTACATGAAAACATTAGTAACTTCAGTTTAAATTTTGTTTGCATTTAAAGTATCTGAAGACTGGTGACCCACACTTAATAAGATGTTGTGATGGAACTTGTTAAGAGTTTGACCTTCTCTGTATTCTGTTATTCTGCTCTTATGGCTCGAGGAAAAGGCTCCCTAGTATTGTGTTTTGTCTTTGTATAATCCTCCATTTTAAGGTATACTTGTGTGTATAAGTTATCCTTTTGGTGGAACGCTCTGTTGTCTTCTATGACTATGGTAAGTAGATAACTTATTCCTATAAATGATTCTATAGTTGCTGTTATTCTTTATCAAATGCCATGCAGGCTGCTGCTGTGGTCTTATTTGTGTAAACTGATTTATTTCGGATTTCCCTAACTTCACTACTTCCTGCCAAACCAGCTCCAGTCCTCCTCAGCATTGATTCAACAAGTCGAACTCTACTGGAGGGATAAACACCCATTCTGGTGATGGTGGTGGAAAGCTGTCTAACCTGGTGGGCCATAATCTCTCGTAGGTGTTCAAATGGGTTGAACTCTCGGGGCCCTAAAGGCCATAGCACATGACTGGCATCATGTTCATACTTAATCCCTTGGAGGTGACTACCATCAGGGATTGATATAATGAACCAAAACAATTTAGTATCAATTAGCAGTGACCTTCACTTTTAAGGTAGTAATTATCAAACTTTTTTTCAGGCCTTCCACATCAGAGGGCAAAAAAAAAAAAATATGGCATACATTTTTCATGTGCATTTGATTTTTTTCATTCTATCAATCATTAACATGTCTGTGAAGGTTCATCCAAGTCATCACAGTCTAAGGAGCTTGGAAAGAAAAGCGTCTGGACCTCATTAAGTTGCTTGAAGACGTTTCACCTCTTATCCGAGAAGCTTCTTCAGTTCTAAAGTCAAATGGTGGAGAGTCCCAGATTTAAGCCCTATGGGGAGTGTCCCCCCAAGAGGGACATGGACCCCCCAGTGATCCTTTACCTAATCACATGAGCCAATGTGTGAAAACGGGTGTAGGTCACAATCAACCAGGGTTTCGGGTGAGCTCATTGTGAAACCCAACCGCACCCTATCATGTGATTTCCTGAGGCCAAAAGGCCCAGGATGTGAGTGGGCGTTAAGGAATCTGGGAAGGGATCTCAAAACTGGTATATATGGCAGACAGTTGGAGTCGTAAGCCACCGCCGCTGTTCAAAGATGGTCGCTCACAGTGGACATAGATGGCTTCTTTCACTCCTCTTTCAAACCATCTGTCCTCTCTGTCCAAAATGTGAACATTGGTGTCCTCGAAAGACTGACATTTGTCCTTTAGATGTAGATGGACAGCCGAGTCTTGTCCCGTTGAGGTGGCTCTTCTATGTTGTGCCATGCGTTTATGAAGTGGCTGTTTGGTCTCCCTCTTGAGGGGACACTCCCATAGGGCTTAAATCTGGGACTCTCAACCATTTGACCTTAGAACTGATGAAGCTTATCGGATGAGAGGTGAAACATCTTCAAGCAACTTAAAGAAGTCCAGACACTTTTCTTTCCAAGCTCCCTAGATCAGTCATTAACATTAACAGTTTTATCTGATCAACCAATTAAATGGTAGCAACTTGGTGCATTTGGGCATGTAGACATGGTCAAGATAACTTGCTAAATTTCAGACTGGGCATCAGAATAGAGAGGAAAGAGGTAAAGAGGTCGGAAAAGAATGGCTAGATAGGAAGACAACGTTAACTCACACAACCACTTGGTACAATCTAAATATGCAGAAGAAATATCTCTGAATGCAAAATGCATCCAGCCTTGAAACACACAGGCTGCAGTAGCAGAAGACCACACCAGGTCGCACTCCTGTCTAAGTTAAGAATGGTAACCCTTGCAACTGTAAACCACAATTGGACAACAGAATATTGATGAGTGTCATGAGTATCGAATTCTGCTGCAACATTTTGGTGGTCAGAATCTGGTGTAAACGAGAAAGCGTGGATCTACACTGCCCATAATTAACGGGCTGCTGCTGGTGGTGGTATAATGGTGTGGTGGAGATTTTCTTGGCACACTTTGGGCCCCTTATTACCAACTGAGCATTATTTAAATGCCCTGGCTAACTTGAATATTTTTTGTCCACCACATCCATCCCTTTACGACCACAGTGTACCCATCTTCTGATTGTTGCTTCCAGTAGGCTAAAATGCCATGTCATAAAACTCAAATGATCTCAATCTGGTTTCCCTGAACATGATAATGAGTTCACTTTACTCAAATGGCCTCCACAGTCACAAGATCTCAATCCAACAGAGCACCTTTGGGATGTGGTGGAACGGGAGATTCATGGATCATGGATGTGCAGCCAACAAATTTGCACCAACTGTGTGTGTGGCTATTATCTTGATGTAATCCAAGTAACCAGAGAGTGTCACCCCCCGCCCACACACACACACACACACACACCATAGCAACAAAATGTCATAATAGTCTGTGGATCTCCACTATTAGGTGGTTAAGGTTACATTTCCTGGTTAGGAGAATGCATTAGCAGCTTTTTAAGTATGTGTGCATTTTAGAATTAGGATGATGAGGTCTGTTTAGTTATGAGCATTAATTTGCCGGCAATTAATATATCCTTGAGGTGCACCTTTTTTTTTGCCTGCATGTGAGAGTTTGTGATAAGAAAATGAAAATTAGAAAGTGTGAATTAACCTTGACTGTATTTTCATGCATGCATGTGTTAAAAACACACAGAGACATTATTGTGTATTACTGTGCTCATGAAGGTCAAAATTGTTCCATATACTGTACACACTACTCGCTTCGTGTGCATGTCAGTCAATGAGAACGGATGAAATGAAAAATAAGAGTTAGAATTATTGAATAACCATGCAGGCAGATTGAAAGCAGCCATTCTGCCTGGCACGTCTGTAATCATTAAATGCTGTTTGGGAAGTGACCGTAAGCACTTCAAAACACCTACGTGTTTCACAATCAGAATAAAAATGAATAAAAGATTAGAATTTTAAGTGCCTAGATTTGGAATTTAAAATAAGTTGGGCTGTAGAACAAAGCCCAAAAATGGGACCAAATAGAGTTTGTGGTGACTCCTGCTGCCCCTCCTCATACTTCAGGCCACTTGTGGAGGTGGAATTGAAAATCTGCTGTCAGTTTGCTCAGTGTGTCTGTCTTTAAGAGTGAGATGGAGGAGCAGGTGCAAACATATTTTCAATCTCAAGTTGTCTCTTTAATATTTTAGTCATTGCTTCAGATGTATGTGAGGGACTGATTTTTTTTTCCACACTCCCGCAACCACCCACTTCTGCGTGATTTCCATCCATTACGGCCTGATCCTGCAGAGACTCTGATCACAACAGGCCACAACACTGTTTTGTGTTTCACACCAAGCAAAACACACATGCAGTTCTTTTATAATCAAAAGCTATCCAAATATAGTTCGTCAGCTGTTTATTGCAGCATGATATGAAGATGTGAGTATGTGATATATAACACTTAAAAAGCAATATAAAATAAAATAAATTAAAAATAGATATATAACATAATTTAAAAAGACAATCAGTATCAGCTTGAGGCAGTGAAAGCTAAAAGCAGATACAAATATTATAGATCTTGGTCTGTTTCATCTGATATATATAGTTACCATGTTCCATAGCAGCAGTTATAAAAACCAGATGCAGTTTATGTTGGCCACAGCCATCTTTCATCTCACTGACAATTGAATAACACTAGAACAAAGCATCCTTGTGTTACAACTTGTTTCCTTGACTCTGTCCTGACCCCTGAAGCATTTGCTATGCACTACTTTTACTCTGAGCCCCACTTTGACCCTCCCCAACTACATGCTCACCTTAAAGCAGCAGTCCCCAACCTTTTTTGCTCCACGGACCGGTTTATGTCTGGTACCAAAAAAAAAAGATGTATTCATAACACACGGGAAAAGACCCAGGGAAACCGAGTTAACGATAAAAACGATTAAAAAAAAAATAACGATAAACACCCTGAAAACCATACATTTTACACTCGAGCCTCAAGTCTCGCGCCCTGGTACCAAACGACTCACGGACCAGTACCGGTGGCACGGAGGTTGGGGACCGCTGCCTTAAAGGACACCAGAAAATCCCCTTTCAGTGACCACCCTGGTGAGATGATGCTTCCAAGACCCGAGCCTTCATTTGAATAATTTTGCAAAACACATTTTTGCATTTGTTGTCTTATTTATTTGTTTTTTTAATGTATTTTTTCCTCTTTTTGCTTTTACTTTTCACTTGTCTATTAATATACTGACATTTTGCAATTTTGCATTCTTTTATCTTGTTGTTTTAACCCTATCTCTACTTTGAATTAATTTAGTCTTTTTTTGTTTGGCGTCAATATTTTGTGCTGTAATTTACAATGTGAGCATTCTCCTTTTACTTTCCACTCAAAACACTTTGTAGACTGCTTTTAAAGGTTCTATCTAAATCAAAGTTTAGTTTATTATAATTATTATTATTTAGCAATTTGTTTGCTGCTCTGCAAAACTTGTCAGAATTGCTGAGAGTTTCTCATAAAATGAGACCTTGGTGTAGAAAGAGGGTCTCTGAATGGCTTGAGCTGGATTCTGCAGTCACAGCAGGCACTGAAGGATTTAAAATCATCATGAACTTTGGAAGTCTCCCAAGGAAACATGACAGCGCTGCAGGAAATGCAGACTAAATCCATCTTTGGAATATGAAATTGGGCTGCATTCGTGATTTCATGTGGAGCTGTCCAGGCTTTTCTCAAATTTCTGCCTTTCTCTCCTACCTGATCTTTTCCACTGTTTATTTGACCTTTACATTCATTTAAAAAATGTTTTAGGTGGGTTTTAGACTTTATCCTTTTAAATTTGCCCAGGTTTTTCCCAACTATGGAAAAAACAAACGCAATATACTGGAAAGATTTGCAGAACAAATGGAATTTTTAAAAAAAAAACGTTAAAAGAATTTTTATCTGGTCAATGAGTGTATTCCATGAGAGGCACATGGAGAGTTTGTATAAAGGACACACAGCAGGTTTCCCAGACATGGATTAAGTTGAGTCCCACACCAAAAAAAAGAATTATTGAATAAAGTTTATGTCTGGTACTGGGCTTAATCCATGTCTGGGAACCTGAGTAGTCTGGTTTAAAAAAATAAATGGGTGTAAATTTGTCTCAGACAGCAAGTAGACAGGTGTTAAGTGGGACAACTCTTTATACCATATAACCTCAGCAGGGGATACACACATATACATATGCACACACGCATACTCTCATGACAGAGTAGCAGAAAGCTTTGCCTAATTCAGTGTTCGGTGTCAACGTAGTAATCCAGCTGGTTTCATGTCTTCATGTCTGTATTTTTCTTCCCTCTTAGAACTGTAGCTTTTTTTAAATCCTTTGATTCTGAGGAAAAAAAATCTACAAATGATGCACGGGAGAGTAAGGTAGCAGGTATAGAAGAGATCTTATGTTTAATTGGAGGCCAGCAGGTGTCCTTATGCTTGCAAAAGCACATGGACTAATTGCTGTTCAGTATCTGGCAACCTGAGTCCCTCGTCTCTCGTCTCTCATTTTGTTCTGCCTTTCCCCCGTTTTTCTTAAACTGTTAATCTCTCACATTTTTCTTCTTTTATCGTGTCCATATGGGCAGGATTAACATTTCCTAAAGCAATAGGCACCTGTGAAGGTAGATGAAGGTAAAGGAGAAGTAGATTTATTGCTTCTACATTTGAGTAGCGACAGACCTTGAAGACTCTTACATAGGCTGTGTCTATAAGGAGATACACTCAAAATACGATTTCAGAATTAGAATTGTTTGTAGCAAAACTACAGCTACACACACACACACACACACACACACACACACACACACACACACACACACACACACACACAAAGCCCGTTCAGCTGTCTTAGTGAGGACCTTCATTGACATAATGGTTTCCCTAGCCCCTTACCCTAACCCTAACCATTAAAAATGAATGCCTAACCCTAACCCTTAGAGTCTGGATGAGCCAGCGGCCCCTAGGATCGTGCATTAAAAGCTTTGGTAAAAGAGAACTAAATCCAACTATCTCTACACCTAACCATAACCTAATTGTAACCCTGACACTAAAACTACATTTTGAGCCTCAAAAAGGCCTTCAAACTTGTGAGGACCGGTTTGTGTGTCCTAACAAATGACTGTTGGTTCTCACAAGTATAGTAGAATGCAGATTTCGGTCCTCACAAAGATAGCTAGACAGGAACACACACACACACACACACACACACACATGCATGGAGACATAGGCATATGTCTCTGTATGTGACTGTTATTGTTGTT
The DNA here is from genome assembly GCF_013358895.1 of Oreochromis aureus. NCBI lineage: Eukaryota > Metazoa > Chordata > Actinopteri > Cichliformes > Cichlidae > Oreochromis > Oreochromis aureus. Next base: position 11,634,080 of record NC_052958.1, on the reverse strand, counting down.
GTATTGTATTTCTGGTTCACAGTGAATATGAATATAAAGTATATTTCCTTCAAGAATAATCATCAAGAGACACCAAATAGCTTTGTACTAGCAACTGTTTGATTAACTTTGAATTATTTATTGTGACAGTGTTGGTGATCATGAGACTTTTTCTGTATGGTCATGTCAAATTGGGACATCACAATTGGGTACACAAATATCTAATGAGCCAATCACATGGCAGAAACCCAGTGCATTTAGGCTTGTAGAAATGATGAAGATAACATGTGGAAGTCCAAACTGAGGACGGTCGCTGCGGTCAAATGGGCTAGTTTGTATATTTCAGAAACTGCTGGTCTACTGGGATATTCTGTAGTAATTCAAACAACTACTCATTGGAAACAAGGTATGCAGAAGAGCCTCTTGAAAGGCACATCACATTAGGCTTGAAGCAGAAGGGCTACAGCAGCAGAAGACCACACCAGATACCACTCCTGTCAGTTAAAAAAAGGAAACCGAGGCTACTAATTCACACAGATTCACCAAAATTGGACAAGGGAAGACTGGAAAGACATTGCCTGTCCTGATGAGTCTCAATTTCTGCTGTGACAGTTGGTTGGTAGGGTCAGAATTCGTATTGTAATTGTAGAATTGTATTGTAGAATTTGTTGTAAACAATGATGGTGGTGGAGTAATGGTGTGGAGGAGATTTTCTTGGCACACTTTGTGCCCCTTAGTATCAAATAAGCCCCTATTTATATGCTGCAGTCTACCTGACTGTTGTTGTTATCTTTAAGATAACTTCTCATTTATTGATGGTAGTATGTACAACACCATTTTCCAAAAAAAAGGTGCATGCAGTATGCAGCCATGACTGAAGAAATATCAAATTGTGACTGAACAGACAGACTAGGTAGAGGTCACTCGTAAGTGAGCTCAGGCTCTGAGGAGGTGGCTTTTTTTTTTTTTTGGTCTTGTGGGCTTTTTTTTCCTCGAACATGATCAACTTTTATGTGTGGATGCTGGTTTTTACAGAGTGTCCTGACTTTTTTGGAAATGGGGTTTTATGTAAATGGAAAAAGTTTTTATAGAAATCCTGACCTCATTGTGTCACCATCACTTCTGAAACTGAACCTACACTTTTGTGCGTGTACATGAGAAAGAATTCTGTATGGCATTCATGGGTACAATTCAGCCTTGTGTGCATGATTTAAAAATACATTTTTTGATTTGGAGCACTTTATTGCATAGCTTAAATAACTACCATTGTTTTTACTTGTGTGCGTGGCTAAAAGTGCATTTCATCTGGCTCTGCACCGTCCTGTTCTTGCCCTTGGTTCAGTATCTTAACTAGTGACATGGAAGGGCTTGAAAGGAAAGGGGGGATAGTCCAAAGGAGTGAGAGAGAGTAGGAAGGTGAAAGAGATGAGAAAGATTAGAGATTGATTATCGATCGCTGTGGAGTTGGGAAAGATAGAGGAACATAGCCTATTTTGCTTTTGTTAACGTTTTCTCTTTTTTTTCCGAGTGTCGTTCATCGACTTCGAGGGAGATTGGTGGAGAAGAAGAGCTGCACAAAAGAGTCATGCCTTCATGTCCAAACAAAACAGCAGAGGGCTGGATGAAAGAACAAAAAGAACGAATGAAGAGTGGACAGAGGAAAGGAAAAGTACACACAGATGCGAACCTACGTGGTATTTATTGTTAAACAGAACAAATCAGCATGAAGAATCGACCTTGTAGTTTTCTATTCCCAAATCAAACAAGCACTCATTAAAACCTCACCATCCCCCAGTCGTATCTCAAATCAGTTCCACAATTTCATTTCATGGAAACACACATTTCACCCCAAGACAGTAACCAAACATAATACTAAGGTTCATTTCCATTCAAATAACACAAATCTTATCAGTGATCACAGCAAATGTAGTTCACAGATTTCTCTGTCTATCAGCATTTGTCAGTTTAAGTGTGTGTGTGTGTGTGTGTGTGTGTGTGTGTGTGTGTGTGTGTGTGTGTGTGTGTGTGTGTGTGTGTGTGTGTGTGTGTGTGTGTGTGTGTGTGTGTTTAACATGCATGCATGTCAATAGAAGTCCATACTCAATTATTCCATTAAGGAGGCAGTGCAGAGTAGCATGCAGTGACTAAAACAACAGCCTCTCTCTCAAGCACAGGTCTGCTTTAAACACAGTGCAGTCAATAATCCATTTCCTGTTAATAGCCAGAGTGTGTTCTCGTCAGTATGTGCCTGCAGTTGTGTGTGTGTATGTGTGTGTATTTGTATCTCTCTGAACAATGGGGTGTTCCTATTCTTTGGCTGAATTTGCGCCTTTTCCCAAGACTAGTCTTCTTGAGCTGTGGGGAATATAAATCCTTGTCAGCCTTTGTAAGTTTTATGTGTGCTTGTGTAATGGTCAGTGTGACTGTGTGGTTCTGTAGTTTTGGACAGAGAAAATGTGAGTGAGAGGGTGAAAAGAGCTGTCCTTTTGTAACTCTGACTTGGACACGTACGCCTCTTCTACACTCACATACACATACACGTACGATTGGACGCATATGCATATGTTTCTTTGTGTGACTGGCATGCTGAGTCCAGACTGCAGCAGAATGTTTTATTCTTTTGTGGGAGGATTTCACTGTAAATGAGTTGTCTTGGGAGTTGAGACTGCTTAACACACACAGGAAAATGTACATTCATATGCACTTTTGTACCCTGTATCTTGTCAGGCCTATAAGTGGCATAATACATTCTTTAGCCTATCTTGGACGGTTCTTTTTACCCTCTTACACTCTCCTCCTATTGTAAACCAGACATTAGGGGGAACCCAGGTACCACAGGGCAAAAGGCAAGGAACACCCTGGACGGACCCAGGGTGTTCCTGATATTGTCACACTTACTTATTTTCAGCAGATTTATAATGTGACCACCCAGTTTCTGAAGTTAAACTTATGTCATCTAATGTTAGACTGGAGTTCTGTTACGTCCCCTGGCTAGTCTAGGGGGTTTGAAGGGACTAACATAAAGGTAAATAGTGATGGAGGAGCCAAGATGGTAATTTTAAAAGGTTTATTTCATGCTAGCGTTGAAGTCCTGGTTCAGACTGAGGGATAACTTCAGGGAGAGCCAAGGCCAACATAACAAACAAAACATCCCTGATATGAAAATAAAAGAAACTTACCTAACTCGAAAGAAAACAAAATATACAACCTATAACCATAACCTACCTAACAACGCATAAACAGGAGAAAACAGGGTGTCAAAACAAAAGGCAGCTCTCCCCTACAGGCAGTCTGAACATGAACACACAAAAAATGCACATACAAGTCACAAAGGCATGCAAGCCTGCACAGGTATGGCAATCAAAATGGCCAGAGGGCCCAGAAACACAGTTCCACAGGCCTTAAGTAGCTCTCTGCTGATTGACAATTAGCTGGATATCTTGGAGTAGCATCCAATCAGGACAGAGGAGGTGGAGCCTAGACAGAACATAAGGAGTTAGTTGAAAGAAGAAAACCAACATCCTCCTGGGGGATGTAACAAGTTCCCTAAAAATCCCTCTGATAAAAGTTTGATTGCATTCTTACAAAATGAATGCTTATTTACAACGCGTCAGAATCCAACAATATCATATTCACTTCAAATAAAGTGGATAAAATATCAAAACAGTAGCAAATAGTGATTAACAGCAGCTAACAGAGGCTAACAGCAGCTAACAGAGGCAAAAACAGGAGCACTAACAGAAAAGTTCATGATATGCTCAAGAACGCATGTCAATATCACTGTCAGTAGTCAGCTTCACTGATTAATCAGCTTGTATTGGACTTTACAGCCTTGTCTGGAGTAAATAGACATGGATGCTTCTAACCCAGCGTATAGACAGCTGAGGTAAACAGCCTATCCTGATACCCAGTGAAAGAGTCCAAGTAGATCCGGATGTGGAACAGAGCTTTCATGTTATTCATGTCACTTTTTTTTTTTTTTTGCTTGAAATGGACATTTAAAATGGTGTGATGTGTCTTGAGAAGGAGGATATCAATATCAATATCTCCCTTAAAGAGAAACCAAATGATTCACATTAATTTAACCTGGATTTGTCTGTTTTAAAACTTAACAGCTTTCAGTAGATGCACTCATTTCACACAGAGCTGAAAATTCTTGATAAACCTATATGCACAAAAGCGCATATTCTGACAAATAGCTTTTGGAAATCTGGGTGACATTACCAGAAGCAGGTGATGAACAGCAGTGAAATCAGCCATATTCCCAGTGTGTGAAACTGTCCCCTAAATGTCACCTTGTGGTAATGTTGCCCAGAAGCTGAGTGATAAAACATTGCTTTATGCAAACACACTTATGCACATACACAGTAAGTTTAACATTATATATTATAAAGAGTACACTGAAGCATGGGAGAGCACAAAGAAACAGCTGCTCCCAAAATACTGGTTTATGTTTTTGTCTTTTTCTCGCATTCTGCGTTTTGTCTTGTAGCACAAAACACAGGTACGCGCGTGTTAAATCACTCTTCTGCCTATAAAACACATACCTTCAGGATTTCATGCAATATGAACACAGCTATTGTTTACTTTTTTTAAGTTAGAAAAAAATAGATACAGAGTCGCCATAAACATGATTTTTTAAATCAAATACAACCTTGCAAAATCTTTCATGTTTTAAATACAGTTTCTACGCAAAATAATTGTTAGTTCATTGTTAGTTAATTGTGATAGTGACTTAATACAGACTCACTAGCCGCAGTATTAAGTACAACGGGTCAACTGCTTGTTAATGCAAATATCTAATCAGCCAATCACATTGCAGTAACTCCCTTGCATTTAGGCAAGTAGACATGATCAAGGTGACCTCCTGAAGTTCAAAGTGAGCATCAGGCTGGGGAGGAAAAGTGATTAAAGTGACTTTGCATGTGGCATGGTTGTTGGTGCCAGATGGATTGGGTTGTGTATTTCAGAAACTGCTGATCTATTGGGATTTTCCCACACAAGCATTCTAGGGTTTACAGAGAATGGTCCAAAAATATCCAGTGAGTGGTGTGTTCGGAGTTAAAATGCCATGCTGATGCCAGAGGTGAGAGGAGAATAGCCAGACTGCTCAGAGCTGATAGGAAGGCAACAGTGGCTTAAGTAACCGCTCATCACAACCAAGGTATGTAGAAGCACCTTGAAGCACATGGGCTACATGGGCTGCATCAGCAGAAGACCACACTGAGTACTATTACTATTACCTAAGAACAGGAAACTGAGGCTACAATTAGCACAGGCTCAGAAAAATTGAACAACAGATGCTGGTCAAATGAGTCCTGATTTTTTCATATTGTCAGGATAATGACCTCAGTGCCTTCTAATGAATACTAGCCATAATACAAGCCATGCCCCAAACTCAACTACTTTTAAACTTGAACATAAAAATTAGCTTACTCCACACAGTTAACAGCTCTTAATCCAACAGAGCACTTTTGCAATGCATTGAAACAGGAGTTTCAATTCAAGTTAATTCAGCTTTATTTATACAGTGCCAAATCACAACAGTCACTTCTGCTCACTTCATATTGTAATGTAACGATGCTACAATAAGAGAGAGGAAATCACAAGAGAGCCAGAGATTAATAATATCTAATGATTAAATGCAGAATGGTGCATAAACACGTAAATGTCCAGCTGACAAATCTAGAGAAACTATATGATGCTATCATGTCAATGTAGATTAGAACCTCAAAGCAATGTTTCCAGCACAATCTTGAATCTACACCAAGAGTTTAGTTAGTTCAGAAGTCAAAATAGGCTCCAACCCACTACCTGGAAGTTGTAACTAATGAAGTGGCCGGTGAGTGTATATCTCGGCAGAGAAGGATCATGAATTATTTGGCAGTATTCAGGGTGCTCTCCGCCTTTTCAAATTATTATTTTACTATTCATACAACTCAAGTGACTGCCAATAAAACACAAGCACCACGTACACGAGAATGTGTAGGTCCCAGCTTTGGCATTATATGTAAAATATATGTGAGGTACAGGGTGAGGATTAAAATGGGAGAGATCGCTCACACCATTTCTCCTCTTTCAATCAATAACCTAGTGATTCTAATAGACATTGATTGCATCTGAATCCCAGATCCCAAGTCGCAAATGTGATTATAAAATGGCCAGTCCTGACACTTTATTGAAAACAATGAGGCTGGAAGGAGAAACAGGAGGAGGGAGGGAATAGGAGTGACTGGTTGGGAAGGATGGATTAATCTTCTGCTTGTCAGCTTGCTAAAGCATTCCTCTTCATCTACTTCTTTTTTTGTGTGTTTGTGTGCACGTATGTGTTTATGTACAAGACATACGAATATTCTTGGCAAGAATGTGTGCACAGTGGAGTGCTGAACTGTTAAAAAAGCACTGGTGTTGAATATACCACAGTAGCATAGCTGTACTGTAAACCTTATCCCGTCTCATCGCAAAGTTGTAATGGGCCAGTCAGTCTCTCTGACTCTAATCTCTAAAAACAGATATCTGCATAGGAATATATTTTTGCTTTTTTTTTTAAAAAAAAAAAATTGGGGATTACTCTGGTTTACATTTGTATTACAAACAGTACTGATTGCATTCATGTACTAAGTCCATGCAAGAGCAAAAGAGCGACACATTAGTACCACAGCCAAAAGGTGGGGAGAGCCACTTTGACGTTACCCGTTGATCTGCTGAGTACTGTGTTTACTGATGAGTTTAAAATGAGTAAATCAGAAATAGTTCTTATGTACTATCAGTTCCCAAATTAAAATATCTGTCAGTCATTTTGAAAGAGATCGTTTTTTCTATGTAATCAGATCCATTTTAATTTCACAGTAGGGTAAGTGGGAGGCGGATTGACGGTTCCTCTGTGTTGAAAACGTACAGTGGAGAACAAAATGCTGCAATCTGCAAAATAAATCAAAGCTATCCCCTTTGAGCACCGTGACAGATGTTTAGTCTTCATATATACTCCGAATTTGAGATATGGCTAAACACTATGTATATCTCTTCTTCAGAACCTCCTCCCCCTTTACGTGTAACTGCTCTCCATTGTGAGTTGATGTTTTGTTCCACTGGATGCCAAGGACTTCTACATGTGCTTGTCTCCTGTCTGTGTAGGTGTATTAAATATGTGCCTGTGTTTTTCTTTTTGCATTGCCAGTAGATGCCGGTGGATGAAATGCTGCGTAGTTTTCGTGTTTTTCATGGTTTTGTGGCTTTTTTTTGGTCTATTATTTACATAATTCCATTTGCAATGAAAATTAATGAATCTGTTTTCTAACCCCTTATTTGTGACACAGCGTGAAACTGAAATATCAGTGAAATATTAGTTCTACCTTTTACAGATGCACCTCTTCTCCACCTGCAATTAAACCTGCAGATGGAGATGCATCTCTTCTCGACCTCCAAGTATAATTGCTTAAAATTCAAGTTATTACTTCTTTTGAACTGTTGGATTTCAAAGGAATGGTTTGGTAGGGAAAACTCAGCTTTTATGTCCTAGCATACTCATTTACTTTAACACTATTCACCAAAGGCTCACACACTGTTTGAGTTTGTTCGTATTGAAATCTCATTGTGGAATGATCAGAGCGGATTTTCCCCTTTGACCTTAATATAGACACAGAGGCTTGCATATATATAATATACTGTTTCTGTACCTGGTACTTTTCCTTGTAGTTATTTATTTATTTTATCACAGCAACGCTGAGTGGGATTATAAAGTAATACTCCAACTACGGTACAAACGATTCAATGAAGGATTATCAGAAGCAGGATAGATCCATCGTGAATGCATTAAAGAGGATTTCTTCAGTGACTGTAACTGCATGTTCAAACAACAAACGCTGCATCTTAAGTATTAATTGAAAGTTTTTAATAAAGATGATCTCCTTTTTATTGTTTGACACACAAGTCTGGGCGTGTTTTCTTTTACTATGCCTTATCATTCAGGTTTTGTAAATCAAAAAAGCTGATTTTTCTTTTATTTTCTTAATAAATGCTTTTTTTGGTCTAATTTGAAGTTCCTTGAATGGCCACTTGAGGCTAGCTCCAAAAACAATTCAGTCCTCGTCTCCCAATTGTTGTATACGCAATGTTAAGAGCGTGGCCCCTTTGACTGGATGCCGACTCCAGTGGCTGTAGCCGCTGGCTGGCTGGTACATCATCTTACTTTGATTCACATGACTGAACTGGACCTCTCATTCAATTTTATGGTGCTTGAGGGATCCTTGGGGCATTTTTCATGGAGCTATGTTGCAAATAATCCAGCCTCTTCCAAGGTGTAGCCTACAGAAGTAGCCAGTGGATCAGTTTTTATCTGAGAAATTCTAGTAGGCTATACTACGTGACACTAATTAGCAGTTATTAATGTGTGTGCAATGCAGCCATAAAGTTTTTGGATCATGCAGCTTGCTATCCAAGGTTGCTAATATTAGCTGATATTAGCACAATGACTTTTGCTTTAATGCAGGAGTTAAAAACCAATGAGTGACCTCGTGATGACCATGTCCAATTTCATATTCAGTCAGTGGTTTTATCTGCGATGCATTTTTATGTTCTTGTTATACAGTGGCAACAAAATATGTTTTTTTATCTTCATATACCTGTAGCTTTGTTTCAAAATACATCGAATCCAGTGACAGTTCTCAGTTATATTTTATCTCGCTTTTAAAACTTCCAGCGGAGAATGAATTAGATATGGTCTGTCACTCAGTGCTTATATACAGCACTTTCTAGCAGACTGAAATTACAGTGCGTGTTTATAGCATGAATTCACGCATGCATAATCATGCCATTAACAGCTCTCCCTCTCTGACAATGATCAATTCAAAATGTAAATCCGCTCCCTCGGTATCTAATCAATTAACAGTAAAAATAACATTTGTGGGTAATTTAATGTTTTCCCGTCCTATTCCTCTCTCCTCATCTCATTACTGGTGCTCATCATGTATCATCATCTAAGGACTGAATACAGATTAAATTCTAAAGACGTATGGTAATATAATAAAATGCATTTAGAGCAGGTATGCTTAAAACACAGGACACCGCTGATTTCTGGATGTTTAGATTTTAAAATATCACATGTTGAGGAACAGGGAGTCCTACAGGAGATGACTTTCACAGATATCCGATTGCAACATCATCAAGTCAATCTGGGATTACATCAAGACACAAAGGCATTTGAGACAGAAGAAGTTCAAGCACTCAAAGACACTGCACAACAAGTATACAAGTGCGTCTAGCAGAATTGGTGCTGTTTAAATGGTAAATTGTGTTCACACCAAACATGTATTTTATAAAAGAATCTTCCACCCACTTTCAGCGGCATCTTTAGGCACACAAGGATCCGTGAAAAACGTTTACTGGAGTCCTCATGATGGAGGACTTGTAGGAAAGGTCGGTGACTCATTCGATTTCTCCACCCATGTGTTTAAAGAAGCAAAGCTGTGTGCGTCCTCTGTGATGTGTTTATGCTGTCATTTCCTTATGAAACATTCTCGTCTTTGAATATTTAACATGATGTACTCAGACACATGTCAGAATGATTTTAAGTGACGCGTTTGTGTGCGGAGACTGTAGTTTGCACATAAGGCCATGTCTGCTTTTTAAGGTGGTTTTGCTGCAGGTTATAAGACCCAAAATAAATTCATTTCATGCATGAAAACATCCTTAGAAATACAAACATCTCAAGAAAAGAATATGTGGAGATGTGGACCTAGAAAAATAAAAGTGAGTGCATTTAAAAGAGAAGCTGGAAGGAGTAATAGTAATGGTGTGCAATGTGGAATGGTGCCAGCTGATACTGCGCTGAAAGCTTCTGGTCAAGCTGGTGAAAGGCACTGTCGATGGATTATAGCCACAGACCACAGCAATGGATTCCCAGAACTGCTGCTGTGTTTGTGTGAGTTTGTGCGCAACAAAAACCAGAGGAAAGATCCTTTAAAAACAAGTTCTCACTCAAACTGAGTAGACTCTGGGTTCTTTTTTAGCTTCACTTTCCTCATGAAAAAGACACAAACACTGTTATCATTTTGTTGGCTGAAAAAGGACTTAAGGGCATGACACATCAAACCAATAGCAGCCTGTTTGGCACCAGTGGGGGGGGAGTCTTTTTGCCCCTGTGGCTGACCATTGCCTGTAGTTTTAGTGGTGTGTCCAGCACTGATACATTTAGTTGGGCATCATCGGGAGTTGTTTGGCTGTTCAAACATATTGAATCTGCAGGAGAGACAGTTTCTGAAGGGGATGGAAGAGATGCAAAATGCCCCTTGTTGACAATAAAATGTTAAATTTGTCTCCAAAACACCACACAAAGAGGTACATGGACAGGTGGACTTTGCATGTTGGCCAAATGGGAATGAAAATGGAAACAGTAATGGATTTACATTTCTATAGTGCTTTTCTTGTCTTACTGACCACTCAAAGCATATTAGAGTAAAAGCCACATTTAGCCATACATTCATATAGCATTTAATTCTATATACTTTAAGCACTTTATCTGCCTGACATCCATTTAGCCTAATATGCATATCTTCAGCTGAACTGGAGCAGCTTTTTAAATAAATTGTACAAACGTTTTAGCTAGCCGCTCTATCCATTCAGCTAAAACTGTTTATAGCTCATTCTGTTCCATGGTTCTTATAAAACTTGTATACAGTAGTTTTGCTCGTGAGTTTCTGTGTTTTGCAAGCTGTTTGTTACTTGTAAGGTTTCTGAATCGTAAATCTCAGACATCTGCATATGAATATGCAGAATCTGCGGGGAAGCAAAAAGATATTTGTACTGAAAACTTTATATTATCTGTTTGCATTCTGTTCTATAGACTGTGTAGTATTGACCGATCGAGAACAAATGTAGCCATAATGCAATCTCTAACTATTTATACATTTTTTTGTTGCTCAACCAAATAATTTAAATGCCCATCCAAAAATGACCACACAGGAACTTCCTTGACCATGCACCTCTTAACTATGTATTTTGCGCAATAAAAAATAAGACAGCTTAAATTCACCAAAACCTGGTTTTAAAGATTAGTCACTTCCTCTCACAGCCGCAGAACATACCTTCATGAAAATATGGATAATTAATTTTCCACCAATGACAATTTGAGTAACATTATTCAATCGGGTTTTCAATTAACCTCCTTTTGTGAGCATTTTTGTAAGTTAGGTATGTTGCAGAAAGAAAGAAATGGAGACGATACAAAAAAGGAAGGAAAAAAGATGTTAGATCTTGCGAGCAATGCAATAACCAAACAATCACATCTGTAATGGACAAATCAGCAAAATCTCAGATCATGTTCTTTTAATTTTTTATGTCAAAGGTCTCAGTTTTATACTCTTTGTAATACTTGTACAAGTTACAACTGGGTATAGTTGCGGTCGTAAAACTAGTATGGATATAAAGGCATACTAAAGAGTGATGTTAACAGAAAAACCGCGAGGTCCCCATGAGTCACACTTTATTTTATCACTGTTTTTTGTTGCTGTGGCACTTTGCATGCATATAATGTGTCCCTGGTTTCCATCCGCCTGACCATCTGCAGTGCACATCCCAGCGGAAGAGTTTAATTCTGGGGGGACAAAAAGAAGCACGGTCAGGGTGGCTTTGTCTGGATCTCCACGGACATGAGCTTGACTCTCCGGAGAAATCGCTGGCATAACATTGATTCACCTGGCCCTGGAGTGTGCACAGACTCACACACACACACACACACATATGCACACAGCTATATGGACAGACAGACAGGCAGCTGCTAGCTTGATGGGGAGGCTGAAGGTACATGGATGAATAAACACACACATACACGCACGAACGAGATGATGGAATAAAAACTGAAACAAACTAGCGCACACATTTACACCAAAAGCAGAAAGTCATCAATATGCAAACTAACTAATTATATGACTGAGTGACATATTCAACACACGCGTCCGTCCACACCCACGCACTGGCTCATGCACATGCACTCACACACACAGAAATGTCAGCTTCAATATAATTTACTATCCAGTAACTCCTGATACAGACAGAAAATTGAAAACCTATTTACAATCCAAATCAGCGGGGTATCAGTGTCATTCATTGCATCCATAAGACACATAAAACTTCATTAGGTCAGAGACGCACTAATAGATTTCCTACAAAATTGAGATATCATGGATGAGGCTGACACATCCACTGTTTCAGTGTGATTTAAACCAGGACGAAAAAAAGGGGCTTTGAGAAAGTGAAGGGAATGGGCAGACACTTTTATGAAGACGGACACAGTAAATCTGGCAATGCCACTGGCAGCTCATAAATAACATCATCTCTGGAATAGAAATGACTTGTAAATTGACCATAAAGCACATATATACTTACTTTAGAATATGTGTGATTTAGCAGGCTGACGTATTCAGGGATATGCTGTAGCAGAAGAGTGATGAATGTCTATTCTGTTGGTGATACAGTTCATATGGATGTGTGCGGATGTGTATGGTATTTTTAAAGGGGAAAGGGGGAAGACCCCTGGGAACAGTATACCACTAAGGGGTGATCCCTGTATCCCCACAGGCTTAAGATAAACCTAGTACAGCTGTGTTTAAAGGGGTTCACTGAGTTAATTCAAGGGACACTGGGACGCATTACTGGCCTTTGCTTAGACACACACATACACACAAACATTGTTTCCAGCAAGATGAGGAGAGCTGCTGAAATAACGCTGTGCCAGCTGGCAATGGGATCCACACAGACATGCACACACATGCGCACGCACCTCCCTCCAACCCACTTGACTGCATTAAAAAGGAGGCTTCATCAAAGCCATTCATGTTGCCTCTATAAGTCATCATCTCATTTGCAAGACAAATGGGGAATTCACATTGGTCAGTGCATTTTAATAAAGAGCCAAATACAGAGATAGGATCCTCTTTTTCTCCTTTGCCCTCACGGATGAAAGCTTTTAAACTGCAGTAACACATTTCATAAACTTTTGATATACCAATATTCAAATTCATGGTTTAATACTACCAAGCACTTACCTTTCCCATATGTCCATATATTCTAATTCAGTTTTTCCCATCGTTATGGGATCAAAAGCCCATAGTGCTGGTTTAGAAGATACCAGGATCTTAGATTTATCTTATACATGGATTAATCACTGCATCTAGGTTTACTGCACTGTTAGAACTAAAACCTGGTATACATTTAGTTGAAAAATATCAGAAGTAACTACACTCATTGGCCTCATTGTTAAGTACATCTGTTCCAATGCACATTAACACAAATTCTGAGTGTTTCAGAAACTGCTGACCTGCTGGGATTTTCCCATACAACCATATTTAGAGTTTGCAGAATGGTCTGAAAATACCCGGTGAGCAGCAGTTCTCTGACTGAAACGATCTTGTTGATGCCAAAGGTCAGAGAAGAATGGCTGGACTCTTTTGAGCTGATAGGAAGGCAACTGTCAAAATTCAGTCGATGATGATGATGGATTTCTTGTTACAGTCAAGTTATGCAGAAGAGCATCTATGAATGTACTAAACTTGAAGCAGTTTCGCTACATCAGCGGAAGACCACACCAGGTACTACTCCTGTCCACTAAGAACAGGAAACTAAGACTACAGTATAAAAAATGGAAAGATGTTGCCTGTTCTGATGAGTCTTGATTTCTACTGCAGCAATCAGATGGTAGAGTCAGAATTTCACTCTAAATTCATCTTCCTTTGAACATCTGTTCAGGTTGATGCTGGTGTAATAGTCCGTGGGATATTTTCTTGGCACACTTAGTGCACCTTAGACCCACCACACTCTACATGAATATTATACACCCCTTTATGTGACATCTTCTCATGAATGTTTCCAGCAGGATAAAACACCATGTCCCAAAGCTCAAACTTGTTTCTTGAACATGACATGACCTTCCTGTATGCAAATGCCCTCCACAGTCACCAGATCTCAGTCCAATAGAGCACCTTTGGGATGTGGTGGAACAGGGGACTCACATCTTGGATGTGCAGCTGACAAATCTGCAGCAACTGTGTCATGCGATTATGCCAATATGGACCAAAATCTCAGAGGAATGTTTCCAGCACCTTGTTGAATTCATGCCATGAAGAGTTAAGGCAGTTCTGGATCCAACCCAGTACTACAAGGGTGTAACTAATGAAGTGGCTGGTGAGTGTATATGAACCAGTGTTTAATCTCATTTTTTTAAGCTGAAAAGCAAATATACTGTTTGGAAAAAATAAAAACTTAGGAAATGGTTAACTTAAATTTCTGGGAAAGACCATTAATTATCCTTCATAGCTCCAAAGCAACTACTCACGATCTTTGAAGTTGTTGTCCTTTTATCAGCAACTACTGTACTAAGCTTGCTTATACAACCTTGAATTTCTAACTGGCTTTAAATGAAGAGCAAAAACGATAAAGCAACATTGCTCAAAGCAAACAAATATTGTTTGGACAATAATCTCAAGGCAACCAATAAATGTAAACTTATTTTGTTATTTAGCTCTGAGCTAGCTAAAGTCTCATAAGCAAATGCACAAGAATTGCCAGCACCAGTTTGCTTTCAGGGAAAACTGTAGATATTACAATATTTTACTTTACGCATGTCTGTCATTTATTGAAAAACCCCCTGTATATTTAAGCTGTCAAGACAAATATGTCCTTGGGTTTAATCAATATGTATATGGACATGCAGAACACAGAAATGATTGCACTCCTATGATAAAAAAATAATAATTACAACCCTATTATCATTTGATCCCAGCATGTTTGATCTGAACACAGACCATTGCCCTTTACATTAATTTCAGAAGGTCACACGATCCTGACCCTTTCACAGAATGACTATTGTCACTGTAGATTGCAGCACTATTGATTTGCTGTGCTTTGAAAGTTATCTCATTATTGAGCTCCACAGACTGTTGATTTAGCCTTGCTCGTACTGAATAATTAAATGTGGCCAATAGGTATGTCAGTATCTATGCTTTTCATCCTCTAAATGACCTCAAAATCTGACATGAAGACCGAAGTATTACAAATGAACACATTTTCAAATCCGCTGCTTTTCAAAGAGATTTTTTTGTAAACCATCACCACCCAGCAAAACAAAGACATGGTTGGTTTTATTGCTTAAAATGATTTACAAGGGGTAACTTTTCCTCTGAGGTATTGCTGAATTCTTGAATCTAAAATCACAGTTTTTTTTAAATAAACCATTTTTTTTCCTCTTTTTGTATTGATTTTTAACTTTTCAAGAAATTTTAACCTGTTACAGCAAATTTAGGACGTACAAAGCACAAAACTATGGTGCATCTGGCCACAGATTCTGATAAGTGTATTCAAACTCTTGGAAAAAGTCAAAAAGACTTTGAAACGAATGGATGTCAGGGTTAATTGCATTGAATGTGTTAAACCTTGTATTCCCATCTGGTTCAACACTGAAGCCTTTAATCTTCTGCCTGTTATTTGGTTCGGTTATTGCTCCATACAAGATTGCATACAATTTTCTACTCATCCACTTACCTGCACCACCGAATTTACCGACTACACCTGTCATTGGCAGTTTAAAACTATTAATTGGCTCAGCTGTGTGTGTCTACCTTGTTTGCCATAAAGGTTGGGGCAGTGTTTCTGTCAATACACAAATCCAACTGATTATTGTGAGAGCATTTAAAATCAGATAAACCGGTTTTAACTTTCAAAGCTTTACTCTGGCATTATGCTTTCAGTTTCCTCATGAAGGATGTGGCTCTCCTAGTCGAAAATCACCAGTGAATACGGGCTGTCTGTTAATGGGAAAGAGCGCCCCACCAACACAAGCTACAGGAGGGGTGGCACACCGGGCCCAGGTGTTGCCAGTTTTGCTGATTGCCATCAGTCACCCCTCCCCCACCAGCAGCACCAGCAGGAGAAGCAGCTACACACAGAGCAAAGAATGTCCCAATATGCACATTTTTCTTTTCCCCGCAGTAAGGCAGAAGTTTGGGTGAGAGTAAAGATCAAGACTATATGAAGCAGTTATTACTAATCCTGCATGACTGTTTAAATTGCTCTATCTGCTCAGCCTAACATGTTTAGTGTTGTAATACTGCCACCGTAATGCTGTAATTCTGCGTTGACTCTCTACAGTAGATGTGCCGTGCTTCTGTTTCCGCTTGCTTAATTTACAGGCAGGAATAAATGACGTTCTTAGGTAGTAGATCATTATAATGTAGTTTTCTGGGATGTTTGTGTTACATTCGTGCCACGTTAATGTTCTGGTACAACTTTTTTTTTTAAAGATTAAAAACGCTGCCGCAAACAACAGTCACAAATGGCCACAGACCGTTGCAGAGTCGCTGAAGCACTTACAGCCTTCATTTGTGTTTGTCACCGTCAGTGGCTGTGGCTGTAAAGTTTCTTTGGCCTGTAGGTGGGGCTCTGATGCAGTGTTTCAAAGCAAGGGACCTCTCTTGGAAGCGAGAGCACGGAGGCAGGGAGGGAGATGAGGCAAAGGGGGAGAGGATGCTGCAGCAGGCGCCAAACCGCTCTATAAGACCTCTAAACGCACACCACAGGATTAGACATTAAACAAGGATGCATGCCATGGAAACGAATCTTTACTCTTCACAAGTTCTTTGAATAGCTAGCGCTCGTCTTCATTATGATTTTTGCCAGATCAAATCAAATTCTAATATTTAAGACCACCGGGGAACATTTTAAAAGTTATCTTTGAACTGGAAATATTAATTGAAAGAAGCCTGAGCAGGTCCCCAGTGTGCAAAATTCAGTCGATGATGATGATGATGGATTTCTTGTGAATTGTCTCTATATGAACATAAGGAAGCTATTTTATGGAAAAATGCATTATTCCAGCACCCACGCTGCTTATTTCTTTAAAGACCTGATTACATAATTAGGCTTTTCGAATATTAATGGCTTAAAACGTATTGGGGGGGGCTCCTGAGGCACGTTTAAAGATCATCAATGAACAGAAAAATGCAGATTCTAATCCCCCACATCTATGCAGGATTCGTAATTATGTTGCTGTGTTGCCTAATCTTTATCTTTAAATGATCCTGCGATTAGGTATTCAAATCCGATGATCTGATCATTTCACCCCGGTATTGTAGCGTATTTGTGTTAAATTCCCCTTTGGCATTGCCAAATCCCATTCTCAACGGGATGAATGCATTACATAAACCGTCTGCTGGCTGCGGGACCCATACCTAACTGTATAAACCTCTATTTTAACAAGGCACGGGCTCCATTTAATCCCACATCCTACCAGATTTATTTTATTTTATTCTCTTAGGTGGAAAATATACCTTTCGAATTGCTTATCTCTTAAGATAGGAAATGTACTTTTTTCTTCTTGTTTAGAGATGCTGACGCGTACAAAGCAACTACACAGGACCCCATATGGGGAGTTGTCTCACTTCCTATAGTCTCATATTGATGATCGCGATAACGTGTGCTTTTATTTGTAGGCTTTACGCACTCGGTGTTATTAATGTAGACCTAGTTGCCAAGGTCTTAAAATGTAAAGAAAACAGTCCGCACTTCGCCTCCAATCTGAGAGGTTACTGCAGGCAAGTCATGAACCTTGGTGAAAACAGTCGTCTTTTACAGCGGGCGAAGCTCCGTGCACTAAGTCCCTCCCGGCTTGGAGATTCGCTGTGAAGCTGCAAACTCCGAAGCAGCAGCCTACTTCTCTCTCTCTCTGTCTCTCTCTCTCTCTCTCTTTCCCTCCCGCTCTCTCTCTCTCTCGCACTCCGCTGCAGCACCCTTAGCACCTCAGTTGAGCAGGAGCACCGCACTGAGTCACATCTATACACACACGTTCTCTGCACGCATTTACACGCACACATACGCGCACACAAGCACAGCCTCCTGCGGTATCCCATACGGCGCAGCGGCTTTTCCAACGGCATACCAAGTGCGTCCTCGCCGGGAGATGGGAGGTGCGGCTCCCGGGTTTCAGAACACTCTGAGAGGCTTAGTAGAGTCCTGCTGATCGGGGATGCTGCTGGAAGTCTGCTGCTGTTTCTTTCTCCCGTGCAGGAATCGCTTCTAACTACACCTTTACCAGGGATTTAAAGTGGACAAGCCGTCTGATCAGGATATAACATTACTCTAAGCATTTCAATTTTTTTGTGAGGGGAAGGGGGGAAGAGTAGAAGGAGTTGGGATTGCTCTGGACGTGCCTCTTATCCGCAGTGTCGATGCGGCTGTGAATGATATCTGCATAGATTACAGGTAAGGAACGAGGCTTGTCACTGCGTTAGTTCCCACAACCGGGACTTATATTTGCAGTCTGTGGTGGGCATCATAGCCGGGTTTGGGGTTTGAGGTTCCCCACTGCACCAGCCAGGTGACGAGAGGCGTGTTGCACCTGTTCTAGCTGCGCCATGCCCGCTCTGCGCACTCCGATGATCGGCCGGATTTTGTTTTTAAAATCCATTTGGATCGTCTCATTATAGCCCCGAGGAAGAATTGTAGGACAACCCCCCAACAAATTCTGCAATTTGTTTTAACTTGGGACCTCAAGTTGACCGAGTTTCCTCCGTTTTCATTGGCTATTCGTACCCTTCATCCCATGTGAGCCACGGAGAGGTGCGTGCCCAAATTGTGCTCGTTGCTCTTAGTTCCCACGACTCGGTAACTATGACGGTTCAAAACTGTATTATTTGTCGGGGATTCCGCGTCGATTTTACGCAGTGTCTTCGGAGGATGAAGCAATGCGTAGGACTGGTATGTAGTGGCGTTCAGACTCCTGGACCAAAATTAAGATATCGGAGGTGGCTGAGCTTTACGAAATGCAAAGATGGAAATGGAAAACTACCCGATGTTTTATTAAATATGGTATTTATTCATTTCTGTGGCCTTAACAAAAAGTTAACATCTTTCTCAAAAATTTCCGTCATAGTTCTTTCAAAAAGTTATTTAAACCGTGCAGTATTGGAATATTTCCTATTATTTTAGGTTTCCACGCAGGGCTGAGTGCATGCAGCCTGACACTGTTCAAGCACGCTGCTAAAGAACTTTTCTAAACAGTGTCACTGTGGCACAATACAGCATGTGCATATCACAATGTTTAGTTATTTTGTTCGTTTAATTGCGCTTTGCTGGCGTTTTTTTTTCTTTTTTCTTAAGACTATCTACGGTTTGTCAGCTATCTCAGCCTGCAGGAAAGCCCACGTTAATGTGCCTCAAACTGAACACTGGGACATTTCTCCCCGTGCGGATCCACGGTCGTAGGGTCGGTCAAGGAAGCCTGAAGGCTTTTGAACTTGACCGATGTGGATAGACCACTGCGGGATGTACTTCACTTTCAGTTGAGACGAAAAACCTGACTATACGGCATTTGGTCTCTCTGGTAGCAGGCTACTCAGTTTAATGTAACTTTATCTTAAGGCTTGGATTTTATGTTAGCACTTTCATTTTCATGTCGGAGCACACTACGGGTATGATTTAGGGCTAAACTTAAAAAAAGGATTAAGGGATCATTTCAATTGCTTTGATGTCGTAACAAAAGAAGACACGAAAGGCGCATTTATGACACTGTTGCCTTTGCCACAGGCACTTCTATTCGCTTAAATGATATTCAAGCCTTTTTATGTTGAGTAGCTTATAAACCCAGCTGTGGCTGTCTGGAGTGCTGATTGACCTGCCGAGAGAAGATTCAAACAATAATCCACAAGGATAGATTTTTCTCATGCTTCCACTTTTCCTAAGTCACATGCAACAAAGTGAGTGATAGAGTGATGAGCAATTTTTCTGTCATCACTTAAAGATATTCAGCGTCTTGAAATAATGCATGTAATTCTGATAAGAGCAGCTTGTGGCACTTTGCTGTCAGCACATTGGACTTAGTCTAGATTTTGGTTGTACACAGGGTAAATCATCCCCGTTGGCTCAGCCTTGTTGTGGGTCACTTGAAGCGATTTCTAGAGATTTAAGCAAACTCTGCCCTGTGGTATGATGCAGCTCTTCAGTCTCCTCCATCCATCTCCTTCTCCACTGCTTTCTCCTTCCTCCCACCCTCCATTGCACCTCATGCATGGAAAGCAGCTTCTGCAGCCAACCAAAAATGCAGATTCGTAGTACAGCATCCACAGTGAGCACTCTGAGCTCCTCTACTGGTTTCCCCCTCCCTCTATCCACCTGCTCTCTCCACACTCAAAGCATCAATTCAATGTTGCCCTTCAGGTCCCTACTTGATATTATCCTAATGTAAAGGAGTGCGCCAGCGTTTTTACACAAATATCTCGCAAAATTGTACTTCTAGTTGTGTTTTTGATGAGCTCACCAAAAGTCTCATGCTTGTTCAGTGCAAGAGCATGGCTGAAGGGACGAGGCTATGTGCTTTACAATCCATGAGGGGCAGTGTGGCTCATAGGATTAAGTGGATTGATTGAGCCCCAGTACATGGCTGATGCTGGCATTAATTTTGATTTTGTCTCAGTTCCTACAGTGAATCATGTGTTATTGCAAGTTGAATAAGTGACTGTGAAATAGTGAAATAGTTGTTATACACAATGTTTCATGACATTTGCTTAGATGTGCTGTAGGTTTGGAAGGTAAAGAAGTGACTGAATTTCGTACATTTTGCAAAGAGGGCAACATTGGCATCAGAGTTCACCCGGTTCTTTAACTACTAATTAAAGCAAATGAATACAAAAATATGTCTCTTTACTGATTAGTCGTCCACTAACTGGTGTTTTAACTATCTGTGGTGGTGAGGTAGTAAACAGCAACATGCATACAGGAAAAATGCATTCAGCTTTTTCTTCTGCACTTTGTGATTTAGGCTGGTAGACAGCCTTCTGTGTTTTGTTTCCCCAAAACATGCATTCAGAATATGCACATCTATCTTGTTTCTGAATGTTCCCGTTTTTTACTCAAATTGTCTGTGTGCTCAGCTGCTGTCAAGGTCTTAAGGCAAAAAAATATTTGATCCCTGAGCAATTTGAGAGTCATCTGTGTTCAGCCTCCTTGCCCTTCAGCCAAATTCCAGCTCAGTCCTAAATTCTTAGCTCTCAGAGCACTCATTCTCATTCCTTCCCTTCCCGTCTGTTTCCCTCTCTCTCTACGTGCTGTCCATCAAGGCCTGCCTATAGGAATTGAAGCAGCACCCTTTATCTGCCTGTAAGCACCTCATATTGACATACAACCCCCTGTCTGTCGGCCAGTGTTACGGCTAGAGGGCCGGGGTTTGGACCCGGAGAGCACGGCCTTGTCAATATTATGGCTTGCTAATGGATAAACTCTCACTCCAACCTTGGCAGTAAAAGACGCTCATTGCATTTTGGTAGTGGTCCGCTTGCGAGAATAAGCTCCATAGAAAATCTTTGCAATGTGTCCGTGTCAGGGGGGGAAATTGTGAATGAATATGAGTGGGAACTCTTAGTAAGATTTGCTGTAGCGATATAAATGCCTGGTAGCAGTGTAGGCAAGACCCAGCGGAAGTGTGCTTGTGTGTCTCTGTGTGGGTGTGAATGATGCATCTGTGACTGGCTGGCGAGGTCCTATATGAATACTCGGGTCACAGAGACGTATCGTCATGTCAGACTGAATGATGTGTCTGTGGATTGGACCTGAATGGAGCTCTCTGTTTGTTCTTGTTCTTTTTCTGTTGCTCTCTTTCTCACTCCATGTCTCTCTCTCTCTCTTTCCGTCGCACTCACTCACTCATACACACTTACAACCCTGTGGGCTGCGACAGGACTACCAGACACAGGCTTGTGTCCAATTAGACTCCCTCCTCTCTCATGCCACCAAACACCACCGAGGAGATTGCAAATTGTATTTCCGTGTCACCAACTGTTCTCCCCACTATAATCTGTCTCCCATATTTTAGGACAGTCGGAGACATGTTTCTTTAACAAGAGCGGCAGGGATAGTATAAAATTGGAAGAAATATTTTCGGTGTCTATTAATCCCTTCTTACTTGATCAAAGTTGGATTCTCTTGGCTTATTGGAGCGTGATAACCTTTTTCTTTGTTCAGGATGAGCGCAATACATGGTGTTACACTTTGAATTATCATTCCATTGATGCATAAAACCCATCTTTGTTATCTTGTCTGTATGGACATGACCTTGGAGTAAGCTTAAAATCTGGTATGCAATGTGTGATTGGGTTTTAGTTGACACTTAAAAAGATGCCATCTCTGACTGACGGCCTGATGGCTTTAATCTAAATTCCAATTTAGAGGGGGTGCGTAGATTCTATGCTACATTAAGGGAATAATTGCTTACAAGTATGTAATTAACCCCTTTTTTTTTTAATGCACCAAAGAGGTGCATATTGATGTTTGCACAGCAATGACAGCAGAGATATCAAGTGAGGATCTCCAAACAATAGGTGCTGTGAATTCTGTGGGGAGAAATCAATACATGTCACCGCGTCCAGTTTAATGAGAACCTTTGTTCTCCTCTGAATAGTTTAGCCGTCATATGCGGAAGAAGAACATATGAGTGCATGTGTGTATGTAGACACATACCGTAGTCAGCATCTTGGCCACAGAGTCCTATTAAGGCGTCGCATGCTTTTATAATGGACCCCAATCCATGTACACGCTACTGTATCACAGTCGCACCACTTTTTATATTCTCCTTCCAGGCTTCTATCATGCTTTCTTTCATCTTATTACTCAATTCTTCCCTCTCTCCTATGGTTTCTGCCTCTAGCACTCTCCTCCCATATCTTTCTGCCACACTCTAAGCTCCCAAGCACATAACTTTATCTTTGTGTATTTGTGTGTAGGGATGGGCAGAAAAAAAATCCAGACTGTTGTGTCATTGGAATGACCTATGAAGAAGGATATAAACCGAGAAGGAGACATGGGATGTTGTTTTAGATGAGAATCGGGGAGATGTGGAAAGTCACCGACGTATCAGTGGGTTTGCCAGACTGCTCCTTTTGATAAGACCATATTAAGCGTTTCTCCCAGGTCTCTATGATTCATATGGAGCCGTGAGTCTGATGTATAAACAGCTCTCTTTGATGCAGCAGCAGATGACACGCTGTGGCATATTGGCTCTTATGCCTGTGTGTGCCAAGCCGAGCATGACAAGCAGTAAATTAGTTTTGTTTCAGATGCATGAAATGATGAGAAAATTGCAGACGGTCTTAGGGCATTTTTTTTCTTTAGCTATCTCTCATTTACTCCTTCACTGACGCCTTAAGTCCACGCAAGGATTAGGCACCTAATGGTGTTTTAATCATGCCTGTTGGAAGAATGGGCGTGCAAGCATGTACGCATGTTCTATTAATCGATTTTTGACAAAACCTTCTCAATATTTTTCATGCAACCCAGTCAACATATGAAATTTGGTCTCATTATTCAGTTCTTTGAATAACAAGTTTTGTTTTAAGTGAGCATGCAATAAGAAACTATGCTTTTATAGTATGTTTTTTTTATAAGCCAGATTTCAAGTATATTGTTTGAGTTCGTTGGATCATCCTCTCGAGCAACAGCAGGGCTGTCAGTTTGTTGTAGCAAAGGTTATTGGTAGCATGTTTGTGCTTGACACTCTTGTCCCTACTCCGCTTTGACTTTATTGCTATCATAGCTCTGGATTGACCTCAATAAGTGCTGTTCTTTAGAAAAGTTAACATTTCAGCTTGAAAAGAGAATCCCTGCTTACTGTGCTAGGTACTAAAAGAGGTCAGCGGTTTCTTTTGGGATGTGAGCAGTTAAAGTGTTAGCTTTTTTTTAGTAATGAGAAGTAGACAAATATTTCTTCCAGCTTTTTGGTAAATGCATGTTTGGTAAATCTTGGAGTACATAACTTATGGAACAGAGTTATGTAAATAAACTAGACAAAACATGCAATTGTAATCAGTTACATTTCTTAGAATGGAATTTTATAAAAATGGTAGCGATTAGAAATTCACTTCTGAATATGCTGTTTTCCACAAAGGCGTATCTTTTGACTAAATAGTCGCTCTGCTACTTTTTCGCAGTAGTGCCTTCCTTTGGAATATTTCCGGACAACATGGGTCAACAAGCTTTTGAGGAAAATTTAAGTGCAACACAATCCAGGGTACAATTTCATAAAGGCAAATCCACATCTAGACGGGCAGCACTCATTTGCCAGTATGCGATCAAATTTTGAGCATTGTCCTTGATTGGTTCTCTTGTTTGAATTCGCACCGCCTCTTGTGTGCCTGTCAAATCAGTCTGTATTGCTCTAAGCTACTTGAGTCTGCCAAGCCTGCGAGCAGCCTACCGCGCCAAGGCGAGTGGCAATGTCTTTGGACCAGAATGCCTTTCAGTGCTGGAAATTCAGCAATATTTTTCTTTCTGGTATCCAAAAAAGACTCTGCGGCAATGAAGTGCTGCAGTAAAGTACACAGAAAGCAGTATTACTATACATTTGTTGAGATGACCGGAGTATTTAAAGTTAATATGTCTCGCCATTCTTGTCACCCCCACACACTCTCTGTTCCGCTCTTTCTTGTACCCTCTCTCTCTCACTTCCTGTCTGCTGTGAGTGTCGGCGGTGTCAGGGGGCATCAGTATTCAGCGTCACCACAGTAATTGTGAAACAGCGGGTTCAGAAAGGACCCCTGCTGTTCTATAGCCAGAAGGCTGAAGGGAGGATCTACTTTACTGTAATACCCTCCCCTGCATCACCCACCTTATTCTGTCTCCCCCTCCCCCCAGGATATATCATAGACTAGCAGCATAATGTTGGGGATATTAAGGAGAGACTTAACAAGGCTTACATTGGGTTTTGTGTTATTCTTCTCTCTGTGTGCTACTCCCTTTTGAGTTTGGGATTTTGCCTTCCTTGAGTATATTTTATTTTCTTCTGCTGATGGGATTTGGAATGGCTCGTGTCTGTGCAAATGCAGTGATTGACTCTTAGCCAAGGCCCAACTCTCGCCAACCGCTGTGATGAACAATTTGTTGCTCTCCTGGAATAAAACCCTTTTCCTTTGTCATTCCTTTAAGTCTCTGACTTTCGGCGTGATCGTATTGATCGCTTTGATTAAACTTTTCCGAAAAGTGACGATTGCATCAGAATGTGAAACTTAGCTGAGGTGAGGTGCATGTCCTATTTATCTGATAATTATCTGTTTGGTTTACTTTCCTCGTTGTCACGCTTTCCCTGTGATATTGGTGGGACTGATGATCATTAACTGATTTAATGAAATCTTTCTGCATGCTGGAGCTCAGTGAAAGGAGGTCCTGTTAAATCTTTCCCCTATAGTTACTCACACCGTTCTTACCTGCTACCCACACAACTGTTCCTATGGCAACATGATTTGTCAACTGAGAACCCCTTCACAGCAATTGTAATTACTCGTGTGCTTACCTTGAAAAATGGTAAGCGGCATTAAAGAGACACGGATTGTTGATTCTCTGGGCTTCTTACCTTTCATATGACACCAAAAGGAGATGGAACATCATCTCTTAATATATTAATCGGAAGTGGAGGGAAGATCATTGATGCTTGTTGATATTCTAACCAGTGATGACTGTGTCACTGTAGATATTGATTGGTTTGGCTGAGTCTTGTTAGTGGCTGCTGGAGTGTTTGTAGTCTGGCACTTGTCATACCCTTAGGTATTTTTTTTTCCATCCTTCTATCTTGAGCAGAATGGACCAAAGGGCTGCAGCTATCTTTTATTGATTAGTTAGAAAAATGATTGACACACTGGAAACAACTTTTGGTAAGCTTCAAGGTAGTGCTAAGAGAGTAGGGAAAATAGGGCTCAGCTGGAAACAAACTGCTGACTGAGATGGTGGATATTGCCGGGTATACCTTTGTCATCAGGGAATACCTTTAACAAAAAGCAATGTACATGGTGTGCAACAATGTTTAGGTCAGTGGTACATGTCAAACTCCACATGATGGTCAAGGCCCAAGGTTTCTCAGCTAAACCTTGCCCAGGGCATGATACGATCTCTGCTGGCTTTCCTTTCTTTTCATATTGCATCCTGCTGCTGTTTTTTTCCAAGGAAATGATACACCCACCTGTGGCTTTCCACATGACATAAAAAATGTGTTTTGATCCATGGTTCAGTTCTTTTGCTTACATGGCCAGTGTAGAATTTGTAGGCGGTGAACAGGAGTCACTATGTGCATGATGACGAGGACAAGCCTCCTATCCATACATGCGTAAATGAGCTATATTTAAATTTTAACCAGTTGTTTTTGGTTCAGCTATTTTTGCTAGGTACTAACCACTGCAGAAAACAAAACCTGCTGTTTTAGAGATGCGGTGACTGAGGCAGCAAATCATCACACTTTGCCCCTCAGAGTTGCTCAGATCCTCATACTTACCTATTTTTCCTTTTTCTAACACATTGACTTCAAGAGTTGACTGTTCACTTGCTGCCTAATATATCCCACAGTTTGGCAGGTGCCACTGTAACAAGATAATCAATGTTCTTCACTTCACCTGTCTGGTTTTAATTCTGTGGCTGATTTGGAGCATATAGAGCCTTTCAGTACTGAGCACACATCTCCTTTTTGCCACCTCCCACACAGAGCACTGGGAGTTCCTGTAGACATAATGCTCCAAATCCCCAGTTGACAGACTAGCAGAGGAAAGGTTAGCCACTTTGTTGTATTGCATCAAGCTATTCTCCCTCTCACTTTTTCCCTCTGTTGGCTCAAAAAAAGGCTGTCCCCTCTCTCTGCGAGTCCGCAAACGTAACTGTGGAGAAAGCACAAGGTTTTCATCTCTCCCTCCCCCTTCTTTTTTTGTCCATCCGTTATGCATTGTCATGGCAGTCCTTCCAGCTGAGCTTTGATTGGGTTGTTCTGGGCCCACCGGCAAATCTGGCAACCAGATAGTTATGTGGTGTGTCTCTGTCCATGTGTAAGTCGGCGTGTGTAAGAGGGTTTTCTTCATGTCTCTGGGAAAAAGCAATGAGATGAGGTAAAGCTTTCAGAAAATCAAAGTATAAAAATGGCCATGACAAGCAGGGAAAAGACGAAAGCAAGGGAGGATGAGAGGGAGGAAGAGAGAGGGGTAACACGCTGGATAATAATTTGCATCCTCTCACTTGCCACTGTGAACGATGGCTGCCTAGAAAGCTTGTCTGATGTGTTTATGCCGTAGGCTTTGAAAGATGGAGTTAAAGGGAGAAGGAAAGTTTAAGAGGAACCATGCAGTGGGAAGGGAGTGGTTGTGGAAAGGCATGTAATGAAGTGTAAACCTGCCTAAACTCAGTTTACCCACATCTTAGTTGTTGTGATGGCGCTCACACATATCTCAGCTGAAGAATTTTTTTTAATGTAAATTCATAGCAATGTACACACCACCTGGCTGAACACCACTGTCTGTCAGTTCTGATGCACACTTTGCACTCTTGTGCCAAGAGTAGTTAACCACTGAGCTGGAGCAGCTCTACTGGGCAAACTGTGGCTGCTTTTTCTGCATTTTATCTGTAAAAAGTTTTCATATCACCGAATATTGGACAACATATATGCTGATACTGATATCAGCAGACGAATAAGTTATACTAGGGACCAGCAGCTCTTTGCAGACATATTCTAAGTTATGTCAGCTGGTGGATTTGTAAATAGTCCTGCATCTGTGTTTAAGAGCTGTGCTTCCTTCAGCGTCTATTTTGGCAGCCAATAAGCCCGGCCCTTGAAAGTGAGTATTCCTGCTTTGTGAAACCTGATCCCAGTGGATGGTTAAAAGTTGACAACACAAGTCCTGTGTAACAAAACTATTGATGTGGGGCCACCTTTTTAAAACTTCTTGGCAGCAATGATTCTCTTTGTGTGTGGAGTCCTGGGTCACTACACAATCTAATCCAACAAATAATGACACAAGACGTAGAAGAAAGCTGTTATCTTTCTAAGTTTTGATCATTTTTCGCTAAACAAGTTTTAAGACATGTTAAGTCATGTTACTGTAAGTGGGAAGATGATACTGCAAAATGCCCTAGGGATCCTGCAGCAGGAGGGATTTTGTGTATGCTGCACATTCTTCATATTCGCACACACCTTTGCACGTTTAACTGTTTATATGCCTCAGTCATGTTGAAACATTAGATTTTGGTTGATATTCTATTTTGTAATGGTGCAAAAGCAAATTTGAAATCACCCATAGTTATGTCTATTTTGCATACTCTTTGAAATACTTTGGAATATTACTTTAAAATGTCCGAATTAACCCTTTTAATGAGCATTGCATCTAGTTTTCAGATCATTCTTAGTGTCTAGGGTATTAGCGCCACCGTCCTTCTAGTTTACACTCTTTAAATTATCCTTATTTGAGCTCTCATAGTTCAACGAGCTACAGCATAGCAGGAGAAATTTATTAGCTAGGTGCTTATATAAGCTGTGTGCTAGTGTTTGCATTACCCTCAACAACAACCGCTTATCTACACAGGGTGCATAAACTCTTTTGCGAGAATGACTCCCATGATGCATCATTGGACTCATTAATTAGATATTAACATTGTCAACATGTTAATAACAAGCCCAAAGGAGACCCTGCACTGTCATTATTGACAATTACTTGCAATTACTGACAATTACTGGCAATTACTACCAATTAAACCATGCAATTCTCAGTCTTAGTAGTGTAAAAACTGCATGCTTTCTTCATAAAACAGTCAAAGAATGACATAAAATCACAGATGTGCACGTGTGATGCATGTGCCCACAGCGGTTACATGTTTTGAAATAATCTGAATTAAGAGTGAACATGTGTAGTTTGCAGAGCGGCTTAAATATCACGTTATTTAATCACCACAATTCCTTATCATAATGATTTTCTCATTTTCTCTTTGACATTTTAGGGAAGTGACACATCCACTTCTATACTTCTGCTCATTTATCAACCGTTTCTTCTTCTACCTCTCGGTCTGTGGTAGTACTAGTTGTATAGCACCATTGGCTGAATGTGTTTAAAAATGGAATATCTCAGCAGCTAGAAGGGCACTTCTGACACTTGCTGTCAAACTGCTAATATTTCAGTTTTCCCAGACCATTATGGTTTGGCCGCAAGTCTCTGCAGATGTAGACATTCTGTCTTCACTAGCATGCCCAGTATTCTCCATCCATTCCACAAGGTCTATACTTAGGTAATTTATGGTGGATAGACATGTGAACAGGCTGACAAAGTATGACGTGTGCTGTTTCTAGAAGAAGAGTGGGGACAGGGCTATATTTTTCTTTCTAACTGAAGCAACTGTGAAGTCAAGAGTGAGACAGAATCAGAGGTATGTGACAGATGACAAGTTCCTTTGTATGACAGTACATCAGTGTTTCTATCAGACTTTAGAGCTGTTAATAGATACATCTATTTGCTGTGATGCACAAAAAACCATTAAAATGGAATGTAGTATTTAGTTTTCCACTGAGGCAGTCAAAGTGTCTTCCCGACATGCACCGTTTTCCACTAATCTGATGGGATCTAAATCAAGTCGCAGCAGCAGTCTTAGTAGGATATGCAAGCACAGGATTAAAGTCCTCCTGAAGAAGCCCAGGCATCAGCAGACATTCAAGGACCAACGCAGGCTTTTGGCTGGCATGAGGAGAGACTTTGATGAAAATGAGGCTGTCCTCGTCCAGCAGCAGAGGGAATACGAGGACAGGGTTCACAGAGAGGAAAGGGAGCTAGTGAGGCAGAAAAGGTGACGCCGACTCAGATGCAGGAGACTCAACAACACAATCTCTTCACAGAAGTTTTTAGCCAAATGTCTTTGTTTGTTTACCGCAGCAATTCCATACACTGATTTGAGTCACCTTGACTCTTCTCTAACATAAAAGTGACCGTATTCTGAATAACAGACTGCCATGTTAGCTGAAGCTAGCAATGTTGCATAGCTTGTGATTCTAGGGCTTTAATACGCTGATTCAACTCAGTGATCATTTGTAAGGCGGTAGCTTGTGCCGCTCTCATATTGTGGGTGTTCTAATTATTTATTGAAGACCACCAAGTATAAATTAAAAATAATGTTTATTGGTTAACTTGAGCATCATTTCAGAATGATACTCTATGTAATCGTTTAATCATAATAACAGTGATTTTTCTCTTGGCTTAGTAGATCAGCAGGGGCTGGATACATTTTTTGGGAGATAAAGCGAGAGAAACAAAGAGAATAACAAGTTCAATATAGGCCAGTCAGCTGACCTTGTTCCAGCTGTGCGTAGTAAACCAGAAGCTGAGATCTTTAAGACTTTTCTTCCATGGATTATGAGGGAGAGCCGTAATCCATGAGCTTTAAGCAAACCAAATCATCCACGGAAGTGATGAGGCTCACAGATGTGCATGGTGCTACAGCGATGTGTGTGAGGCAGAGAGACAGCCCCTATTGTGGGTTACAATAGGATGGATTAATAATTTTGTTTTGTCCAGTAGTTCATTCCTTGTCCTTTACACCGAGCTCAACAGAGCACACATGCACCTTATACGCAAGCACACCTGAAAGACCAGTTTTTGAAGAAATAGTGCTGCAGAAACAGATTGAGAGATCAGAGAAGAAAAGAAATCTGCAGTTTTTTCCCCCATTTTAGTGTAATCACCACAAAGCCTTCTAAATTATCAAGCTTTCATGTCTAAGAAGTTAATCTCAGAGGTCAAGTCTGTTTTAGCTCCGGAACAGAGAGACAGGAAGACAAGGAAAGCAGAGGCTGCATGCGGGTCACACGGGATTTAGAGGGAGAACGAGACAGAGGTATGAATGTAAAGAATGAAAGAAACTGTCATGAGTAAACATCTGAACTGGGCCAGGTCTGATCCTGTACGGCGACTCAGCTAGGAAACCCGATTTAGTCAACTGGCGATTTAAGAAGTTATTTTGTCATGGAGTAATAGTCTCTTCATTTTTTTTCTTCTCTGGTGCCACAAGAGCTGTAAGCACCTGAAAATAAACACTGTCCTGATGGATGCCAGCAGTGTCTTGGTGTCTGAGTGCATGATTAAAGCATATGGGATGTCAGTGATAGCGGCCCCTATTTGATGTGAATTATAGAACTTGACTTACATATGGAAATGAGCAGATACTTTCATTTTAAGTCTGACTGACTCTACTGCCCTTAAAGTACTATAGGGTAGTATCTGGGGTGTAGCTGTGTGCACTAGTGCTGTTGTGACTATTTTACACTTCTGTGATTTGCTTTGTTCTACCAGCAGTGTTAGATTTCTATCCTTGTTAATGTGTTTAAATATTATGGTGACAATTTACACGTGCTTTCCCTCAGGGCATCAGTAGTCTCTCTATAGATCAGTCTCTTCTTAAGGTCTGATCTATTGTGAGTGAGTACTCAAAATGTGCCTGCATGTTGCATGATCAGGCTTTTTCACAGCAAGCATTTTGGCATGTAATAACAGGAAAGTAAAGGTATAATTAATTATTTAATTGGCGTGTCCTATTTTCATGACCCCGGTACTGTTCAGGCTCTTGTGGTCTTTGTTACTGGAATATCTTGCCAGGAAGAAACAGTGTTTGAAACCAGACTGAAGCTGTGCTGCTTTCATATGCATTTGACTACTACCAAAGTGTCAGATTGATGTGCTTGGCTTACTACATGTAACATGCATGTTTTGTATATATGCATCCTCTAAATGAACATTTATTTCTTTCTTTTTTTTACATAAACCTCATAAATTCCTGTAAATTTGATGCAAGCATAACCCTAAACGTTATCGTCTGTAGTAAGAGTATATTGTTTATAATGACTGCAGGTCTATAGTCTGTCATCTGCAAAATGAAGTGTTATAATTCCTGATTTATTACCTGCTTAAGTGGCACTGGCACGCTCGGATATTGCTCAGTGACAGAGGTGGGATAAAGAGAAGGGGTGCTAATGTGAAAGACCTTTAAGGATGCCACCCCTGTTGGAAGTGAAGTCTTATCACAACTCAGTGAGACTTGATTAGCGATTATTAAAACCTCAGAGGTGCCTGTGTTCGCGCAGCTGTTAATGCCGTGCCGACAACTTCATTAATATTTTGCAACAAACATCTGAAAATTACATCGGCTGACATTATTACATAAGATAAACAGTTATAATAACTTGCCCCCGCTTTCTGTTTGATGAACTAAGTAACAAACTATTTCTTAATCACATCAAGCATCTCTGACATTTCTAAAATGCAATTATTTCTCCTCGGCAATCAATATTCATTATGTGTTATCTATGAAAAGCTAAGGTTGGACGGTAATTTTGGTCATGCTGGTGTGACGGTGAGGAGCTTCAATTGAGAGAGCGTGAGATAGAGCACTTGCAAAATTACTGATGAGCAGCACAGCACAGATCCTGGCTTAAAGGTAGCAGCAAACCCATTTCACTCGCTTTAACCAAAACACACAGAGCACACTACATTGAAGTGTCTTGTTTCAGTGTTTCTCATACCGCAGCAAAATATCCACAGTCATTTCAGCTTCGAGCAAACTACGACTCATAATTAATTACTGTGTTGAGAGGAGAAAGGGATACTGGAAACCAGGGATGAGCTGGAGAGAGAGGGTGAGGGAGGCAAAAGACAGATAAAGAGAGCAGAAGGGGGGAGAAATTTGGCTCATGAAATAACCAAAGAGCTGAGGGAGGAGCTGGGAGGAGAAGAGGTACAGGTAAGGGAAAACGGATGGATGGAGAAAGAGGAGGACGACGTGCTGGGACTTAAGGTGGTGCCATTCGGCAGCCGATGGAAGTGAGAGCTGATTTGTCTAAACGGCCCTGCATTCCTGTCTGCTCGTTAGAGTGGGGAATAAGGGAATTGGGGGGGAAATGGTGAAAAAAAAAAAAAAAAAAAGGCTAGAGCCTTTGAATTTATTCTGTGAAAGCGGCTGTCAGACAGTGCCTAGCAACACCCTTTAAGAAGGAGGATTCCTGGCTGCATTTATTGTAATTACAGCAAAATATCTCCTTTTGATTCTGAGTAAGTTGATATGTCACAACATTACTATATCTTAATGCAAAATCATCAACTCCTGCATGCATGCTTCCTTTTAAATATAGATTAAAGGGAAACATTAAAGCCCTGTTTTACTCTTCGCATAATCATACTTGAATTGTTACCCCTTTGAAAGTTTGCCACAGTCATCTTCAACTCAACCTTTATTTATCATTTAAATCTATTTCAACTACTGTTTTGTTATTCCGTGTTTTGCAGTTAATTAACAAATAGCGATGACGCTCTTTCATCATGGGTTTCTTAACAGGGATCGTCTGATTACAATCCTTAATGGGTTCTTAATCATTGTCGGGACTGTAATTGATTAGAGATTCATTAAGTTCACCCTTTTGTGGTCGCTGCTCTATGCGAAACCCAGAAGCCCCTCCTATTCAGGAAGTCATACACAGTCTAACGAGCAATGTGCTGACGACAAGCCAGTGGGCTCTTCAACAGCCCTAATGACATTAGAGCCTCTTGATCTGGACCGATAACACACTCTCCCAATCACAGCATGCATCAGCACCCACTGCACAATGGCCCAGCCCGAGCCAAGAATGTGTGTGAGTGCAGAGTTTATCAGTGTGTGTGCGCGCGTATGTTTTCTGAGTGACCTTATTTTGGATCCAAGGACTGCTTTGAGTGTTATACTAATGCCATGAATGATATTGTAACTGAAGACACAATGCACAGATTATTTTCTGCACAGAAAACATTCTTGAGGGGCCGACTCAGAGCGTGTGTTTAGAAAAATGAGCACGTTTGAACGCCATCCCACTAAGGAGGATTTGTAAGTCTCAGATGTGAAAGAGGAAAAGAGAACGAGTGGCAAAAAATGAAAGAGATTGAGCAAGGAGTGGGGATGGGCAGATGTCAGCTATTTCTCTAAAATCCAGAGGGGTTCTTCAGTTGGATCTTTGCCTAGACCCCTTCTTTGAAATGCTCTTACTCACTCTAGGAGCATGAAAAGAAAGTAGAGACACCCAGTCTGAGAAAGCAGAAAGTTTGTGACACAACTTGAGTACGCCACACTTAAAATGCATCAGTATAGCAAAACACATACATGTTACTTCTGTGGGGGAGACTGGGGCAGTTGTAATGGGGCAACTGTAGCGCAGCAGAAACGACCTACAGTAAAAATGCTTACGCTGCACATGCTCATTAGGATTCTCTCTCTAGATTTTAACGTTAAATATTTGAGCCACGATACCCGTCAGCTAAATGAAAGAATACAGCCTAAACATTTTAAGTTACATTATTAGATACTTCTACAGTAATGTGATTACTTTGCAGATTTTTTTTTGTTTGTTTGAGATGTCATGGATTAATATGATGTATTTATTCAGTGTTATAATTGCCCCTATTTATTTACTTCTATTTGTACTATTCCCACTTACATATGTTCCTTTCATCAAAAGATGACTAGTGTATTTCAAGTACTCTGAGTTATAAAGGAAAAATGTTACAGTTACCCCCAGTCTTCCCTATTAATAATATATAATCCGTCTGCTTCACTTTAATGAGGAGGTTTCTTTATATGACCATATGAAGGGCTGTGCTCACATTATGGTACCCCTAACCTATTTAATAGTGAAGTAAAAGTAAGTTGCTTGTGTTCTATAGAAGAATTTACAAGACATCGCCCCCCCACCAGCACCGCCCTTTTTCTTTCTTTCTTTTTTTTTTGTAAAAGCCAAAAGCCTAAACATTTCTTTATTCATGCAAACTCACAGAGGACTCTTTAGCTAACATAGCCCAATGTAAAGCTGGATTTAGTGCAAG
Source organism: Oreochromis aureus (assembly GCF_013358895.1). NCBI lineage: Eukaryota > Metazoa > Chordata > Actinopteri > Cichliformes > Cichlidae > Oreochromis > Oreochromis aureus. The sequence goes on along the minus strand of NC_052958.1, from coordinate 11,599,446 downwards.
GCTAATGGCAAAAGACAAGTGTGTTCCATTCATGACGGCAATGTTTAAGAATTAGAACCGGAAGCTATAGGATAACATTATGTCAGAGAAATGTTTGCCATGTATTGATAACTGGACCAAATAGCTTCTGACTGCAGTTTCAGTAAAGCGAATTGGCATATTTACAGTGTTGCTAAGCTCTTGAAGGCTGTTTTTAGAGGTGTAAAAGTAGTTTGAAATTTATTATGCTAGCAGAATTACTTGCCAAGTTTTCTGTGCTGGTATTTCCAGGTAACACAAATTCCTCTTCATTTGGCATTTTAGTGCATTGCTCGCATGTATACCTGTTAACAAGGACATGCAGTATGTAGACAGTGAGTGAAAGTCATTGGTTCAACTGTGGGTATGCATCAAAGCAATAAGAAGTCTCGGAATCACTCAGTCCAAGAATTAAAACATGGAGCTGAAAATGAGAATAATAAATCTACTTTAAACAAACTGAGTAGTGGAATCATTTCCACCAAAATCTGCAGTTTTAAAAACTCAGTTATTGCTTTTAATAATTAAACATAATGCATTGTTTGCAGCGCCTTGATGCTTGTAAACACTGCTGATTGCTACAGCTGTAGTTATAAAGTCTGAATCTCTCAGTCAGTTATCTTCCATTCATGTGATATGTACCCAGTTGACAGTACAATCCCAAGGCTTTCTTTGTAATATCAACAGCTCTGTGGTGGATTAGACCTCCTAACCCTGATCTTGACAGGGTATCTGGTGACAGTAATCCATGCTGCTAATCCATGTCTTGATGTAAACACCAAGGACACCCTGCTTTCTCTGTCTTTCCTCTGTGTCCTCCTTGTTTTCCCTTTCCACTGCTACTTTGCTGAGAGAAATGGATATTCTATCTGTTTTTTTTGTATCAGCAGGGGTTAGCTTAGCTTGATAGAAGTCTTGGACTTGATCACTCTTTAATCATTGCTTAAATTTTTGTCTGTTCCTTTGTGTGTGTTTGTGTTTGTGTTTGTGTGTGTGTGTGTGTGTGTGTGTGTGTGTGTAAGTGAGAGAGCTACATAATTATTGCACTTCTTAATTTTCTCTTGCTGTGCTTAATAACAATAATAATGAAATTTAGCAACACTGATTTGTTCATGGCTCTGAACAGGTTTGTAACTGCCTCCCAAAGTAATAGTTTTTAATTACTGTGTTTGAATAGGAACAATTGTTAGCTTGTGTTTCTTTTACAAGCAACATGTTATTATATGTTAAAGTGCAGAAGTGCTGCAGCAGGTTTGCCTCCTGGATCTAAAACAAGTAATTGTAGCTGGGGAACTAAGGTCCTTTGCACACATGGCCATACATACGGGTCTGTCTGTGTTCTGTACACATTAGTGTTCATGTACACATCAGTGCAAACATCTTGAACCATTCCATTTTGCTAAGAAATAGGCGTAGGGATTTATTCAAACGTGCCAACAAATGTCATATCATGATATCAATGATACAGAGATGCCATGTCTTTATATTTCCTAGCAAACACAGCAACGATAAGATAAGCCCAGGCATATCTGACAACAACAGCACATCAGCCTGAACAAAGGGAGTTATTTCAATAACATCCAAAGTTTTGCTAACCTTAGCAGCACTAGCCTTGTTTTCTCCCTTGCTAGCATTCACATCCCTCTGCAGAACATGGTTACGTGTTGCCTTGTTTGCTTCGTTATAATGCAGTGCAATTTATTCTGACAAAATTTACATGCAGCCGTCATTTAAAAAATTTTTTTTACATGAAATTACTGCAGAAGAGCGTTGGTTAGCATGACTGCTATCTGTTTACTTTCCCCTCTCCTCATTTTACAACCTTCATTCACTGAGAGAGCAAGAGGTGGCATCATAACATTGTTAAGCTGGTAGCGGTCGATGTACATGAATAAAATAGGAACAACACCTTTAACGGACTACTATTTCTGGCACCTTCTAGCAGGGGCAGCATTTTTAAAATGTCTACTCAACTAGTTACACACACTGCTAAGTTTTACCTTAATTTCCATTGAAAACACTACCTAGGCTGCCTTTGTGCTTTTATTTATGTTATAATGTGTTACTGTATATAATGCTGTGTCACTACAACTGCACTATAACGCTGCTGCTCCTGCTGGCACCTTGTGGCAATAGATTCACACCTTATTTGCACTAATAAAGGCTGCTGCCTGTGAGCTGCAATCACTGATGAAAGTATTTTTTTTTTTTTTTTTTTTAATCAGTGATTGCAGTGAATGAGAAATATCATTATCAAAAATCTCCTTGAAATATTTTGATGCAATTTTGAGGCTATATTGCTGGAGAACTATTGCTCAAGACCACCCTAAAAATAACAGGAAAATCTGGCTCCCTTTAAGCAAAATATAAACAAATCAGCTGTGGCTCATTTGATATTTTAGGTTTAAGATGGAGACAATGGAGACTTTATGTGGCCATATGTGTATACAATTCTTCAAAAAATGAAAATCTCCAATGAAAGTCAAGTTATAACAGTATCAAAACACAAATTGAGACTGTCATACCTTAAACAAAATTGAGGAATTGTCAGAACTGGCAATAAAGAGCAAGGGTTATTAACTGTGTGATAAGATGGTCAAGCTGTAAGCTCATTTTCTTAATACTATTTCTAACATCGTAGAAATGAAAATGTGAAGTGCAAAAGCATGCATATACATCAACATATCAACAGACCTTGCACACAGTTGTTTTTCAGTTTGAACGTGTGTAGCTGGGTATTTGCCAGCATTGCTACTTTCCGTTTGCAGTATTGGTATGATTTTTTTATGCAGAAGTGTAAAGTCAGAGCATATGTCGTGCTGTGTTGTGGTCCAGAGGTTTGTGTGTGTTGACTGGAGTGGGGGTGTGCGCGAGTGTGTGTTTATGCATTTGTGGGTTCTGCTGGGTGAGTGCAGCAACGCTATGTTTTCTTCCAGTCCCAGTGTGTGGCTGCAATGCAGAGTGACGCTCATTCCTCTGATCAGTACAAGGGCTCAGCGTGGGAGAGGGGTGGGTTGAGTTTTCGAGGGGGGGCGATGTTTAATATGGGGAGAGTTCCACTCCAGTCAGTACAGCCACTGATCTGGGACACACATCTCTGTCTGCTAGTTTTCTTTCTTCATCTGCCTCTGTGTCACTGTCTCTTTCTGTTCTTCCTGTCTTTCTCATCTGTGTGCTCTCAAAGTTCCAGTCCCACACTGGTTCTCATACATACACAAATGCATACACTTTGCTATTAACAATATGACAAGTGCAGCTATGCGCAACCACTACTTCTGCTAGTGCCCTTTTTCACTCCGCTACTACAGTACAGTACATCACATCTCACACCCAATCCAAACCCCCTTGACCATTAGCACTAACAGCCTCCCATAGATCTGTGCAGTCAGATTGAGTGGACAGGCAAGAGTGGATGTATAGCCTGATGCTGTGCTTATAGGGGCCTTAGTCTGTAACACCATCCTTGCTGTACCAAGTCTTGCCAGCTGATATAAATCAGAACAATACACACCAATATTACATGAAAAAAGGGGACACAAATGGACTGAGCAATGGCTAACACCACTACCACTTAAGCCAAAGCCACAGAAGGATGATGATTATTTAAAATCATCTGTCCATTCTGAAATCATCCCATCATCTCTACATTTCAAGCAAGTGAACAAACTACTTTCTTGTCTTTAATCATTGTCATCACTGCCAGTTCCTTTGATAAATGTATTGTCATTCATCCACCCCCCTCCCCCCTTGATCCTGTGAAAAATTACCCAAACAATCTGCGAACATCGTTTTCTCTAGAATATAATGAATTATCTATAATTACTCCCCATGTTACTCACTCATAATCTCCTAATCCCATTTGACTTAGTGTTTTTCTATGTCAGTTATTTTTTTTGAGCATTTTTACTCTTTGAGAAGTTAAGCTGTTTACCAAAGGCTTTGACAGTTTCTTCATTTCCAAGTCATTTCTTCAACATAAATGCCCCCTGTCACGCTATAAATAGTAGAAGATTATTCTGTTGAGGCTTGCTTTTTGTTGTCTCCTTAAATTGTCATCTCTAGCCAGGCCTCTCCGTTACACAGTCGTCTGCAAAGCAAAATGGCTCCTGTCATATCAATAATGGTTTCGCTTAACATTGTTGTCCCTGAAATTAGCTTTACATCATCAAATGATAAGATGTATTTTTGTTATTTTTATTTTGTTTTTCTTGTTATCTATTTCATGAGTAAAAACGACATTTTTACTTATATATTAACTAATTGGGCAGCACGATGGTGTAGTGGTCACTGCTTCCTCACAGCAGAAAGGTCCCGGTTTCTGATCCAAGCCTTTCTGTGTGGAGCTTGCCTCCCCACTCTTGCATAGGTTCTCTCTCAGTGCTCCAGCTTCCTCCTTTAGTCCAAAAGTATGTCGAGAGGTAACTGGTGGTTCTAAACTAGTTATATGTGTGAAAGTTAGCCTGAAGTGCATAAGTGGAAAAAAGATGGATAGATTTTGTTTTACGTCAATTTGCAAAACCCAAATGTTCACAGATAGTATGTTAAGTTATCATACTACTTCTTAGTTATCATACTATCTTGGAACATTGGCTTTTGCAAGTTGATGTGAAACAAAATTTCATACCTGCAGGGCAGATATGCAGGGCAGGCGCTGATGCTTGGTCGATACATTGGTGCATCGCTACTTCCTGTCTGTGGGTTGTTTGAGGTTTGAGGAAAAATTTCAGACTGCCAGACTGTGTGCATGAAAGGCAGGTAAAACTCTTCTCAACCAAATGTGTTGGTTTTTTTTTTTGTTTGCCTGCATAGTTGTGATGTGTAGCCGTGACAAGGATGCACATATATTGAGAAACTCTGTTTTCTCAATCCTCTTTCATCTCCTCTTCTCATTCAACAGTTTCCCTGAAAACAAGATACCACAATTAAGTTGTGAAGATGCATGAATGTAATGTAAATGACAGTTTCAGTATGTCTTCCCTTTTACGTTGTTGTTTTACAGTAATCATGTGATTTCTTCTCTGACTGGCTCCTGACAGCTTTTAAAGGCAAAGCAAAGTGAGACAATGGAAACATACCAATTATTTTTCTGAATGCTGAGCTCAAACTCTGTTTTTGAGTTACAGAGATGGAGATAATGCACACAAACACAGGCGCGCACATGCAGTGTTGCTTTTTTGCCCACAGCTTCAGCGATACTGGAAGTGTGTTCTGGAGAAAGAGTGTTGATCATGAATTCTTTAACAGGTTTTGATGTCTACGGAGCTGCGAACACATGATTGTGTGCAACAGTGTGTGTGCTATTTTACTTATATTTGTAGTGTAATTGTAAACGACAGATAGCCTAGAGCAGCCAGACACACAATTAGGTCACATAACTTCAAGTTTCCTTTACCTTTTCTCATCCTATCTGCTGTATTTGCTTGCTTATCTGTAGATGTAACACATTTGAATTAGCAATGCAAGCATAACAGTTGAGAAGAAGTTATTGCTGTCATGGAGTCAATTTGGACTTGTTCTAAAGCATAATTACTTCTCATTCTTTTAACCACCTGTTGTACCTAGGTTTAAAATGAGCGTGCATACAGAGGCAGTAAGGGAAAAGTCGGACAATAATGGCACATAACTAGAGCAAGATGAACTATGGTGTGTTAGTGTGCACACTCTGAACTAAAGCAGGCTTTAATTAATGGACCTTGATCAACAGCAGGCATTCACAAACGGCATCTAAACAAGGTAGCCCCACCCGTCAGTGAGTATAATTGCATTTCAGCAATAGATTTGTGAGGTATACACTGTTATCTCGGGGTACTGCTGATGAAGATTTTTTCCCCCCAAAATGTATTGTTTTTTAATTGGAAAGCACAAAATTTCTTTCTAAATGGAAACTACAGAGTCTTTTTTCAATGTTTTTTTGGGGGGGATGTCATTTGTGAGCGAATGCTGTATTTTTTACTCATGATGGATGTGAAGGTGATATAAAAGCATCTACCCCTTATTTCTCACTATGTTTCATGCTCTTTTGTTCCCCATTTAGTCTCCTTTCAACTTGCCACCTTCGATTCGGTCTATTTATATATAACATATAACTATAGATTATAGATTATAAAGACCTGGAAAAGTCAGAAGGACTTTTTAGTGGAAACCTTTTAGCACATGTGTCTTGCAGAAAAATATACATGAATAAATAAATTCTCCAATTATTGTTTTTATTTTGTTCCAACTGCCATATTTGTTTTTTTTTTTTTTTTTTTTTACATTTTCAGATATCAGATTTGTTTATAATGTTTTATGCAGTGTTGGTCACTCTACATCTGTTGTGTTTGTCCCTGAATTTGAATCTACTGCATGCTTTTTTTTCCATGTTCCTGTCTTGGCCGCTTATTTCTCTGTCGGGTCTTATGTCTCTGTCATACCTATGGTAATGATTGCTCTTTGCACACACATCTGAAGCCATGCCACCTCTCTATATCAGTTTTTATCATTTTCATCACCCTCTCTGGTCCTCTTATCATGAGCTGAGAGGTTCTGCTCTTCTCCCTCTGCCTGCCAGGAGATAGAGGGGAGATTGGTGAGATTGCAGTGAGGTTGCATTTTACACCGCCGTGACTTATGATTGCTCGAGTATGGACGTAAAATAAGATCCATGGCAAGATAATGTTGGGTAACACTATCGTTTATGCATTCAAGTGTCCATAATGATCTTGAAGGAAAAGGCCTCCAAAAAAAATTCAGATTTTTAAAGTCTGCAAATTTATAGTAGCAATATGGAAAATGTGTTGTTAGTAGTTGGAGAACAAGAACAAGTGCAGATGATACTGAAACTTTTATCTTTATTTTAAAAACTTTGCAATGAGCAGAACCGTGCTGTTGCTCTGCAAACCTGCCTTTCTTAAGGCAAAAGATGTGCATGAAGTGTGACAGACAAGCCCTCGCATTTTACTTCAACTTCACTATGAGTGACACGTCAAGACTTTTTCGTGTCTTCACACGACACGCTCACACAGCAGCGCACAGATTGCTATAAATTGAATATGATAAGAGAAGATGATGTTTTTTGTGCTGCTTTTTTAGGTGTTGCTTTATCATACTCATCTCTTTAGTACTCTTGGTAACAAACTGGTGTATGCTAGAAAAATACAACCCTATATTTTTAAACAATCCCGGCAGTTTGGATTCAATAATGTGGAGTTTAGTGAAGCTACTTTTGGCTGTCCCCTTATTCACAGGGGGTTGCCTCAGCAGGTAGCTCAGCATGTTTTATTTAGCAGATTTTGACACTGAATGTCTTTACTGACACAACCCCAGAGGGATTTGTGTCTCCTCCTGGGATCAAACCACTATGCTATGAAGCTAATATTGTAGAGTTTAATATGTGGTAATTTTAGCTACAGGACTTTGTTATTGTATTTATCACTAGTCATAATACCCAGCTTATAACTTGCATTGGGTGTAGAGAACATACATAGGGGACCCCCATGTTTCCAGGAAGTGCTGTGTTTTCTTTTTGATAATCTGTGCAGGTGTGTGTCTTAATGTGTGCTGAGTGCTTTGACACTAAAGCTATAAAAGCTCTACCTACTACATCGTGCGTCCGTTTCATTGTCGTTTGATTTCATGTAGAGTGTGTGTTTGTTATGGCTGCATGTGCAATGCTGAGTGTGCAAATGACCTGAGGACCACAGGGAAGCTTATTTCTGCAACCGCTTGCATTTTTTCCCTAATTGTACCTTTTTCGGCCTTTTGTGTGTGAAAGCACGTGTGTGTATGTACGTGCTTTAAAGAGAGAGAGATGGTCCTTTACTCTCTGCTAGCAGTGTCAGCAGGTGAGCTGCCCTATTGGGAGAAAAGAGAGAAATCGCCAAAGCATGCAAATTGCTACTCCAAGGGGAGAATCAATTAGGTGCATGGCGAGTGGAGCAGAAAAGCAAGGAGGGGTGGAAAGGGGCAGGGTTGCATGCAGAGAGATGGTGCAGAGCCATCGTGATCACCTCCTCTGAGACGATGCTTTACTTCTCTTCTCTGCGCCCCCCCCCCCCAAATGATCCTATTCACCCGAGCGGTGTCTACATGCCAGCTTTTTAGAATGCTGCAGTACCTCAGCCTCATTTCTTTTTTTCTGTTTAGCCCATTTCTTATAAATTGCTCTGGAGTCTCAGATGTATGGCCTCTTCACCTGTTTTACTCATTAAGATGTTCTGGCCTATCTGTGCCAGATAAAATTAGAACATAATAACTATCAATACAATGTGACAGTTGCCTTGAAGACAATCTCTTGCATGTTCATGTTGCCGTGTTTCATTAGGTTTTTGTCTCTTTTCTCTTTAGGTACAAGATGTCTCCCATCTGAAGAGAGGCTTCATCCTGATAGGCCAACAGTACTGGATTGTGCCTCTGTCCCTCTCCTCACCAGTCCCACCCTCAGTGCAGCCATGACGTCCTTCACTAGGATACGGACCTATTTCTTACTATGCTGCTTCCTATCTAGTCTGGTGCTTCCTGTGACATCACAAACAGTGGTGCAAGCTCCACAGACTCATACCGCTGGCTCCCAAGTGATCACAGCATTACTTCAGGAGGAGGAGTATGCATCATTTCATGCAGAGAATCCTGAGTGGACATTTAATCACCTGGCTGTGGACTATCGTAATGGCAATGTTTATTTGGGAGCCGTCAATCGCATATACAAACTGTCCCCAAACTTAGAGGTCCAAAAATCCCATGAGACTGGCCCAGATGAAGACAATCGCAAGTGCTATCCACCACGAATTGTCCAACCCTGCAGTGAGCCACTGACACTCACTAACAATGTCAACAAGATGCTTTTGATGGACTATCGGGAGAACCGGCTGCTGGCTTGTGGCAGTCTCTACCAGGGCATTTGTAAAATCCTTCGTCTGGATGACCTATTTAAACTAGGAGAGCCCTTCCACAAGAAGGAACACTACCTCTCTGGTGTTAATGAGAGTGGTTCTGTGTTTGGTGTCATTGTTTCGTATGGCAACGCCTCTCCAGACATGCTGTTTGTAGCCACAGCAGTGGATGGCAAGCCAGAATACTTCCCTACCATCTCTAGCCGTAAGTTGGCCAGAAACTCGGAGGAGGACGGCATGTTTGCATATGTCTTCCATGATGAGTTTGTGGCCTCTATGATTAAAATCCCTTCAGATACCTTCACTGTCATCCCAGACTTTGACATTTACTACATTTATGGCTTTGCCAGTGGGAACTTTGTTTACTTTCTGACACTGCAGCCTGAAATGGGAGGTGGGCCGACCACTGGATCGTCCTCTGCTGGTCGAGAACAGGTCTACACTTCTAAGATAGTCCGCCTCTGCAAGGCAGACACTGCATTCAACTCCTATGTGGAGGTGCCTATTGGATGCATTAGCGACAACGTGGAGTACCGATTACTTGAGGCAGCCTACCTGTCAAAAGCTGGTGCTATCCTGGCACGCTCGCTAGATGTGGCACCAGATGACGATGTCTTGTTCGCCATATTCTCAAAGGGCCAGAAGAGACGTCCACGCCAGGCCTCCCAGGATTCTGCATTGTGTGTTTTCTCTCTGCGCAAGATCAATGAGAAAATCAAGGAAAGGCTACAGTCCTGCTACAAGGGAGAGGGCACCCTGGACCTGGCTTGGCTGAAAGTCAAAGATATTCCCTGCAGCAGTGCGGTAGGCATCACTTTAGCACACACTGACTTTTGTCGGTGCACCAATTTAATGACAGTACAAGGGCAGTGAGATGCTGATAGAGAAAACAAGGCTGTAACAGTAGATTCTAATTATTCCACACATACTGTACCCACACAAGTACAAACTACTTTATATGCTGCATTTTGTTCTATGGCATCCGGTGCTATAATCCAGTCCAGGACATTAGCTTTCAAACATTTCAGTCTTAGTAAAAGGACATAAAAGTGTTTGAAGTAAAGCAAACCACTGATAATTTCTCGTTTTCATTAGTTTCCTGTTGAAGAGTCTTACAGGTGACTACCTTTAAGGAAAGTGAATTTTGAAGGTTTTATCATGTGTTAGTATAATGAGATTGGGTGCACTGTAGGAGGGCTTCACAAAAACTGTGTTCTTGGGTGGGTTCACGCTCCATCCCATTACGATGAGATGTTAACCATCCAGTGCCTCTTTTAATCCGCTCGCCCTTTAAACAATGCAGCTGAATGCTCAGCCAAATTACCATAATTCCATTCTCCATAACAGCATTACAAATTCAGTGATTCAGTTCATTTGATTTCTCACTTTGTGCACATAAAAAACAAGGTTAAATTGGCTGTTACATGTTTAGACCACCTTCACAAGCAGCCAACGCTGTTTCATGTGTTTTTCTTGATCTCATATTGCTCTGCTAATAACAGCTGCGAACCTGAAGAAACAGAAAATTACCTTCACAAGAGTGATTCTGTAATCTTTTACTACATGGCAAGCATTGCTAAATAAAACATGTGCTCACTTGCCAAATTTTCCTTTTAACAGGTCATAAACAATGGGTGAAGACAAAACCAAACTAAAGATTTCTCTTTTTTAGTGTCTAAATCAAAGGTTTATTGTTGATGGTTGCCCCAAAGAAGCATGTACTATAAATTTGTGTCAAGAGTACTGACGAAAACTCAAAATATAGGTAATATTTTACCAGAAATGAAGTTAATAATAAAAGTAATAATGTTTGATCTTTTTTACATAACTTTCTTAACAAATTCAACTCGATTTCATCTAAGGAACATAAACTTCCTCTTGCCGTCCACACCATATAGTTCTGACCTCAGTTGGGCACTGCATCGAGACATTATGAAGTTGACCCTCTCTTGTGTTTGGCTCTGGAATCACAGTGTTTATCTATTAATCCCTCTGTGGCACAGCACACGTGCCAGGGCACCTTTGTCTGCTGCTTGAGGGCCTGATAAATCATGCCTAGGGTGGAGCTGTCAGCAGGGAAAGGAAGTGTGAGGGAGCACACAGGGGTTAGCGCTGAGAAATGATGCCATTTCAGCATGCGCCACCGCCAGCGCATAAATTAGACCCTGCTGAACAAGTGACGGTGGACTCTGCAGGAGATAGATGAGCTGTGACACACACACAAATACACACACATGTGCAGCCACACTTGTGAGTACGGCTACTGGAGAGATGGAAATGGAGGCTTTTAACGGCAGAAAGATTTTCTAATAAAGTAATGGCAATGCTTACATTCTTATGTGATATGCTTGCTGATAGATTTAGGAAAATCTAAATGAGCTGGACTAGAGCTGAAGGTAAAGACTTAACCAATCCTACTAAAATGTGTATACACACAATATGCAGATGAGTCACAGACTCATAAAGATTATGTGTTAAAATCTAAAACTAAAGACTTGTAAACAAACTTAACTTTCACCTGTGCCTGTGATTGATCGTATTCTTTGTAATATCCTGTGGCTCATTTTTATGAATTTTTGCTTATTAATTCCAGATTAGATCCTTTCTGGGTTAAATGATGCATGACAGCAAAGGAAATCAGATATCTTCAGATACAAAGTTGAAATTTTTTGTTCATATCTATTCTAATTGGTGCATTCCTTGGGTGTACAATAGTGACTCAGGCTCATACTATACTGCACACACAAATATTTATAATCTTTTTGGTTTACTTGGCTTGGATAACTTCACACTTTTTCTTTTTTCTCCTCGATAAAATTGTTATTGATCTAATAGATAAATTACTAATCTTTTTTGGACCAACTATAGAATTCAGATTGAGACCGTCCACTTTAAGTACACCCAGTCAACTGACTGTGAATACAAATATCTTATAAGCCAATCACATGGCAGCATCTCATCACATTTAGTCATGTAGGCATGGTCGAGACGGCTTATATAAGTTCAAATTGAGCATCTCAACAGGGAAGAAAAATGATTTGCTCGACTTTTACTGTGGAAAAGAGGAAATATCCAGTGAGTGGCAGTTCTGTGTTTAAAAAAAATATGCCTTGTTGATGTCAGAGGTCAGATGAGAATGGCTGACTGTTTTGAGCCCTCAGGAAAGCAACAGTGACTGAAATACAACCAGGGTATGCAGAAGAACATCTCTGATTGCACAACGTGTTAACTGAAGTATATCGGATACGTTCTGTCAGCTGGAAGCCATTGCCTGGTCTGATGAGTCTTGAGTTCTGCTACAACATTTGAATAGCAGGGCCAAAATTTCCCACGATAAACATGAAAGAATAGGTCTGGTTCAATTTCTGGAAAACATTTTTTGTGCTGACCTTTACGTGTAGCCATCTTCTGCTTTCATCAGGATAACATACCACATCACAACACCACATCAAATCATCTCAAAGTGGTTTGGTTAGTTCACTGTACTCAAATTGCCTCCACAGTCACCAGATCTCAATCAAGTAGAGCACCTTTGAGCTGTGGCAGAATAGGAGATTTGGATTAGAGTTGTGCACCTGACAAATATGGAACAACTGCACGATGTTTGTGTGTCATGACCAAAATCCCCAAGGAAGGTTTCCAACATCTTGTTGAATCTATTTCATAAAGAATGAAGGCAGTTCTGAAGGCCATCTGGTACTTGCAAGATGTAACTAATGAAATAATTGGCGAGTTTACATGGACAGTTGTCCAGGTGTCTTTGTAGATACTGTTCATTCATAGAACCCTTTTGAAGGGTTCTGTGGATGATTTTTAAAACATTTGTGGGTCACATCATGTAAACAGTGCCTTGACATCTTGGAGTGTTCATTGACCCACAGGAAGTCATTTCCACTATTTTGTTGTTAGAAATATTTTCCTAGCTTTTGGTGTTTTACATGGGGATATTGTTTAGTATAATTTGCCCTGCTCAGTGTCCTCTTGCAACAGAAAAAAGTAGCAGCTTTTGAGGGGGAGAACCCCCCCCCCCAATAATTCTGGTCCTTTAAAACGGCAGATCATTTCAATCAAGCCAATGAGAGCAAAAATGTCACTTCTTCCTTCAATTTTAGTCATTTTTTTTCCCTGTGGTGGCCTGCATGTCACGATGTGTTGGTCATTACTGTTAGAGGGAACTTAGATGAGAAGGAGCCTTGTGGGTATGCCCCTTTATCTTGCCCTCTTCATCATTCACTATTTTCCTCTTTCTCACACATTATGTTCCCTGCTACTCGCTTTTCCGTATACTTTTTTCCCTTTCAAACGCTGTCGTATTTCCAACATGATATGTTTTTCCTCCAATTAGGGAGAGGATGAGCAGCCCCAAGGCTCATTAGAGTAGTCTGGCTGTATGGACCAATGTGAACACATTGGCGCACACACACACACACACACGTACACACACTTTTGATATGGATGAAACACGCTCTCAGCCAATGTGGATAAACCTAACCACTCTCTATGCCAGAAAAGATGCATCACAGGCATTGCCACAATGTCCACTCGATACTAGTGGCACTAATCATATAGTAGCATCACATTATAATCACAACTGTTAAATAAGTTTCGATTACATACATTTTCCTTTTAAGCATAGTAATTTGGAATCTATAAAAACAATAGAAATTTGATCAACCACTTTGATTTTACTTGAAGTTATTTTACTTAAGTTTTGCTATTAAATTAATAGCAAAACTTATTTTTCCTATTATGGATGTTGCAGTTTTTAGTTTCCATTTTATTCAGCAATGCAAAATTTAGATTTCTATATTTTCTTTATTGTTTTGTAACAACATATTAAGTGTGAATAATGTGCAAAGACACATTAATAGGATGCAGGGTGAGGCTAGGGCTATATAAAAATGCTTACTCTTCCTCAGACCTTTGATTCCCTATGCCATTTTTAAGAGGCTTTATGTTGTAATGAGAAAGATGCAAAGAGGGAGAAAAGGAGGAGAAGAAAGGAATCTACAGAGAGGGTGAGAGAGCTTTAGAAACTGTGTGTGTGGCTGGGGTGGGGTGGGGGGTGATTCCTCTCTACCCCAAATGGCCATGCTTGGCTGAGCCACATAATGCATGCTCAACAGTATAAGTCTGCAAAGGGTCTGCATCCATAGATCATAGTGAAATGGCATGTGACCTATAAAAAAAAGAAAAAAGGAAAAAGCTTCCTGTTCCCATCACTGTGTCAGCAGAAAAAACAGAACAACAAAACAGCGGGATTGCAGTAAATTCACTCTCTGCTCTGTTCTCACTCATCCTTGACTTATTGCTCGCTTCACATGCCACTCTCCTTTTGCCTGTCCCCCAATAGAAATACTTACCATCCTTGTTTCGTCTCATTGTCTTGGAGTCTCTACCCCCATCTCCTTTATTTCCCCTTACAGTGCTTTCCACAAGTGCAGAGAGGAATACCCTCGAACCACGGACGAGAAAAGCGCAAGGTCGTCTCTAACTTGCTGGCAGGCCACGGTCATCCCCTTATCCCTTTTGCTAATGATCATTAATTACATGTCATTAACTAACATGCCACGGGCTATTCTTTCACATTTGTCATGTGCTATCGACTTCACATTCTGAATTCACTCCAATTAATTAGATTATTCTACTCGGCCGCCGCTGTTTCCTTTAGTCTTTTTCTTGATCTCCCTCACAGTCCCCCATCACGTGTGCTCATCGCTCCCCTGTTTCATCCTTCACTTGAAAGGAACTCTTGCAATATTGCAGTCTCCGTCTTCCCCCATGCTCACTTTTCAGGTTATCGACTTTTCTCGCTTCAGTTTTATTCTGTGTTTGACCAACCTCCGAATGATGTTGTCTCCCGTGCTGGTCATCTTCATCCCTCCTCTGTCTGATTGCGGAGCTTAATCAGTTATTGGCTGCTGCTGCTGCTGCTGATGCTGATGAGTCAGTCTAGGCCACATCCTCAGGAAGGGAAGGGCTAGTGGATTCATTAAGGACCTCCAGACTGCTCCCCCTCCTCCTTCCCCACTCCCCACTTCACCCCACTCCATCCACATATCCGCTATCCTGCTTGCTGGCTGTCTCGCTAATTAAATCTCCATACATGATACGACTTGCTAAAGGTCAGAATCCATCACAATATCATTATTCTGTGATTAAACAAGTGTCTCTTGCTTCTTTCACCATACACCATGCTGGATGGCCTCGGCCTGAAAATGCTGACTGAATCGGGACCTTTCATACCTGCTGTTTTCATTGGCTAGTGTTTTAAAACTATTCTCTATGCTCCTTTTGCTCCCAATATTTTTACTTATATTCCCAAATATCAGCACTCAGCACTAATATTCGCTAAGATAAAATATGAGACTAGATCCATAAAAAATATGTATCAATGATGGAAATGCTTATCCCCTCAATAGACAGCTTTCTTTATAAGCAGCCTGCTCTCCTGTCAAGATAAAGGAGCTTTGGATTTTAACTCTATTAAACTCCCAAACTAAACAACACACAGCTATGCTATAATTGAGGCCATCACAGGGGAAACAGAAGGTCATGTCATGTTGGTCATGTGACACTTTCAGAGCTCTACTAAATAGTGAGACTTTGTCAAATAGAGGGACCGACTTTGATTAAAACCCTCACCAGGGCAGCAATCAATGGGAGAGGGAACCCAGCACTCTCTTGCTCTCTTGCATACAATTGTCTCTAATGTAACTGTCTAATGCCTTTTATTGGGAGCGTTCAGCACAAGTTTAACATATCCACAAGTGAAATCAGCAAATGTAGCTGCTGCACTGATTTGCAGAAGCTGTGACTGGTGGCTGTAGCTCATACCTCATGAGCTGTCTGCTGCTGGTAATACATGCAGCTTTTTTCAAAATCAGTTTTGAGTGAAAATAATCTTCCCATTAATCATTCCAGAAAGAAAATGATTTTCCACCAGTGCATAGTGAAAAGGAAAACACGGATTAGGGAGTTATCTGAAGCACCTATCTTATGATATTCAGTGATTTTTTTTTTTTTTTTTTCTCTCCCCCACTTCTGCACCTTATTTCGGCTCCAATATTCTCCCACCTTTTCTCACTTCTGGCTCTGCTTTAGCGATGTCTCGGTTTCATTCCAAAAATTGTCACGCTGTTTCGTTAGCTTCTCATTTGATTGTTTTCCCTAACCAATATTTATTATCTGTTGTAACTGCTCAGCTAACAGTTGGCAGGTGCAAGCATCCACAAACATGAATTTACAAAATATCACCGGTTTATCAAAGCCTGCCTCCTCCTATTGAAACCTGCCAGCAGAACACACAAATAAATCAACTTTGTTTCAGGCACACCCCAGCAAGCATGTGTTCATAATGTCCGCATTTGCAACAGCATATGTTTTAATATTAATGTATACTTACTCTCTCCCATCATTTTGCATTTCAGATTCTGTAACTGCAAGGATCTGTAAAGATTGATGTCATGTCAGTATAAACAACAAACACGAGTAAAACCCTATCCATTACATTTAAGTGACAAAATTCTAAAGTTGGAAAGTAGAGCATTTCCTAAGCAATAAAAAAAAAAATGCCTGAGAAAGAAAGATTTAAAAAACCAACCTCTCTTTGTGCAGTAAAAATAAATACCCCTGTTTTTCTTGATCACTTAAAAAGTAAGCTGTCCTCTTTATTCATCCATGCTAAAGTGAAGTTTGCTCAGATTTGCTTTACTAGTAGTTTAATGTTTATTAACCCGATCAGATCTGTTATGTCAAGGCAAGCTTGTCTGTTGCAGGTCTATTGAGATACACAGGTTCTTTGGTAAAAGAATAGTCAGGCTAACTTCACGTGTTAAAATTAACCCTAGGAAAAATACACCCATAGGAAAGAAGGCACGAGGTAAATTCTTAAAACCTGCATTCCCCTTTATGGCATAAATATTGACACTAAAACAACTTATTTATGGAAAACTGTCATCTGTCGACATTACAATCACCAGATTCTTCTTAGTTTGTACCTAAGGGCTTTGTCTATGGACTTGGTTACATCATGATTCCACATGAAAAATAAATGCAAAAAGAAATCTCACGATGATGTTGATTTTGATGGAAAGGATAGGATAGCGAGATTAGTGATCAACTCAAAATCAGTGGAGATGTCTATAATCAGGAGGTTTAGATTACAGCTGTAGTACCTGTAATCAGAGCTGCTCTGTGCAATACCTGCACAGTCTCTCAAAAACTGATGGTCAAGTACTTCACACCTGGCACAGGAGGTATCAGTTGAAATTGGATTCCCCTTGACAGCTCATGCAGTCTGAAGAACATTGCCTAATGTCAGCTTCTATGTGAACGTAAAACTTTTTCTCCATACACAAAACTGCAAGATTAAAGTTTGCTTAAGAATATGGAAGAAAGGCAGAAGACTACAGGACCCATTGTTTGATCATATAAGACCTAGATAGCTTTGTTTGACCCACATGTTGGGCCTGAATCTGCCCCTGGGCTAACCGGCAGGGGAGCACTGAAATGAGAGTGTGATGACCAGAGATGGGCAGTAACGCGTTACTTGTAACGCGTTACTGTAATCTGATTACTTTTTTCAAGTAACGAGTAATGTAAGGGATTACTATTGCAAAACGGTAATTAGATTACCGTTACTTTCACGTAGGAACGCTGCGTTACTGCGTTACTAAAACCGTGATTTTTGCGAGAACGTCTCATGACAGTGACGTAAGCGAGTGCGACGTTCGTGACAACAGCTGTCTGCAGATCATAATATATCGAGTGCGGGACAGAGTGTAGCATGCAGCGTTTAAAGCGTGGAAGTACTGACCTTATTTTGAGTTTGATTCCATAAAAAGTGACAAAACATTAGTGTCCGTTGTGCGTGGGAAGAAAACTTCTTTTACAGCGAAAAAACCCTAAACTTCCAAGCAAGCACCGAGTGTACTACGACGTAATGTGAAATTCACAGAGAAACTCGCGGATTCTTCCACTGACCGCTGCGGCACACCTGCACCAGGGTAAACCTCCTCCGCCTACCCCAGTCCTGCTTTACAGGTGAAAATAGAGCAACAGGACCGCTAGTCTTTGATTTTATTTATTTTCTGCTGTGTTTTACTTGCATCTATTTGAAAGAGTGAGTGTAAACACAAAAAAATATTTTATTTTATGTGCTGGAATGTGCAGAAAATAGGTTTAAATGTTAAACAAATTTCTTCCAGTCAGAGAATGTTGCATATAATTTAATTTTTGCTTGATGCATAAAGTTAAAAGATTAAAACTAATAAAACAAGTTTTAAAAGAGACTTTTCCATTTGATTACATTTTGTATGATGAATTATGCAGAAAAAGTAGAATTGGGCTGAAAGATCTATCGCTTTATCACCTATTCAGGTTGTAAATCGTGTTTTTAAAAAGTAACTAAGTAACTAAGTAACTAAGTAATCGATTACTTTTGAAAATAAGTAATCAGTAAAGTAACGGGATTACTTTTTGGGGGAAGTAATCAGTAATTAGTAACTGATTACTTTTTTCAAGTAACTTGACCAACACTGGTGATGACATAGTGATACGTGAGCTTTAAGGTGCTGATGACACCATGCCCATGGATATACCAAAGCACAGGCTGACAAGAGGACACTGCTGCTCTAGAAGCTTTGCAGAAAAGAAATATTGCAGCATAATAATGATCTAAAGCCCACTGCCAAAATCACACGAGATTCTAAAGGAGACCAAAGGGAAATATGACTCGTCCAAGTGCTCTGTGCTGCATGACCTGAATTAAATAGAACAATTTTGGGGTATTTTGAAGAGAACAGTAGAACAAACCAACCCAAAGAAAAGATGGGGAAAAAAAATCTGAAGAATATATTTTAATATATTTTAATTGGTTCCTACTGTTCATTCTCTAACATCAAATGCAATCACTGTAAGGCATTACAAATTGGAATCATTTGACATATAAGTGATATTACACAGGGGTGTATTCACTCATGCACTGTACATATTTATTCATCTTCAGTCCTAATCATTGTTACTGGTTGTCAAGAAAGTCCCCAGGGTCCTATACAAAGAGGAAGATAAGGCTACTTGTGACAGCTCTTGTAGTCCATGTCGACACCTGTACATTCAGACTGAATTTTGAACATGATTCAGTCAGAGAACTGAAAAAAAGCTGTCTCCTTTGGAATGCCCTGTGGATGCCTTAACAAAGCAGCAAAAAGCAATGAGCCTCAGCCATCAGAAAGATTCACTCCGACTACACTGCACATTTATTTTTAAGAAGATGAATTCAGTTTTTGAGTTTATATTCCTGCTTTCCTTTGATTGTTCTAGCCATATATTTTCCTGCCTCTGCTAATGCATATTACGTTTCTGGGTCACTACTTTTTACTTCCATGTGTTGAACTCTTGTTTGCTGTGCAATTCTCAATTCTCCCCTTTGGCGCTGAGTTCCTATTTCACTTATTATGCCTGAAACAAATATCAGAAAGCAAAAAAGCTTGCATAAGGTTGGACAGTTTCCAAAACTGACAGATTTGAGGAGAGGGAAATAGAAAAATCATCTGTGGAAAGAAATGCAACATTTGGACTAAAGAAGGAACATGGAACCCTTAGGAGGGTACACAATGTTGGCACAATATATATATATATATATATTTATTTATTTTTAGGAAAGTTTCAGATTGAGTTTTGTAGTTAGTACATGCACCTTTACTTTATGGTGGTGGTGTGTGTGTGTATGTGGTGGTCACAAGTGCAATAGAGGCCAACACGGGTCAGTAACTGGATAGACTGTGTCTCAGCACAGTGTGAAACACACTCACTCTTAGTCACACAAACAGTGTAGGCTCATCTGGGCTAACAGACTCGATTTCTGTGTATATAAATATACTTTACCTGGTGGTTTTGGTCCTGGTGGAAAATTATATTTTTCTTTTGGACGTTAACTTGCCCCTTGCCAATGCCTCTCCTATTCTGAATCTGGACTGGGAGTAGTGCACATTTGGCTACTCTAGTCATAAAGATGTTTTTCTTTAACAGGATGAGAGTAATAATGAATGATGGTTATTTTGCCTAAGATACAAGTACCATCATCATCCAGAACTACTGTGAGTTACAGTTAATGCTCCTACTGCAAACCATAAACAGAGATCTGAACAAGTCTGTTTTTAAATGAGATAAATGGTTACTCATGACCCAGTCATACAAAAAAAATCCTCAAACACTTAAAGCAAAATTTTAGATTGTTTCCAATTGCAGAACTGCATTTGCAAGTTTTCATAAGGACCTGAAATTAAAGTGTAAGCAGTGAGCGCTGCATGTTTTACTCTAAAACTCCTCTTGCTACAGGAGTTATACAGGAAAAAATGTTTTATTATAGAAAAATCAAATGTTGACATTTTATCTTGCAAAAAAAATCCCAAAACACTGCAAACCCACTTAGTCATGACATAATTCCCTAATGCCACCAATCATCCTGGCAGGTTAGTCATTTAGCACAGTAGGGCAAGAGGAAAATACCAGATATCCAAGTGGCTAATTATGCAAAGAGCAACTCCTATTATACTTTCTTTTCATTGGCTGCAGTCTTTCTTTGTGAGAGAATGGTCCCCATGTTATAATCAGGAAGTTTACAGTAAAACAAGCTAATCATAGTCAACAAATGTTCAGGGATAAAAATAGATTGATGGGGCAAGTAATTGTGCCAGAAGAAGGATAATAATGAAAAAGAAAAGCTAAATTTGCAAGAAATTGTTTCTTTGGAACCTTTAGTGGTTGAGTAGTGACAAGTGACATCTCTGTGGTTTAACGTGTGCCATTAACTTTGTGAACTTGCAGCCGATGGAATGGGCCCTCACAACAGCGCAAGCCCAGATTAGGCCATACATCAGAGAGCGTTGGAGAGCGGATCTCTTTCAGTCCCCCACTAATCGCATTGAGCAACTCTCTCGCTTTCGCGTGCGCTCACTGCCCCCTCTCTCTTTCTCCACTCTGTATCTACTGATCCCTCTGCACAATCCAGAAGAGAGCTCTCTTTGTACTGGTGCTGGCAGGCGGACAGAAGCAGAGAGATGGATATGGCTGAGAGTGACCTGATTCTGCCTCAGTGCCTGGCCTCTGTCCAAATACAGAGACTCTGCTCTCTTGTCCCTCTGTCTTTAGGGAGGAACCCTCTATCTTTCTCCTCTGTTGCTACGCTGTGGGATGCTGGCTGACTTACCTGCCAGGCTTGAGCAAGAAATTAGTTTGTTTACTTTTGAGCCTTTTGAGTAGCTACAGTAGCCTGCTTATTCAAACAGGTACCACGTTTTCAGACATATTCAACTATATTTACCTGTGTATCTATTTGATTTAAATCCTAGACCTCCTATTCCTATGGATTGAGATGTTTGGAGGGACTGAAACTTCTTCAGTATTTTGGGTCACTCATTTGTTAACAGAAAAGAAGAGATATTGGGATCGAGAGTGAGCCCATACTGAATGAACCGAAAGTGATCGCTTGTCTTTGATGAAACACATTGTAAAAGAAGGTCCATTGAGAATTAATAAATATGCGAGGGGGAAAAAAGACATTAATCAGGTGTGCTGAGAAAAAGAGGAGGAATAAAACATGTTAGAAGCAGTGACGGCACCGGCAGACAGTCTCATGAGCTATATATTGTTATTTATTTGCCAGTAAGAAATGCCATTTTTGGTGGTTGTGTAATAAAAATGCATCTTCTTCCTGAAAGCACTGACAGACAAAATGTATTTCATTAGATTTCAAAGTGGAGGATGGAGATAGTGATGATTGGCAACCAGGAAAAATAAGTAACCGTGCATTAGAGGGAAGAAATGATAAAACAGATGCTCATTTTTTACACGTAAACACATCCTCTTCTTCCACATGCATCACCCACAGATGCACAGATGTGAATGATGTTTTTTGCACTGATGAAACATGATTAATCTTTGCAGGAGTGGCTGCACTTTAGTCATTGTCCAAGGAAGTTTCCAATCACTGAAGCCTGAAATTCTACAAAGCACAGTCCATATTGCTTCTAATAGACTCTGTTAACCTTTGAACCCAAGCATGATGCAGCATTTAGAGGGTGTTTTCTTCCTGTCACATAGATGAGGAGTAATAGTAGTACAAATTGATGCAAGGAAGCTGCATTACACATTACTGAAGAAAAATAGGAGGGGTTTGAAGGGTGGCAGTTGACCCTTTAAGGAGTGACCCTGGTTTTCATTGGAGCACCATTAGTCTAGCATAGTGCTACCACATGACTTAGAGGACAGGGAGTGCATTCTTGGCAGCCTCTCATTCTGAAAAGGTCATGTCAGGAAAGGCAAGAAAAGAGAAAAAAAATGGAGAAAAAGCCTTCTACTTGTATGTTTTCACTGTGCTCCGATATTCGTCTTTGTTTAGGTTCTTTGGCATCTCTATCTTTTTGGTATCTATCATTTGTCCCCTTTTCTTTCTGTCACTGTTCCTGTCCCTTTTTATCCTTATCTCAACCCTTTAACCATATGGCATGATCTTGACCTAAATTCAGGTCATCTCTATCGATCGTTCCTACCGCTCTATACAATCCCACTTTATAGCCCGAGGCTTGTGGCCTAGAGCAACCATGTTCCATTTGTCTAATGAAAGCAGATCCCACACTTCCACTCTGGCTTGGTGTGAGGCTTCTGATGATGATGATGATGGCCTTTAGTGACAGCTTGTTTGGAGACACCCAGTAGTTGCAGGATTTCTCGAAAGCCCAAAGGGTGCACTTCCAGTAAGAAAAATGGAAAAATGGGGCAAAGGATGACGCTGCCCATCAAAGGGACCTTCACCTGACAGTTCAGTTCTAGATTTGAAGATTCAGTTGGATTTTCGTTGCATGCCAGGATAATCCTTTTGCTATTTTACCATGAAAACCTTTTGATTTTAAATGTTTTGTTTTCTTGTTATTTTATGCCATCAACCTCATTTTGCCAGTTATTAATACTGGACTAATAGTGTACATTTATATTCCATTTAACAAGCTTCATTTCGACATTCAAAGTACATAAAAACACATTTTTATTAAATTACGGATCTTTAAGCACCGTCCAGCAAAATGCAGCTGAATCTGGTGCTTCACCTTTGGATTTATTACCAAATAACTTTGAAATCCTTTTCAGCCAACTGTACAATTACCAGTGCACAGCTAGTGTAGATTGACTATAAGGCATTGCTCTGCTTTTTTGTCGACTCTGGTGTGGACACTAGTGTCAAAGAAGGGAATCTATTTGCACAATTAACGGCTGACCTTTCAGGATACAGCCAATACAGTAAAGGGTGGATATCATGAACAATGAAATTTACTGATGGTTTTGATAATTTCTTTTCTTTTTAAGGAAAGCAGTATCACGTGCATTTGCATTTCACCCTGCAGCAAACCACGACATTACGGAGCGATTAATCAGTCCTAAACTGAAAAAGAGTGTTTCAACCCATGCGCTCCGAGTAACGACCAATCCACCACGCCATTGTTCTCTTATCAAAACCTATAAGTCATTCTGCCCACTGTGACTGCAGAAAATATACCAGCTGACAGGATTAAACATACACGCAAACATAAAGTGTAGAGAGGCATAGGACATGAAGCACACCTATCTACATGTAATTACAAAATCACAGCGGCATGTCTACACTGAAAGCGTAACAGATGAACCTCGTCTAGAGTTGTAGTTCTCCCTGCTCTAAATCAGTTTCTATATATATTTAAATGCATTGCAGTGTTTTGCCTCACAGCCCTGTGATAATGCAGCACTGCTTTTCCTTTTTTCTTTTTTTCTTTTTTTAAACTCAGTTCACGTTGAATCACTTCACATTGGATATCTTGCTGCACAGGCATTTCTACAGTTGCTGTTGCATTGGGTGGACGGTAGGGAATTGTGCCTGACAGAGCAGCCTCTGGCATTATTACAGAACTTGAGGCTGACTGCAGTCTTCTCCCATCCTCGTCTCTTCTTTTTTTCCCCACATTTGCTGTATCTTGTGGCATGTGGACCAGCCGATGGTCAGAGATGATCTTTCGCATCCAAAATGTTTCTCCACCCTGTTCATGTTCCCTCAGATGTCATATTTTTTGTTCTCACGAGAAATTAAGATATGAATTTATAGGAGTTTGCCAAATGAGCACCTCATGCAGCACTGTTTTAGTTTTTATGGGTTAAAAATAATCTGATTGTGCTAATTGTTGTTTTCCTTGCAGCTCTTGACCATTGACGACGACTTTTGTGGCCTGGACATGAATGCTCCATTGGGCGTCTCTGAGATGGTGAGAGGCAAGCCTCTCTTTTCTGACGCCGTTGACAAAATGTCCTCAGTCATTGCCTACGTCTACAAGAACCACTCACTGGTCTTCGTGGGAACAAAAAGCGGTCAAGTCAAGAAGGTAAGGGAGACAAATATAGGTTGAAAGATGGCACAGATGGTTGAATTGATAGAGGGAGAGATTTGTTTTCTCTCAGTTAGAATGTGGAGTAAGGGCTGGGAATTGGGGACTACTGGATTGGAGGAAGGATAGTAGTAAGAAGGCAGATTGACTTTCAGGCAAATCAGCTGACTCGGCTGTATTCGCAGTAGGAAGAGGTGTGTGTGTTTGTGTGTACGTGTGTACATGAAACAGTGGGAGAGCGGATGGAGGAAGTGTGTGTACTTTACGGTAGAGAGAAACCGAGTGTGTGTGTGTGTGTGTGTGTGTGTGTGTGTGTGTGTGTGTGTGTGTTTTGAGGAAAGGGGATCAGGCGTGCCCCTTTGGGGGTTTATTCCTACAGTAAAGCCTATCTGGTATCTCTCAACATCCTCCTCATCCACTGCACCATATATCACACATACACTCGTATTCGCCTGTATCAGTGGTATCCGCTGTACTTTTCCCTCACTTTGGACTTGTATAAAATCCAGAGCCCTGGGGGCCGATTGTAGCACACATCAGCATGTTGCAGAAGTTGCTAGACAGCCCAGATCAGCATGTTGCAGAATTGATTGGATGAAGTTTCTTAGCTCTTCCTCGAGGCAAATTAAGTCATCAGAATAAAATTAAATACATCATTTATTAAGTAATTTAGGCAAATTCATAGCCTGTTGATGAAAGGAACTATGAGTCACTCCCGTCCTTTATAGTTTAGGGTTTCTCACATCTGTGTGTGTAGTGACTGAATGTTGTTATCATCTTAGGATACAAAAATATTCTCTAAAAATTTCTAGAATTCTTTTAACCAGGGCATTTGTGAGTGTCTTTGTGACCATAACTCTTTGTCTTAGAAGAACATGTCACACTCTGTGTGACAGAAGAGCCTTTAACTCAACGAGATTTGTCTCCTCAGAGTTAAACAGCACTGGATAAGCTGGGCTTTGGAGTGTTGTGGTTACCACCTTAGACTCCCTTCATGCCCCTGTGCCCTCCTGCGTGTGGTAGCCCTTTTCAGAGTTAATGGGATGATGCACTGCTGCTAGGTGTGATAGAACTTGGTAGCAACCTGTACTTTCACTGTACTTCCCCACACATTCACACACATATACACACGCACATATGTGTTATAAGGCCATGACTGAGACTAATTCTAGAGGGCGGTTAGGCCAGTGAGTCTTAAAGGCCTGGGGAAGGAGAGGAGCGCAGGAGAGATGAGTGAGGGAAGCGAGGTAGGGTTGAGCAGCAGGGGCTGAACAGAGATGAGCTGTATTCCAGAAATGAAAGTCATAAAAGGAGGAAGAGAGTTTGTGTGATGACAGTAGAAGGATGAAAAACAGAGGAAACAAAGATACTACTGAGATCAGAACGTGGACCCACTGCTGAAAGGTCTTCTGCTGATACACACAGGCAAATTGAATGCTATTTCTTCTATAAGGTTTATATTATATTGCTTCCACTAAATTCCTGTATGAATCCAGTCTGCAGGGTCTTTTGCATTGTTTTCTTTCAAACTCAGATTGTTCAGATTCATTATATTCAGGCAAAAAGAAAAAAAAACTCCAAAACCTAACACACAAAGGTGATCAATACACTGTGTCAACACAGTTGTACACACATTGGGCTATTACAGCCACATCCTCCCCTCCCATGTATATACTTCCCCTCCCATGTCATTAACTGTATACCATTAGATGACATCACAGGCAATAAAAGACAACAACAAGACAATAAAAAGTCTGAGCTTCAGTCCACCTCCTTCATCAGTGACTTTATAACCCCTCGGCTAATGGATGTTGATTTATACACACTCCCCCACCTCACTTGTTCCACCCCTCAGCCCCCTCCTCCTTCTTCTGGGATTCACTCACAGTCTGTCTTTCAGCCTCAGTTTTTTTTTTTTTCCACTGTTATTTATGATCTTGTGACTAACACATCACCCAGTGTAAATATAAGCATTTACGGTAAAAGAGAGTGGATCGGGTTTAATGGAGTGGCGTTTCGGTGAGCTAAATGTTAGTGTTTACAGGCTCACGTTTATGACATCATGAAGCTGGGCTGGGCAGGGCGCTGAGTGAATGAAATTCAATTTGCCTGTGAAATACTTTAATGTAATAGAGGTTAGAATAAAATTTTGCTAGTATAATGTGAGGCTTGCGGATCAGAGCACAGACGTAGATATGCCATGGCTGTGCTGATTAGATTTTCATTAGCATAATTTATCATCAAGCTCTTAAACTCATCCTGAACTAAGACAATGCATAACTAACCAAACTTTACCTTAACTGCAAACTAAAATGGAGATCAGTTGCAGGTGACCAGAGTCTGGAGAGTAGGGTTTGCCAGTATCAGTTTTACTCTTTTTCTTCTCTGTGGCAGTTCTTTTAAGATGTAAGGGCGAGCTTGAATTTCTCACTTCACACTCATATTCCTTCCATATACAGGTTCTATGCTTGTAAAGGGCACACACATTAAAGCACATTCACACAAATCAGCACTTGCCTTAGATGCCCATTAATGCTAAGTGGCTGTATTGCCTAAAGTCTGTTTTGACAGAGTCTAGTGTGAGTGGACTTTGATAACACCATCATGTTATCATATAGAAAGCAGTACTACTAAACAGTGGGGTTTTGTATACGCCCACAACTACAGCCATGCTTAGCTTTTACTGTCTCAAACAAAACGTAAAACTTGGAACCCTTTTCCATTTTTTTTTTTTATTATAAAGCTGCATTTCCTCTGCACTCTTCAGCACACTTGCAACTGCTTTCTCCTCGTTTCTTTGCTTTCACTCCCTATTGCCACCTCTGTTTGCCCTTCTCTTAATAAGTTCCCTCTTCCTTTTCCCTTCATCTCTCTCACTCCCTCTGTATGTCCTGAATTGAATTGCTGTGAAAGCTCTTTGATGGCTACCTCCTGCTACTGGAAGTGAATGGACCATATGGCTTCCTTCAGCCAGTCTGTCGGTCAGTTTGTGTGCTCATTGGCCTGTGGCTTGAGGAGGAGATGGGGATATGATGGAGATAAAAGGCTGTGGTTGGGGTAAGGTTTAAACCCATTTACTGCAGGCCAGTAGACACCAGCAGGTCAAGGGGAAAACCTTAACCCCCTGCAGGCTTTGGTTTAGTTCATGGTCATCTGGCCGTACTACACATAAGAGGTTCACATCGGTGATACTCACACGTTGCACATTATTGTTTGAATTGGGATAAGCATGCACGCATGCGTCAGTGAACACTTGCACCCACACCTAGCAGTCCATCTACACACTACTGGACAAAGGCTGGCCAGGTATCCCCATGGGGCCATGGTTCGAGAGGTGGACTAGGGGACAAGAAGAACGTGTGGAGGGAAAAGAGAGTCGAGAGATGAGATTGAAGGCCACCTGCCGAGGTGCTAATGCATCTCCCCTCTGTCCGTCCCAATGGGGGAGCATTGGCACTCAATACAATGAGCAGCTAACCTTGAACTTGACATGGAAAGTAACAGAAAAATGAGTGAGGCAGTACATGCGAAGGTTGGAAAAGCTCGCCATAAATGTTTTTCTCTGTCCTAGATACTGGACGCACGCATGGTTCAATCAAAGCCTTTCACAGTATTTGGAAAAAGGCAGCTAGCACTCTTTTCCTGCCTCTACATTTCAATCTGTCCCAGTCAGATGGAGAAAATGGAAGAAAAGAGGAGGTGGGAAGACGCAGAGAAAACAAAGAAGAAGATCCAAGAAGAATTTTGTTGATGAGGGAACAAGGAAATGAAAAGAGAGGGTTACGAGATGGAGAATAAATGATAGTTTACAAAGCTATAGCTTCTTGAAGGAGAGGAGTTGCATAGAGACGGGGAGATCTGTCGTTTAAAGTTGTCAGGGGAGATGGCATGAGCAAAAAACAGGTCAATTTCAACACCGAATGGTTAATGTTTGTTGCTGGAAAGGGAAAGGTCAAACTCTCACTTTTGACTCAACCCCTGTCAATTTCTGTTCAAGCGCAATACAGCCTACTCTGCCTTGACTGTCTCATTACCCATCTCTCCAGCAATGGGATTTCTCCCCCCCCCTTGCTATCTGTCTACGGTATCCCCCGTCTAATAAATGAACTTTTTTTTTTCTAGCTGGCTTTTCTGTCAGCACAATAGATTGCATGTAGATAGATGTGTGCAGGTGTGAGAGCTTTTTCTTGAGATATTTATTGTGCCGGACCAGTCCCATATGTTTTACGGGTTGATTGTGTCATTGTTTTGCAAGTGTGTATGCGTTTGTCTGTGCATGTGTGTGTATGATGGGTTGGTTAGCCCCAGATGCAGATTATTGAAATGGGCTGAGCTGAGCCGTGGTCAGTGGAGCAGAGGATTAACTGCTTAAAGTTAATGATGAAATATGCTTTAGGACGGGGTAGGCATCGCGTGCATGTGTGTAGACGGTGGTTTATCATTTCTGCCTACTCCTTGTTATGCTATAAACACAATACTCTTGAACACAGGCGTGCACACTCGCACGCAGACACAGCTATTATCACCTTGGCCAGTAGCCATTACAAAACCCACCCAGTCGCCCATTCATTCCTGGGCAGTGGTCTAAACCGCTGCAGTGCTCAGCAAGTATTCCCAGAATGTCAATGCTCTCCTACTTTTAAGTATTCCACAGCAGTCTTGCTAGTTGCCTGGGTTTTGTGTGTGTGTGTGTGTGTTGCTGCTCCCACACTAGCTTGCAAAAGCCCAGACGTGCGTTGCCATGGTAGCACTGGCTGCTCCACACGCGCAGAATTAAACGTATAGAGTGGAGGCAAAACACACATGCACGTATCCGAGTGTGTTGTGATCCATTCAGTGTTTAATTCCCAGGGAAGCTGACGGTATAGCACACACAGTGTAAATATTATGCTGATACAATAAACGGAGTGAACGATAGGATAACCTGATCTGATGACAGCAGGCTGGTATTTGATGACACTGCTGTCCACCTCATGGCTAGGAGGCTGATTTAACACACATAAGAGAGCTAGTGTCTTTGTCTCGCTATATTAGCGCCTGCTGTTACTCTGCTAAGGGAATGTCCTCCAGCATCTTGCACCCTCCTTCACCTTATGCTTCGTTTCTTGACTCTTTTAGTGCACCATTCTTCCCAGCCAGTTGTTTTTCTGTAGATCGTCTTCTGCTAAGTGCTTGGTGGACAAGGTTTACTTAGGCCTCTACCCCAATTCCCATTCCTTCTCTACAGTTACGGGGTTGGTTAATAGCCTGTGTGTGCATTTCATATTTGTATATGAGTCTCTCTCTATATATTGGTCAATTGTGTGCAGAAAATCATGGGAGCTAATGAGAAGTAAAGTCCATTAGTGGCCTGGGAAGAGGATCAGAAGGCAGTGATTGCCTCGTGTGCCACGACAAAAACCCTCATTCAGTAGCCAGGCCGTCTGAATGGGCAGAAGGCAGAATCCGTGTTGTATTCACTAAGGAAGCCTTAGCTTTAGCTTGGGGATGATATGAGGTTGTGTTGAACAGAGGAGGGGAAAATGGGGGTAAGAAAAGTAGAATAGCGGGGAAATTAAGTATGGTTTAAGGCAGTGGTTATGTGAGATAAACCAGAGAGAAAAATGTTGAGTAAATATAAAGTTGCATGAATATGATTCATGTGGCGGTATCAGCCTCTTCAGCCAACTCCAACTTCATTTGTTTTTTTTCAGATTATGTAGACTCCTTGGACACACTAAAGTTCTCCATCATTGGATGGTGGGTAGAATGAAACATGGAATTATGCTAAGTTAAATGAAACCATAATGGTGAAACAGAAGAGATGCATAAAGAGCTCCAGATAGAGATATACTGTGTGAGTGAGAGAGTAGAAAAAGGCTGGATGCAGAGCAAAACAGAGTGGAAAAATAATCCAGCACAGAATGGCAAAGCTCGAACTTATCCAGCAATAAAATTTCTGAATCAGTCAGATCAGACACTAACTGTAGCTTGGCCTGCCAGCTTGTACAATACCTGTGTTGTAATGTCTGACTGAGCCAGTGTATGAATAGTGCAGGTAGTTGTCTGGAGAATTCACAGTGAGGGAGCTGGGGTTTTATCTATCTGCCTCCTTATTCTGAGCTGTCACCTCTAGCCTTACCAATAATATGAGTACATCTGACGCAGAGCTTCTCCTGTTATATGCTTCGTGTGAGAAAGTGCAACTTCAGATAATGCTTGGACCCGATTCTCCCCACATCATCCAGAGCTGATGTGTGGAAATGGGTTAGGCGTTTAGTTAGGAAAGCAATTTCTGCTTTGATTTAGACGCAGTATCTCATGGTGCTCAGGTAAGCAGAGTCAGCAGTGGCCTGACTCAACAGATACACAAAGTGCCCTGCTATAGTGGATGACATTGCTTGTGCATTCAGTGTACTTGGCTGCTAGCCTTTGTGTGTGGGTGTGTGTGATCGTATGTAAAAATAGCTGTTCACGTTACTTGTGTCATTCAGGGGGTATATTTATAGATGCCATTGCTGTAGCATGGCCTTATCCCTTCTTTCCAAGGTTTCTTTATAATTGATGAGCTGTCAGGAGCCGAGCCGGGCTGAGCACACATGCATGTACACACACAAAACCAAACCTTGGTAACCAGCTGCTTCACTGCAGGTTGACACCACCATGTTTACACACACACACACACACACACACACACACACACACACACACACACACACACACACACACACACACACACACACACACACACACTCTCAGTGGCTTTAAGCTCCAGCTGGAGGTATCACAAAGGTGAGCCCCCAGCTATGAATGGCCCATGTGGTGTTGCAGACTGTTGTTTATATTGCACTAACTCAGTGATTTGCTATAACAACTCTTAGTCATTTAAGCATATCTTGGAATGTCGAGCTCGATGTTATATTATGGGTATACTTAATGCTTTCCAACCTTCAGCTGAAATTGAATTAATATGCAGATACAAGGCTTGCTCAGATGGGTTTTTTTTTATTATTTACGCAGATCTTCTCTGAAACGAGAAGGAGGAAGAGTGGGTGAACAGCAGCAGAAAGCAGAGCTCTGCGCTGAGAGACTGAAAGAGTGTAGAGGGCAAAATTGGCAGGCAAGAATAAAAGATGAAAGCTACAGAGATGGAGAGAATATTGAGAAAGGGTAAAGTGAGAGGGTGAGAGTGGTGAAATGGAGTTTGATGTTCATTTCACTCTTGTGAGTATGTGGCAGCATATTGAGCTATGAGTGATTTGAGTGGCTATTCTCCACAGTGTGTATGTGCATTTGAATGGCTTGAACCAGCAGAGAAGTTAGAGAGTGGCGAACTTCAGTCTGATCTCTGTTTCTCCTGACAGTTTGAACTTTATCTGACCCTGACATGTTGTTGGCTCAGGGTTAAGATGAGGTTACCTATTTAGAAGGACAAGTAAGGGTCTGGGGACATAAACAAATCAAAGAGCTGCCAAGGAATCTGGAGTCTATGCTTTGATCCCATGTATAATTCATGCCTGATGTTTATTAATTTCCTTACAGGGCTGTTAATCTAGTGCTAAAATGTCAGAACTTTTAGACCTTGGGAAAGACCTTTTATTTTGTCAGTTTAAATTATTTTCTTGTCTTATTTTGTGTGCGTTTGAATACATTTCCCCTGGCGTGGAGTAAAATGCTGCAACAGTATTTCTCTTTTGACTGTTAAATTTATGATGTGTTGACATGACATGAATTTTGGCTAGCACTGCATCTAATGCAAGCGAATGCTTTCTGAACATTACAGCTATCAGTGAGCTACTTGAAAAGTGGGAGTTCACTTTGTGAATGTGGTGGATGCCTAATTTGGATCCCTTTTTAGTAAATATACAAGGAGCTTGTTCATTAGTATCTCAGATAGTGGGAAATGCCATTTCAGCTGTGTTAAGATGGCTTTAAGAAACTTCAAACAGAAGGAAGATGGCAGTTGAATCACAACAGACAAAAACACCTGCAGAAAATAGTTTTTTTCCTCTCATTCTTCTCCCTCCCTGTGCTTTTATATGTCTGTCATTTTGTGCTTCCTTCCTCTCCCTTTTCCTCCATCCTCTATTCTAATTAACATGTTGTGTGACTGTCCAGTGAGAAAAGCTGGCAGCTTGTGTGTGTTTACAAGCTGCTCACTCGGGTAGCTTTGCCAGGCAGTCATGGGGCTTCTATTATGAAGCATTCTAAACTTAGTCAAACCTTTTTTCTTCTTTTTTTTAATTCAGTTGAGCGCCGTCACTAACACTGATGTTTGGTTAATCCTGTAGTAACCAGTTTACTTACAAATGCGTCACATGAAATAAGCCGTGTTATCATTTTCGACATCAACAGATCAAGACAAAAACTGTAAACAATATACAATGAGTTATAAGAGTTTAGCATTTGACGCATCCAAAGTTATCTTAAAAAAAGCCTCCATTTCTAGTAACTTTAAAATTGTAACTGCACTTAATGTTGTCACTTAATACAAATGCATGGAACTGTTCTTTGTGCATGACAGCTATGAAATAAGGTAAAACCAAAAAGCAATGAGACATATACTACACATAC
The DNA here is from genome assembly GCF_013358895.1 of Oreochromis aureus. Lineage (NCBI taxonomy): Eukaryota > Metazoa > Chordata > Actinopteri > Cichliformes > Cichlidae > Oreochromis > Oreochromis aureus. The sequence continues at coordinate 11,566,598 of NC_052958.1, read as the reverse complement.
AAATTGAAAAGCATACCAGATTTAAATCTTGCCAATTTTCCCTTCAAGGCCATTTCAGCTGTTTTTCTCTTTTTCTTTTCGGATTGCGGCAAAACTTGTGCAAATCTAACGTGATCTCAAACCTGAAAATATCAACTTTGAGAGTCTACCCTGAAGTTTGTACCAAGAATCATGATGGTGATAAGAATTGAGCAGTTTAAAAAAACCAGTTTAACCTGGAAGTATGAACAGTGTTTAAGCCCAAAAGTGGTGTATCAGGTCAGCTGCACTACCAGGGTTATACTTAACATTTTTTTCAATCATTCATATGGGTATCCACCAAGGCCAGACCATCAACATGAGGTTCTGCTGTAACCTCCTGAGATACCCGAGGGAGAACATTGAGCAGAAACATCCTGATTGTTGTACCAGCATGCTAGTGCATCATTATGTTGGCCACACAATCTCCAAACCCCTCATTTCATTCACCACAGACCCTACCTGGTTCTTTGTCGTCTCCCCTGAAATAAAATTCAAGTTGAAGGGGTGATTTGTGACATACTGAAGGAAATCCAAGGGAACCAAGGGACATTTATTGGGAAGCTGATTTGCCTGCCTTCGGTAGCCAGTTTAAATGTGATCCAGCTTTGTGACACAGAGAAAGCCCAAATTAAGTCCAACGGTTTTTGCTGTTGAATCCAAAAAGATCCTCTAGACAGATTTCCATGTCACATAAACACATGCAAGTACTTACATGCATAATATACAGGGAAACAAAAAGTTGTAAGAAAGCAAAAAAGCAACTAAAATATTATGGGAAAACATCTGGATTCTAATATACAAACATCCTAAGCATAATTAAAATAATTTAATTGTATTAATTTTATGCACAGACATCCAGATGGTAGAAGATAAGCATTTCGATCGGCCTCTCTCTGAGAGCCTATATGTGCTCAGGCAGTTAATTAGCATCTCTGTTAACATTCTTCGGCCATATAACAAGCCTGTGTCAAGCTACCACAGGGATATATAATTATGGCCAAGCTCTCTCTCTGCACCTCTCTCTTCCACTGATTGATCATTAAGTAGGTAACCACAGAGAAACACTCCAAGCATAGCTGCCTCTAATACACATACAAACACACCTACGCAGGCACAAACTTCTACTTATGTCAGCAGTGGGTGAAAAGATAAGGAATCACCAGCTATAGCACAGGAAAAGAAAGTTTACAGTTGCTCCACTCATCTAAAATTTAAGCGTATAATTTCTCATTCAGGTTTTGCTTTATGCATAAGTATTAGCCTGCGTGTCAAATCATTGAATGGCCGTAGTTAATTTGTGCTCCAGAAGTAGAAAATCAATACAATGTCTAGCAACTAATCACACAGTGTGTTCCTGTACATTTCAGTAGATAGATAGCTAGCAGTAATCCTGGCAGGGCCAGAGTGTAATTTCCCATCAGCACCTCCCATAATGCAAATTTATGTTCTTGTACCCAAGAACAGCATTTAAACCATACAAAGAACAGAGGCAGAAACAAAAACTGCCACATTTAATATTTAGTTTTTCTGTCAAAACCAGTCGTAACTGAAGTTCCTGATGAATGAGGATTAGTTCATTTCATTAAAATCCAATCAAACGTTCCTCATGTTGAGTATGTCTTTTTAATTTCGCTTTACACAGACTTGCATCATTTTGCATGTAATTAATTTATCTGGAAATTATTAGTAGATGATCTGTCTTTCACCCTCTTTTTTTATATTAGTGTTAGTTTGTGACATGTAGCATCCTTATATCTCCAGTTATGCATATCCTTTGGATACCTGGAAGCTAAACAACCCCCCTTCTAAACCTCTATTCTTTTTCACCAATATTGCTTTCTCTTCAAATTACTGTGATGTATGGCTCAGGTTTGTGTAGCTATAGAGGACACATCACTGCAGGTGAGCCCACTGTCTCTCCTCCTTCTCTCACTGCTTCCTTCCTCGCACGCCTGTAGCCAATCATTGCTCACCATAGGTCTTTTGGGGTAGTCAGCGCCCCTGTGCACCTTTTCCTTTCCTCTACCTCTTCTTTCTTTCCCTTTCCCTTTCTCTCTCCCTCTCTCTCTCTCTGCAGAGAATAGTTTGCCTCACAACTGGGTCATTCTCTCCCCTCCCTGCAGTAAATGCTAGCAGGCAGTCAGGCAGGAAGGGCTAGGCTAGGCTGCATCTCATAGCTTTAGCTCAAGTGCAAGGGGACTCCTGAGACTGCAGATGCAATAGTGTACTGTTGAGTGGGTTGTTTGTTTGCATGTATATGGGTGTTTTCAAACCCGATGAGATTACAGGTAAACTGAGGTGGAAAAATGCACGTGAATGAGAGACATACATCAGTGAGACATTGTCTTACCACGTGCCTGCTGGTATATTGTGTTTGTGTTTAGACGCTTCCGTTAGCCACCACACGTATTAAGTCTCTTGCAAACATCACCTTCCTTGAGCAGCACCTGTTTGTTTTGGTTTATTTGCACATTCTTATATTGCTTAGCTTCTCCTCCTACTCATCTCACAGACACACAAAGGCACACATACACCCTCTAATGTAGGAGCGGTGATGTAAGCGTGTTGCGATTTAGATTACACTGACTTGCCCATTAGATAGATGCAAGTGTAAACATCTTTAAAAGGGTCCCTGGGTCTGTTTGTCGGTCTGAAATCAAGACATCGAAGTGCATCTCAGGTAGGGAAACTACTTCATACACACAATGCCAGGAGAAATGGAAAGTAAGATTGAGAGAGTAAATAAATAAATGAGATGGAAAAAGGGTGTGAGACTGAGAGGAATGCTGGGAGAAAGATGAAAAAGATGGAAGCAGCACATAAAGAGAGACAACATCTTGCCCACCTTATCCCTAGTCTTTTCCTTTTGTCTCACCTACTCTCCACACCCTTTCTTTTCCCATCCCCAACACAGAGCTTAATAAGTGGATTTTTATCTCAGTTACACCAGCCTTCCCAAAAGCTTGTGGGTGCTTTCCCCCCCCAGCTGCACACATAGAATTTTAATTGCCTCTATGCAGTTAGAGACACTCCTAGTTTTTAAGGAATGAGGCAGAATTTGTTGAAAATGAAGGTTTTTAAGTATCGCTTGTGTCTGGATGCATGCAATATGTTCCATATTCCGATGCCTTCACTTTTTGCACAATTTTTGTTGTGGAGTTAAATTCAAGTTCATAAATTTGCTATTTTGCCAATGAGTCTGCATTTCAAGACTTAATAAAAACAAATCTTTGTACATTAAAAAGGACCAAACTGAAGTTTCATTAAGTAAGTATTCAGACCACCTTGCAGAAGACAGATTTCATAGTAAATGAAGATTAAAGTCTTCTTGGGGAAATGTCTGCAGCACAGACTTTACACAGGTGGATTTGGGCAGGTTATCCCATTCACTTTAGCAGATCATTCACACTGGATGGAAAGTGCACTGTAATCTTCAGCTTTACTCCACAGATGTTAGTGATTATGAGGTTTAGGTCTGGTCTCGGGCTGGGCTATTCAAGGACAGTGAGGGAGTTGCCTTAAGGTACTCCAGCTCCGTTGTAGCTGGATTTATTGTTCTCTCAGCTCAGAGAAGGACCCCTGTAGCATGATGCTAAAATAACTAATTCTTCACTAAAGAGATCTTATTAACTAGGTCAATGTCACAGATAAAGTTTCCTGGTGTCTTCAAGTCATATGCCTTTTGCATAAGAGTGGCTTTTGTCCGTGTACTCAAGCATAAAGGCCTAATTGATGAAGTGCTGCTGAGATGGTTGTCCTTCTGGCAGTTTATCTCATCTCTGCAGAGGACTCTGTTAGCATGAGTGTTGAATTCTCGGTGACCTCCTTCACCTTGCACACTCCCCCTTGCTGGGTTTAGAAAAAAAGCAATTCTACAAAGAGGTTTGGTGGAGTTCCTCTAACTTCATGACTTGTTTTTGCCCAGATATCCAGTGTGACTTGCGGGAGCTGTGTGCCTTTTAAGAAAATGCGCTCAGTGAATATATTTTGTCACAGAAATCAGGTTCTAGATACATTTTAAGTACAATTAAAACAAGAAGGATTGATAATTTGGAGTACCAAAGCAAAGGGTCAGAAACACGAGGCATTAGTTGGTTTTATTTTTGAGTGATGGAAAAAAATTGTAACCATTTAAAATACAACTTTACAGCAAGAAAAAAGCACGCACAAAGTGATAAGATTCTGAATGTACATCTCTAATATTTCATTTGTTTTTGCTGCCTAGCCCCATAATGAATGGCATTCTTTCTTCTCTCTCATTTCCTCTAAATTTTGCCCAGCTTTCAAGCACTCATGAGCAGCTTTAACAATCCATACTTTACACACATGCACAGAAAAAAGAAACATTTCCATTTCCACTTTAGTACATACCACTGAAAGAAATGGAGTGTAATAAAAAAAATAAAAATCATAATATCATGTCATGTGCTTCCTCCACGAACAATCAAATATATAATTCTGTGCCAGCACTAGAAGAGCTTTGCAATTTGTCACAACCTTATGGTTTCCAGCTGAGCTAGTGTAACTTGTAAGTTTTAATATCGACAAGTAAAATAATATATAAGCCTGTCATCAACCTGTAAACAAACAGGTAAAAAGCATTGGGAGTACCACGTGTTCCTATGTGTGGAAATTGTCTGACAGCAGCCAGCAACACCTTTGTCCAATCACTTCTTATTGCTGTAGTCAAAGATATAGGTTATTCATCACAGTGGTGCTGAAACCTCCCAAGCTGGTGCTGCACGTGCTGAGAGGTGTGAGTGTGCATGCATGTTTTAGTGTGTCCTTGTATCAGTAGCACCTGCCTAAATCCCCTAAATGCCAGCACCAACACTAGATATATATATATTTTTTTATCCCTTTTTCCATGTCCTTGATTCCTGACACTTGAGCACAATGGGAAGTTTGACTTCCAAGGACATAGTGATGCGCGCACCCCCCAGCCCCAGTTTCCTTTTTTTTCTCTGTTTTCATTGTGAAATAAAACTCAACACAGCATTTCATCTACTACGCTCCTCCCTGGAGATGGAGGCCTAGTTTTTGCTCCCCATATGTAATCAACCTCTCCCCTTTCATTAAAGTTAAGCCCTTAGTGCAGAAGGGAAGGAGAAAAACCTTAGTCACCAAATGTGCGGAATATCAATTAGACAAGGAGTTCGGATAGAGGGAGAGGATGTAGGGAGGGGATGACAACAACAGAAAAGGTGCACACACAAAGAGAGAGAGAGAGAGAAAGCCGGCGATTATATTTACTGAATATGTAATAAAACATGGGGAGAAAAACTGACACATCTTTTAGTCTGATTTCAAATTCACACCCAACATCTTAACTCTTTTTAAAATGGTTTTCTTTTTGTTTTTTGAAAAAAAAATCTGTCTGTATTTGACTAACAAAGAAATGAGAGAGCCAGTAAGGCACAAGGCTGTGGCTATCTGTCTGGTTTGGCTCTCCAGATTTGTTCTCGTTAGGCCATTATTGCCGTTTAGTCTCAGCTGCCTGCTCCTACAACTGGCAAACCAACCAAACCACTGTCCTCCTCTCCTTCTGCCACCACCATCATTGTTGGCTCTCATCCGCAGTAGCAGCTTAACTGTGAGCTCCAAGTCGAGCCAGTGAGTCTCTGAAAAGTAAAAAAAAAAGAAATATCTACAGGGTGTGTGTGCATTCTTAGCAGGAGCTTACATGACTGCTGGAGTTCAAACCCAGTCTGTCCTTACTTTAGGTATTTTTAATGGCATATCCAAAAATGCACCCATCAAATGTGTATTAAAAGACAACACGGCATGCTTCGTTCTTGCATCCTGTTGCATCATTATCACATTTTAAATATGCTTTTAAAGGTGGATGTTGTTTTAGCTGTATTTATTCTCACAAATACCTTGTGTTGTGATACAATGCCCTACAGTTTAGGCTCTAATTCCCTGCCGGCTTAGCACGCTACAGATGTAACTGTGTGTGTTAGAACGTGTTGGCAGGCACCCTCTTTCACACAGCGTGGGCTAAAGACTTGGCTGACGAAGACAAGCGAAGGGAGACACGTTCCGAAATGGAAACATCAGCTTGCTTCAACCAGACGGATGCAGAAACAGGACAACAAGGGAGGTAGCGAGGGATGCCAGGGAATGTAGAAGGAGCTCTCTCCTCTTTATGATTTTTTTTTTTTATTTTCAGGCTTACACGTTTTCCCACAGGACTGGCGATTTCTGTTTGTCAGTCTCCCAGTCATCGAATGTTCTCCTTGCTCACGCTGCGCAGTGCCGCGCTCCTTATGTTTTTAACATTGCTCCTTAGCGCTGATTTCTAACTCCACGTGCCGATCTTTCTCAAGATCGTCAGGCAGGTTAGCAGCTGCTGGACGAGCCACTCAATTCTGATTCGCACGTGGGGCCAGCGTGTCTGTCAGTAGTTGAATAATGAGCTTTTGATGCCAATTTGGGAGCAGTGTAGTTTTTTTGTGGGTGGAGTGGTGGGTTGTTGGGTGGGGGAAGTGCATTTTGGATAATATGCAAAACGAACAAAACGAGCAAATGAGGAGGAGGAATGAAGGGTGCATTCTTATCTCTTAGGAGAATATTGTTTAGGCTTCATTTGTCCCTGAAGAATGCCCCACAGAGCTCTGAGCCATATTTTTTTTTTTCCTTTTTGCTTATGAATATAATAAAAGATAGATTTTGCATTTTTCTTCCTCTATCACTTGTGTTTTCTTTCTCTTTATTGATTGTTGATGCTAAATGCTCTTTTTCTCCCCTTTCTGGAGCAGAATAACTATAAATACACAGTGTGTTTTTTCTTTTTTTGTCCCATAATTGTTATATATCCTCTGGTCTTCTCTTCACATGCTGTTCATATGTTTTCTAAAACTTCAAGTCTGTAATAAAAATGGTGTTTTATGGAAAGTTCATCTAAGGTGTGTATATATAACAATATATTAGCATCTCTATATTGGGTATCGCTGTCAAGTGGGTGTGATCAACATGATAAGATTTGTTAACGCTCTGCCGCAGCAGTTGTGCTCTTTTAGGAGTGTTAGTCACAATGCAAGACCATGGCAAGTAACGCTTACGTAGTGTTATATAGCCCTTTAAATCCCGTCCACTGTCCTGATGAAATAAAGCATGTTTACATCACTGCAACTTTTCATGTCTCAGCAAATCATCACTCTGCTCCTCTAAACAGTCGCATGTTTTGTTGTGCTCACTCCCGGCACACTCAAACACTTAACTTCCTCATGTTAAATGGCCACTAATTCTCTGTATCAGGGGATTATGCATAATTGATTTATGGATGGGGAGTGAAATTACTCATCAGCTGAGAGAAAAAGGCATTTTGTCTTCTGGCTGGAGCGTGCTAAACAGTATTCTCAGATAATTGAGGAGATGTGCTTGTGCTCAAGGCCATCTATGCAGCCTATGTTAATGCAGTTCAATTCAGTGAAAACTGCTTGTCCAAACTTTGAGAAATGGCACAATCAATACCTGCTACTAACGCTTTAAAGAGACAAATGGATGTTTTACTATAAATTGCTTTTGTCGGTTTAGTATTGTTAGCAGGCCAACACAATAGACAGAATACACAGATATAAATGTATACCGTACCCATAAAGCTGTTGTTGCTCAACTTGCTGTAGTTTAAGCCTCAGAGCTATGAAATTGTCCCGGCCCTGCTTCATGCTAACAGACTGTAATAACCTTTTATACCGTCTCAGTTGGATATTTTCCCTCGTATGTGTGTGCATGCACGTTTGTGTGTCAACAGAAATGTGAGCCAGCCCCGAACACTAACTCATCAAAAGTGATTCACTGTGGTAGCAAACAGTAGGGAAAGGATCTGTGTCTACACTACAACTGATATGGCAGATCCATTTCGGTACAGTTTGATGTTTTCCCTGAGCTCTGTGTTAATAAACGGCTGCTTTCTGAAAGTGAAGGTATGTCTCCCCTCAAGTTTCCCGCACAGTGATAGCATATCTAGACTGCAGCTGTTGCTAGGGTCTGTTGCTAGGCAACTATTTATCTACTATTATGGGATTTGGTGGAGCTCAACGGGGAAGTTAACTGGACAATTTGAAATTCTGCTTTGCACACGATTTGGCGTCAAATTATGCATATTCATGTCGCAAGTGTGCAGATTTCACTGCAGTGCAATATACCCTTTTTTCTAAAAGCTTCCATTAACTTTTCCATCTCTGTTGTTTTCATTTCCTGCCTTATTTCTTTTCTCTTTCCTTTTGTGATGGTTTGCTCCTTCCTCAATAGTTTTCCTTCTGTTCAGATAGTAGTGTTTATTTAAAGTCTGTGGGCACATTCAAATCTGTAAATGGTGCACAACATTTCGATGCAGTTTCCAAGTAAAGGAAATGATGTGTTTCCTTTAAACGATGTGCAACATAAGCAACAGGTTGTGGAGTGTGCTTACTCGAGTTCTGTTTAAATGCATCAGCAGCGAGGTGTATGCAAACCAACTAGTATAAAAGGCATTACAGACAATGAATGACCTGCCACAGATCCAGCCCTTGGGTAACATAACAGGGTTTTTAACGCGCCACGGTTTCCATTTAGAATAGAAAAAAAGAAAATCTATAACTTTTTTCTTGCGTTTTCTCAACCTTTCCATTCAACGGCTCCCATTCACATCTCCTTGCTTGCCTCCTTGTCTGCACTTGAGTCCTCATTTTAAATGTAGCATTTCTGCCATATGCTTAAACCTGCTCACTCCACACACAGACATAATGCACACACACACACACACACACATTTCCTGTTCCCCTCTCCGTCAGTTGATTGTTTCACTCATCCTCACGTGCTTCATAGGCGACTCCTTGACCTTCTCAGCCCATTTATTTAAAATATTAGTCGATCTAATCTAACACACTCTACAGGGCTATGTGCACACCAATGCAATAAATACACATACACACACTGCCATTATATCACTGAGGTGGGCACTCAACTCAGTGTCAACTCCAGCAGTGTGGGCTCACTGTTGGACAGGAAAAGGAGATGATTGATACCAGTCAGCGGCAAATTTGCATGCCAATAGGACTATGAATAGGCACTGATGGAGTGAAGGGGTAATTTCCTTGCAGACATATAAAAACATCTTCTTCTCCATCTGAAAGACAGGCTATGTAAGATTTTTCTACTGGGCTCCATAGTTTTACCTCATATATTTAATTAGATGCATGACTTGAAGTTCTGATGCAAACTGCAGTGGTTTTGGTGGTTTCACATTAATGTCACATTGTGTTTCTAAAATACTGTTTATTTTAATGGTTTAATATACATTTTCCATAGGACACCACTGTTTCTGGACTGATAGCTTCACTAATGAAAAAAAACAAACAATGATCAATATCCATTACTAAAAAGTGTTAGTTAAGGTTAAGGATTGTTTTCACAATACAAAGTAATAAAAAGTAGAAACTAGTTGTGGTGAAAGTGGTAAGACATAAATCTTAGATTGTTTTGCTAAAGAGAATAGGCATGGTTACGTTTATGGGTTTGTTTTAACAAGCTAATACTTGCTTATGGACACGATGACTGAACCGTAGTATGGGAAGTGCTTTTACCGAAACCGAACGTCCATAAAGACAATGGAAGAGATCTTGTGTGAGTGGAAATGTGTTTTTGTCCGTAAGTGTGTATGTATATGCTGTTAGGGCTTCTGTCTGGATGATTAATGATCCTGGAGGCTAAGAGGAGTGTGTCTATAAAACACCCCAGCAATCCTTTTCCCTTTTCTGCCATCCCTCATCCTTTCATCTTCTCCTCTTTTTCCTCCAACTAAAATCCTTTTTTTTGCTTTCTCTCTGCGTCCCCTCCCATTTCTGATTTATCTGTATTTGTCTCTGCTATCCAACTATAATTCCTTCCAAGCCTCTTCTCTGTGCCAAAGGTCTGGTGGCAAATAAATGAGGGACACAAAATTTTACAGCAAATTCACAGTCTCCCATTTGCAACAATTAACACAGTTAACACCTGAGGGGACAATGCAAGAGGAGACAAGTAGGGACAGAGAGACTGAGAAAAAGGAGAAACCAGCTGAGTGAAAGACCGACAGGGGTAGTTTGACTTTTCTCATTCAGAACAGCCGGGCAATAGGAATCTGGCGTTACTGTCAAGAGGAGATTATGGAGAGAAACAGCAAGCTGATCAATACACAGGGAGTGTGCTCACTGACAGAGAGGGTAAACCATAACTTAGCTTTTGTTTGGTAATTATTCCCCATGCTTCAGTGTAATTATGTTTAAATGACACTTTAGACTAGAGTGTCTGGTGTTCAAGTACAATTGATGGTAATTATGCACAAATAAGTAACAATTGGAGCTTGGATGTGGGGCAAAAAAATCAGAGGGCTAACTTCTTAGAACTAAATCTGCATATTTTCTGAGTTATAAAAGGCGAGGTAGAGGTTAGTGCCAATTCAATCCATCCATCCATTTCCACTTGCTTTCAATACATATTCTAAAACTTTTGCATTAAAGAAATATTAGTTCACATCAATTAATGTTTTGATTTTTAGTCAGTTTTGGAGGAGTTTGTCAGCTGTGGAGTAGCTCTGACTAGCATTTTCTTCATAGCAAAGCAGCTCGAGTCCCCTGCTTTCAGACATACTGCTCAGTCTTGAGGCTTTTGAAATGAAATGATAACTGAGGTCATAACAATTGCGTGCAGCACATTTATCCAGAGGAAATTATCATATTTATGTGAGCTAATTAAATATTACAATGGGAAAAATACTTCTAAAAACCAGCTGCTCACTTCAACGGCTGCTTTTCCTTTAACCCTCAGATCACAGCCAGCAACTCACACACACACACACTACACTGACACTGCATAAATGCCGCCCAGCTCCCGGCCTTTATATCATGGCGTCTTGCCCTTGTTTGTGCCAACCGCCTCATACTGTGCCAACTAACAACCTCCCTCCATACACGCGCAGACTTAACACACACGTAGCAGGCAACTGCTTCTCCCCCTCCAAAACCAGCTGAGATGAAAAGGCAGTGGATCACACACTGCTAAACTTTGATCAATCTGGCAACAAGTGTAAATAGGATCATTAATAGGGATTTAGCAGGGGGCTGCCGTCTGCGATTAGACATACGCAAACACGCACATATGCTTTATTCAGACAGTAGTATTTTAAAAAGCCCTTTTTGCCGTGCCCATGGACGCATATGCAGACAGAGACAGTTCATTTTTCTGTTTCCAGAGATGAGCTGCAGCATGCAAACTGGGTACCAATGGGGCCTTTAATTGGGGTGTAATCTGAAAAGTGTAATTTGCCTTGAGTGGATAGAGAGATCTGACAGCAAGAGTAGAGGGAGGGACAGGGGGAGAGGATTACTATGAGGAAAAAGGGGGTTGGAAGAAGAAATCGCATTGATGAGCATAGAAAATAAGATGAGCGCATGATGGCAGGGCAAGGGAAGAGGGAAGGAGAAACACAAAAAAGACAAATGTATAACATAATATGAATGCAATAACAGAAATCACGAGGGGGAAATGAGTCGGAGGCATGCAGAGAAGAAGGAAGAACCCGGCAAATAATGGTTCACAAGGGTGAGCTTTATGTATTTTCTGGGAATTTTATCATATATCACTCATGGTTGTGTCTGTTTTATGCTTGATTCTGTCGTGTGCAGCCCCTCCTCAGATTACAGCCATTTGCCACATTAGATCTGGTTTTTAGCGAAATCTCAATCCAATTTAAATCCACAAATTAGTGAGTCTTTTCCTCCCTAAACTCCTTAGATTCCTATTGGCACAACCTGATTAGATTGCTTTTACAACCCACAAAACCCACTGGTGCTGTGGCTTTCCAGCTGCAAGCCTCTTATCTATCAAACCGACTAATGAGTTTGAAGCTGACCACCACCAAAGCCAAGGCAGGGGGAAAGAGAGAGCGAAAAATGCGGCAATATGTGCTGTGCACGGTTGGTTGATATCTATTCAGAGGTCCTACAGTTTGATTGCGGATATAAAATAGCAGGGCAACTGTGATCTTCCACCTGGAGTAAATGGGACTGTCATTTCAAAAAAGTCTTGTGTGCCAACTCTGTTGCCCTAACCCTCTACCCAATCGGTAATGGCTTCTCTTGGATAATTTGATTTCTCAGTCTTTTGTTTGTCCTCTTACTTAAGCACTTTCCGATAGCATTAAGCACTTAAGCACTTTATTTAAAACGTGATAGCATTAAGTTATTTGTGGTTTTGAACCATTCAGTCATCATTTACTCTGCAATTTGCTCAGCACTAGTAACAGATTATGACAGGAAACATAAATAAAGCAAGGACCAATGAATCTACTCTTCAATAATAACATTATCATTATTCATGGGCTTTGGCTTCCCCTCTGCGTTAGGATCAATTATGGTGAGCATGTGTTTATCCAGCCAAGGTCATATAGCATCAGTGTATTGTTGAGCTTTTTTTTTTTTTTTTTTTTTTTTTGAAAATGGCTCTGACCTCAACCCTCACCTTAACCTTCAGACCTTTGACCCCTGACCTGTGACCCTGCTTTGTCATGAACATCATTGTGTGTTCAGTGAGAATGTCAAATAAGACAGAGCAGTAGAAGTGCAGCTGTTTAATGGGGTGACTAAGGCTTCACTAGACTAAGCTTGTGTCCTTCTGGTCTGACATCTTCTTTTATCCCCCCGTTATTCACATCCTCTCCCCAACTTTGCCCCCTCCCCCCCTTCTTTTTTTTTTAAATAAATAAAATAAAATGAGTCTAGCAGTTGGTATTTCGCTTTTGGGATGGCAGGATTCTCCCTCATCTTCAATTATTTATGCTCCTCACTCCCCACAGCTATGGGAGCTGGAACACACACACACACACACACAGGCGCATGCATGCACGCAGCTTTGTGAATGCACGTGCCATGTGCTGGCAGTGATATTTTTGGGGCTTTGTTTTGGGAAGGGAAACTGGCAGTTTCAGTACAGAGAGTGCAATACGCAAGTGAGAGACTATTATTGGAGATGAAGGCAGAGGGACTTCTACTCCTCGCTCTCTCCCTGTTCTCCCTTTTATAGCAGTTGTGACATAATTTTCTAGACTTTAGACCTGCTCTCATGTCATCACGATTCCCAATTCTTTTTTTTTGCCTGCTCTCTATTCAAGCTTCTACTTTATATTTCCTGCTTTTTTTTTTATTTATTTGCCATCAGGGAGTGCACTTCCTTTGTTTCTCATACTTTTAATGTCCACTTCTTTATCTTTCATCAGAATTTTTTTCTTTTCAGTCTCTTTCATTTCCATGCTATTTTTTTTTGTTTTCACTCATTTGCTTTTCCTCTACAAGTCATTCATCTCTATATACTCTCCATCTTTCCCTCTGTTTCCAACTCAGCGTCCCTCCCGTTCCAGTCCACCCGCACACATGTTCTCTCCCACTGCTGTGACAGTGTCTCTGCCAAGGTTAGGTAACAGTATGCGGTGTGCCCTGCTGTGCCACGGTGAATAATTCAGTCAACAGGACACAGGGCTACACTCTTATGTCAACTGAAATGACAAATTACAAAATACTGTAGAAAGGGGAAAGTGAGGCATAGAGCCAGCTGTAGGCAAGAGATTCGGGTGCACAGAGATTTAGCTTCATTTACAAATAACATCAGCATAAAGGAGAAATACAGCATAAGCAGTAATTGTGCTCACAATCCACAGCATCTGCGATACTGAAGTTTCCTCCTGCATCATAGTTTGCCATCGTGTGACATCTCAACAACTAATAATTAAATGCGTGTGATTTGTTGCCATGAGCCAGTGCAATACTTCATTTAAAATCCTGCCAAACTGTGGGATGACATATGCGCCGTTTTAAGCAGTGAGGTACAAAATACTCAGTCTGGTGTGTCTTGTCGCTATGGAGGTGGGAGATTGCGGGAAGAAAAGCGTGTGTAGGGAGAGGAGATGAGTCAGTGGGACAGAGGAAGAGAGCAGAGGGAAAGTTCAACTAAAAACGGGAATCAAGGTGAATTACGTGGCGTTAATGAACAAAACACCCAGAAAAGGCCAGACGAACTGAGTGGAAGGGGGTGAAGAGAAAGGAGCCAATAAAGGATGTGTGAATGAGCGAGCGAGATAGGAATCTACAAAGGACCCCTGGTGTGAGTCATCTAGCCAGAGAGAGATGGGTCACCATGGACACAGCCACTGACCTTGCACTGATGCCCAATCTATTGATCCCATTAAAGCTATACCTTTGTGTTTCTCTTAGTCTTTCTCTGTAGATGCTTTCCCGTCTAGCTCTATTAATCTGGATGAGATCAACAACTCTGAAACCATCTTTGCCCCACTCTCTTGCTTTGGTATCTGTAAGCACGAAATGTTCTGTCACTGCCTGGCCCTCTGCACTCCTACTTAGAATCAGTTTGGTCTTTTTAATGGCTGATTGTGTGTGCGTGCGTGTGTGTGTGTTTAAGTGCAACAAATGGCAAGCATTACACAAATAATGATTAAACACATGGTTGGGAAATAATGCCATTAAATAACCTAATAAGCCAAACATAACAGAAAAAAACAACTGTATGTCTGTGTTTAAAAACACAGCAGCCTTAATGTCTTGTTGATTTTTTAAAAAAATTATTATTATTTTTATTCTTTTGCATGGTTTAATCATTGTTTTCTGTACTTTGTCCACCTCGATCAGACAGTAGGTTTCCAATATTTGCCTCTTACTAATTGGGCTCACTGGAGAGAGCATCTCTAGATTAAGTAAAGGCCATCAACAAATTAATGTGGGCTTGGATGTATATATTTGTGTCCATAGAAGAGAAGTACTGTCCAATTACTCACTAGTGAAATCATTTGCAATTAGCCCTCCCTTTGTACTAATGCAAAAGGTTATCAACCTGTTCATGCAAACACTCACGCACATAAGGATTCTTGTTTAAAGTATTTAGTTATTTTGATGGGGAGGGTGTCCTCCATGGCTTTACCTTTCTGTGCTGAGACTTGATTAAACGTTGATTAATGCTCCTTGAACAATGAGCTCCTATTCATTTCCAATTAGCGCGATGCATGCAGACCATCACAAATCTACAACCTTCCTCGTGTGTTTTCCATCCCCACCCAAAATATCACTTTCTGTCTGTCTCTAATTTAAACGAAGTTTTCATGGACGGTTCGTGCATGGCAACTGCATGCTTTGACAGGAGTGTTGCCATGGGAGAGCTTTTTAACAACTGTGGTTGCGGCTGCCCTGTATTACTTATTAATTGGAGCTTCACCTCTTTGAGGATAGAGCTTGACTCTGCTCTTTGTTACCTAGTGAGACTGAATGCTAATTTTCAGTTTCTTATATTACTTGCAGGAATTTTGAAGGGTTTAATTTTCATTATTCATACACATCTTTAGGATAATGCGTGTTCTTTGTTTGCATGGTGGATAGCTTATCCTGTTTTACTAGATAATTTTTGATGGTCATGGTTTTCTGAGCACCTACAAGCCAAATTAAATAAACTCCCTTTGATCTGATCCTGTATAACCAGACGGCAGACACAACAGCGTGCACAAGAGACACATAAGCATGCCTACAAATGTGCGGCTTTAGGACACTAGATGTATGCACATAACTTGACGAATTCATATAAACAAATCTAGTTTGGCCCATGCAAATTTCTAGAGATGAATTATCTCAGCTCTGTAATCTGTATCAAATAAAGAGGTTTATATTGCACCCGAGCGGCCCAAGCTATCAGTCCAGCACACATTCACCTTGACACGTCCCATCATTCAAAATCAGAAGCACTCAAAGCTCTATTTGCAGGCAATTTTATGCATTTTTGATCTGAAACTTGAACAAGCTCCTTTTCTCTCCATGCTGGCTTTCAATAAATTCAGATGATTTCCCGTGTCATTAAATGCTGAATTTGACTTGCAAATGGCCTCCTTGTGCTATCTATGAAGACGAGATGAATGCACAGTAGACACACACACTCATATACCCAGACCAACAGAGGCAGACAGACGGCACTTACATAGCTCATGTTTAATTAAGCGATTCGTCTGTGAGAGAGAGGGATGGGATGGTTGCAGTGTAACCCCGAAGTGTGTTTTCTTCTATAAACTTTTTCCTTTCACCACTCAATATCCTGTGGCCCTATAGGGGGCAGTACGTATTAGTGGCCTCTTTTGTCCTCTGCCAGCAGGACCAAAGTAAACATCCTCTTGGATTATCTCTTTCATTCTTTATCTCACTCTTTTCCTCCTTTCACCCCCACTTTCCTCACCCTCTCACCCACCTTCTCATCTTCTTTTACACTCACTCCATCTTGATTCTGTCTCTTTTTTTTTCCTGTCTCAGAGATGAAAGCCTCCCCACAGCTCCTTTCACTCCTCCTGAAGCGGCCCAAATGAGGTAGCTTATCTGATGATAAGCCACCCCCCCTCACCAACCCCCACCTCCTTCTCCAGAGAAACACACACACACAAGCACATACGCACACTTATTTATACACAGCTGAAAACAGTGCAATTCTGCCCATGTACCCATGCACTTATAAACATATGCAAAAATGGATAATAAGTGAATCACTCACACAGTGACACATAAGGTGTGCCTGGAGGCATGGCAGGCCTGGTGAGAGATCCGGGGGCCTGGCATTGTGGTGTAAGGGTCCCAAAGGGCGGTGGGTTGACTGTGATGTTGACTGTGAGGTTATTGGGCTCCACACAACACTGTCTTTTGGTTTGCTCTGTAGGGGGCATGAGGAAGTGCATGCATATGACAGCTTTTATTAAACAGTAATCCCAACAGCTGTTGTTTAGCTTCACGTTTCCCCTTCCCCCAGTTCTCTTTCCACGGTCTTGCTTTTCTTCTTTTTTTCTCTCTAAGGTGGATTGTCTGTTGTCCTTGCCAGAGAAAATCCTTGAGGCTTCTTATTAAAAACTCCCAGCGCATTTATATACACATTCAAACACTTTTTTGCATTTGTAAAGGCCTTTAGCAGGTAATGCAATGCTACCTTAGAAATATGTTTATTTACCACCAAAGAACTAGCAAGGAAATGCAAACTCCTAATGCAAAATATTTTTTATATACACTGACTTCAGACTCTGCATCGTGTTTATTTTTTAAAGAAATCTTCTAATAGACAAACACATACAGTTTACTCCTTCCTTCTTTCCTTGCAAATCATTACATTGTCAGTTTGGTTTGAGGTAGATGTTCTGTGTAGCATCTTTGATGTGTTGCTCATGGATTGCTAAGGCCTTGTTCTGAGGTTAATTCAGTGTTGTTGTAGCCCAATGGTTTCAAACTTTGCTCACTAGGTTTTCTTGTAAGAGTAGTATCCCCGTGTTTGCTGGTAAGAAGGACCCTGATAACATGATGCTACTTTGATAGTGTTTCAGTATAAGGATGTCATGAGCCAGATAATGACCAGTGCCTGATGTTAACCAGATGGTGACAGTGCTGAACATATTTCTCAGTGAATCATTAGCCCCAAAGAATCACTTTCTTCTTGCTTTCCTTTAAAAAGTGGTTTAGGAAACTCCAAGCGAGCTTTCATGCGCCTTTTCCCAGAGTGGCTTACATCTGTCTATCATACTAACAAAATAAAGAATTAAATAAATAAATAAAAATGCGGGCAGCACGGTGGCACGGTGGTTAGCACTGTTGCCGCACAGCAAGAAGGTCCTGAGTTCAATTCCGACATCAGGCCGGGGTCTTTCTGTGTGGAGTTTGCATGTTCTCCCCGTGTTTGCGTGGGTTCTCTCCGGGTACTCCGGCTTCCTCCCACCGTCCAAAGACATGCAACTTGTGGGGATAGGTTAATTGGAAAATCCAAATTGCCACTAGGTGTGAATGTGCGAGTGAATGGTTGTTTGTCTGTGTGTTGGCCCTGCGACAGACTGGTGCCTGTCCAGGGTGTACCCGCCTCTCGCCCTATGACAGCTGGGATAGGCTCCAGCGCCCCCCGCGACCCTGAAAAGGATAAGCGGAAGCGAATGGATGGATGGATGGAAATAAAAATGCTTGTCTGATGAAGTGCACCTGAGATGGTTCAGATCCTTTCAGAGGACTTCTAAAGCTCTGTTAGAGTGACTGCTGGGATCCAAGGTCCTTCTTTCTCCGTTACTGCATTTGGCTGGGTGACCAACTAAAAGAAAATTCCTGGAGCTTTTTTATTTCTACTTTAAGAAATATTGAGGGCACTGTGCTCCTGGGAAGACTCGAAACTCAAAGAAATATTTTATAACCTTGCACTATCTTAACATAGTTTTACTGTAGTCATCTTCCTCCTTGGCTTCCTTTATGACTTTGCTTGGTTTTCCCTTCAACCCATTTATAAATTTAGTTCTGACACACCATCCATTTCTTTTCAAATGGAAAGAACTTTCCTTTTTTCATGGTATGTCTTAGGATAGGCTTATGGGAAATTGTCACTTTACTTACAGTGTTTAGTGGCCCAGTCCAATTAAACAAAGTACTGGGGCCCTTTGGGTGTGACAAAGTTCGTTTGGGATTAGAAGTATATCTCCCATGTGTATATTCCACATGAGAATGCATGTGTGTGTACGTCATATTTAAAAAAAAAAAAAAAAAAAGTATTGCCAAATCCATTTGTTGACAATGACAAAATCGTGTACGGCCCACCCCTAATACACGTCATGTGGTTGTCTTTTCTAAAGTTCCATCCATTTTTCAGTTTGCCACAAGTGAACTCTAATTAATTCCTAGATGCACGTCTAGCAAATTTACAAGCCAGTGCATGCAAAAAGTGAGGTGACTCTATACATACAGATTTCCTTTCAGATGTGTCTTTGCTCTGTATGATGTTCAGACAGCAAGTGACACTTTTAGGTCAGCTGGTGTTCAGTGGAGGTGTGTGTGTCTGTTTGTGTGTTACTACACCCTTTAATGTAGCATAAGAATTAATGAGTCAGAGTGCAAAGGATGAAAGTGCAGCTGTACCCAGGCACCTGCACTCGGCTCACACACGCGAGAACACACGACCCCTCTACCTGCAGCTGGCTGCTGATTGAGCTGTTTCTTACCCAGGGGACCCTCCTCAATGAGGGACACGTGTGTCTACCTCACTAATTATGCCCCCTAACACCAGCTTGCCAAGGGTTCAACCATTTTTCCTTTCTTGCTCTTTAATAAGAAGGGAAATGTGGTAGTTTCATCTGTCTCCATATATCAAACCATGCCTTCTTACGTCCCTCTGTTGGCTTCCTTCCCTTCCTGCTCCTTGTCTGTCACCCAGGAAGCGCTGTCTCACCCCAGCTCTCTCCCCCAGGCCTCTAACCTCTCCCCTGGGTAGCATGTGAAGGAAGGGCCCAGGCTTTGTCTCCCTGTCTAGTCACTGACATCAACCACAAGGGAAGAGAACTTAATGATGGGTTCAGCAAATGTGCTTACTGGCTCTAACCCACATGGGTGTGGGTGCACACATGCATGGGCATACACACACACACACACACACACACACACACACACACACACACACACACACACACACACACACACACACACCCTTTCTTTCCTCTTTCTACTTCCCTCTGTCTCTCTCTCTTTCAGTGACAGGAATGACAATAGTGCCGTCTGTTCACCATATCATTAACATGTCCCCCACTGTACTCATACTGTTGGATATATAATTAAAGGTTATTTTAATCATCATACATTTTAAGGACAATACTTAAACCAATAAACTGGATTATTCACTCTTTAGCTGTCTGAAAACGATTATAGCTTATCATAATTATTGGATCAGTAGTCACAGATGAGTTAAGTGTTTCAAAGGAGGCAAATACATTTTCACAAATTTCTCAAAGTCATTCAAATACTAATTGTTTAGCCTAAAGATTCATTTTTTTTCCATTATTCTGATATATTGGCCTTTAACTTTTTAAGTGCACAAAGCAGGTGCTTTATATGGTTGCTCCCATTATATTTTATGGCAGGATGCATAACATTTCCCACCATTCGCAGCTAAAAATGTTGTGTTTCGCCCTCAACGTGGAAGGTAAGCACAGTAACCTGGAAAGAAAAAAAGGTCTTTGTTTGAGGAAGATTTAGGACGAATAATTGAAAATTCATCGCAGCATGTTATTCCAATTCTTCCTGAATATATTTGTTTTGTCTGAGATGATTGAGCTCAGAAATAAAAAAAAAATAATGAACTTACACATTGTAATTAAAACTGTATTTACTCGATTTTTCCCATGGATGCATCATTTATTCCTTGAAAGTCAATGACATTATAATATGACTAATTGGAAAGTCTGTGCAAGATTTCAACTCCAAACTTCCAGAAGAGTAACGCTGAACTGTGGCTGCCTTCGCCTGAGGATGACCCAAAGCAGTTTTGTGACTTGTTTGATGTTTTACAACTTTTCTGCTGGAATTGCATGTTTCAAATGCTTTGTGAAGATTTCAAATAGTTCAGAACAGGAAATGTGCAAGAAAGTGTAAATAAATCAGTGAAAAAAACGTATCCCGGCGAAGTGAAAATTCTGAGTTGAGTTTGTGTTTACTTGGAAAATGCAGACATTCTGTTGTGAGCACTAATGAGAAATCAGACATGGCTACTGGATGCTTTAGTTCACGATGGCCTGGACAAGAGATGGACGTTGCCCTTTTCTCTGCTGTGTTTGTTTGGCTGTGTGTTTTGCATGCTGTCAGCCAAAGGACGGGGGTCAGTGGTGGTGAATGATAAACTGAGCGTGTGGTGTAAATGTCTGGGAAGATTTGCAGTTGACAGAGGGTTTAGATGGCCTTGCCTTGGAGCTTTTGTGCCTTTCTGCATGCCTGTGGATTTGTTTGCACTAATCAATTTTCAGTGCTCTTTTTTTTTTTTTTGTTTAGCTTTTCATGTATTTAATTGTGTTTCAAATTCTATGTTGGATGCTGCCTTCAGTCGCCTGCTGTCCTCTGTCTAATTTGTATTCTTGATCACATAGTTGAGTGTAGTTTAACTCTGTCACTTTTTTGTGTTTTGGTCTAATTGCAGCCCGAGCAGCAGTCCGTGTGTGTGTGTGTGTGTGTGTGTGTGTGTGTGTGTGTGTGTGAGTGTCTGATTCTGGCCTCTGGCTCTTGTTCTCTCTACAGGCAGTCTAATGAGCACACAGACTTCTGTGGAACACACAAATACAACTGTAACTGCTAGTCCACACACACACACACACACACACACACACACAGCTTGATTGGGCTGTGCCAGTATTTCTCTCTTCAGTCTAATGAGCAATGCTGGACAACCAGTTTAACAATCATATCTCTTTTTCTGTTTGTCTGTTTGCACTGGAAGCTGTGAGCCAATGCTAATTCAACATTAAACTCCGTACAGCTTGATGAGCACTGTTTTACTGCACTGCTCCTCAGCAGCGCAGCCAAGCTGAAGAGTGCAATATCTTAGAGCTTTGTTGGGTTTCCTTGTTATAATAAGGTACTTGAATCCTGAAAAGGAACAGCACCGAGGAAACTGGGATATGGGTGGAGTGGTTTTGCTTCATAAAGACAGCTGTGGTTTTGTAAATGTGCTGTTAGGAAAAAGTGTAGGACTAAAGTCAGAGCCATTTGTTGGAAAGTGAGTGATTGAAGCCAGATTTCTTTGGAAGCTGGGCAACTTTTATTGCAAAAACAACATGTGTGTTCATGTTTTTGGCTGATTTCCTCCAAGTATTGTGCAACTGCTGAGCACTGTCCCCAAATGGCCTGCAGTAGGTTTCTGTTATGTCTTCTGATTTGTGTATTTATTAAGCAGGGAAGCCAGATTTAGCATGACAGGCATGCTCTTCTGCCATTATTGCAACTCTTCAACATAAGACACTTGACCTTTAGGTATGGTCCTTAGATTACATGCTTTAGCACTCTAACTGGGTCTTCTGTGTTTTATTTGAAGCACACATTACTTTAAGTATGTTAAATTGTAAATTAAATAGATTTTTAACAGACTAAACATTACCGCCCATGTGGGCGATGCAGCATCTGGATTTTCTAAGAGCATATTTTTAATGGTTAAACAATTATTGTATTGTTTACACTAATAATCAAACAGTGTCCCGGTGATTCATGCGTCTGTTTGCACCACAGTTTACTCTTCAGGTTTTTTTCTACTTTCAGTAAGCCTTTAAAGTAGCTTTCTGTGGATTACAGGCTTACAAAACCTTATAACTGTATAAAATTAGTCATAGTTCATCTCTCTTCCTCCATCCTCCCTTCTTTCCCCTCTGGTATGTCCCGATTTGTCTTTTGTTGCATACATCAACAGTTACATCATCAACACTTAAAATCACTCTTTATAGAATCACGTGAAATTAGGGTTCTTTGATAACAGTTTGTCTTGGTATATGAATAACATTATTATCTGTTGTGTGTGTTTACATGTGTGTTCCAAGATGAATGGTATATACTAATCATAGTGACAGTTTTAATCATTTGGCACAGAGACGCATGTGTGTTTCCCTCCAGTGCTTGAGGGAGCATGTCACTTGGTTTGACCTGTGGAGTTTTGCCACCAGATGTCTCCAGCTGGCACTACTGAGGACATATGCTACATCTCCATCCTTGTGTGTGTGTGTGTGTGTGTGTGTGTGTGTGTGTGTGTGCTCTTTGGCACTTTCAATAAGCACCAGTGTTTTCTTTCCCCGTTATTGCTTTTGTCTTTTCATTTCCAGTCTTCTCTTCCTTGCTTCTTATTCTTTTCCACTGTTGTCTTTCTGATTCTGCCATACTGCGCTCCTCCCCATCTATGAATATTTTCTAAATAAGCAGTGCCGCTTTGTATCAAGTATCAAGACCAGTGTTGTTGTTGTATTAAAGAAAATTGTTTGGCCCAACTCCCAGCTGCTTTGTGCCGTAACTCACCCCTAGGGGAAGCAGAAAGAAAAAGCGCTCTATAATATGCACTCATGTGAGTGTTTGCACTTTCTCAATGTGCAGACAAACACATGGGTGTGAACACAGTGTCACATACAAAAATGAATAAGAGTCGCTTGCAGTATAGAAGACCTTTTTGGTTTGTCATCCTCTCATTCATCATTTATGAAGCCATTTATTCTTCAGCATGCACGAGGATGTTCCTTTATTTTGTAGTTTTGAATTATTCAGTGCCTTGTTGTGATGGATGTTCATGATGATAAGTAGATAGTAACACATATGTGCACGAGCTTGCACATGTAAACTCTCAAACACTTGAGGAAGATTCCCCTTTGTGACCTGTGGGGATTCCTCTTCCGTTGTTTATCGCTGTGCTGTGTCAGTATATCTCCCATGGTAGAAGAAGATGAATCATAGGCTTGCCTGATCATGTACTGTTTAGGTGCAGCACCTTTTGAGTATCCACTGTTCCACAACTGATAATCACGTGTATACAGTCATGGCTTTTGTATATTGGCGAAATATACTTGCGCCTATTTTGCTAAATAGACTAGCTATATAGCTGTTTTCTAGTCTTATTTATCAGTCAAAGAACTTTTCACTTCAAACTATATTCATCCAATCACACACTGCTTCAGTGTGTGGATACAACTGTTTATGACACACATACTGACACACATACTGATGCATCAGGGTAGTTTGTGGTTCAGTATTTTGTCCAAGGACACTTTGAACGACTGACCCACCCATTAGTGAACAGCCCACTCTGTCTTCTGAGGCACAGCTGGCCATTTGGTGATTAGAACAAGAACAAAACTGCTGGACTTTAAACACACGTGTGAATCATCTGACCTTATCAATACTTTAAAATGTAATTGTACATGTGCACTTGCTCAAAAATAACAGTACAAAGACAAAACTGTTGTGTTTCTGCTTTCCAGAGCGTGCACACATGACCATTATTTTCATTTGCACTAGCTTTCGGGGGCTTTATTTCTAGCACAGCAAAGAAAAAAATAAACATATTGCAGGTGTGACCAAGCCCTTTCTCCACTCTGAAACCCTTGCCGTTCCCTTATTGTCTGATGGAAAGCTACCTGCTCTCCTGTGGTCTCAAGTGCCGTCTCCTTTGCGTCGTGTCGAGACAAACAGTGATTTGTTCCATTGTGTTTGTTTACACTTTGTTACATCATGGCACCTTTCACCAGTCTCCCCTGTTATTAGAACTGATTTGTCTTTGTCTGGTTCTGTGCTTGAGATCGGAGCTTCGGGAAGTGACAGCAGGGTAGAATTTGAATATGTGTTTGTGTTTGCGTATGTATATATGTAACTTGTTGCGAAATCCACAAACCATGGTTTTTACTCTTGTCTATTGTAGATTTACTTGTTTGTGGTCTGTTGATTTTCTTACTTGCAACAGAGAAATGATGGTGGCTAGCTGATATGTAGAGCTCCGGGAACAATGACATGGAAGACATCTGCTTCTGATGATGTCAGTAAGCACTTCAACCTAATAACATAAAAAAAACCCTGCTAGAACCTTTCAACTTTATTATTAGCTCGCATAAACAGATCTGATATTTGCTCTTCTGGGGTTCGTTTTCACTCTTTTACTCTTAAAATGTTGCTTTCCCCTTCCGTCTCTTATATACAGTAGTTAAACATGACTACATTTAAAAGATGGTATACTGTACCTTCATTAATAATGAAACACACACATTCATGGACACACAAGGTCCCGCTCTGCACTGATGATAACCTCCCAGTCCTAATGTATCATTCATAAGTGGAGAGACATCTGAATTGTAAAAGGCTGGAATCCTCAGCCAAATTACTCAGAGTTGTTATGGTGGCTGGTTTGTTGCTGGAACTACATTTTGAATTTACAACAGCAGGACTTCAACTTATCTCAGTTTTTTTTGGACATCGTATAGTCAGAAGAGGACGATTTGATATTACTTAAAAAATTCTAATATAGTGCACTGATCTAAACTTTGCATCTTTTGACAACTTAGTTGGATCCACAAATGTGATAATGACTTCATTAGGCACTCCAGACAGCCTCTAAGACAAAGTTAAGATTTTTCAGACCCAGTCCGCACTAGCAGCTATTTTACCCATGGGGGACTTTCCCACTCTCTGTTAAAGGTTGTGATATAGTCTTCGCTATTTCTGAAGAGTTTAAAGAGCCAGCCTCCCTAGAGATCAATTAATAGTTTATACAAGAGAGGAGAGAGCAGTGAAATTGCCTGTCTTAGTGGTTCATGCTCTGATGTTCCATCGCCAACATTTGCTTAATTAAGCCAAAAATATCTTTAAAGATTTCACGACTAAAAACATTTTTGTTTGTGTGTTTGCAGGTTCAGAGCCGAGTGGGGTTTTTTTTTTTTTTTTTTTTTTATATTTATGTGACTTTGTAACAGAGTCTGAATTTATGCAGTACTAAATCAGTTTAGTGAAGAGGCGAGGCTTTTGCTGTATGAAAACAAGGAGACTAAAAGTTGAAACGCCCCTATAGAGTGTGCTTCCTAGCTCTAGTTATACAAAGTTTGTGAAGACAGAATGTTCTCTAACCCTATAGCTAAAATGGTTAAATGCTCTGCACTGCAACAACCTGCAGGCTAAGCATATAGAGTATCTAGGTCACGTGTGAATAATTGCTTCATGATAGTACTCTTGGCAACTGTAGAAGTTCCACAAATTTTCCTTTAGTGTTAGCTCAGCACCATGGACAGTGACCAGAGAAGCCCCTCTGATTGGAATCAGTTGGTATCTACAGTACCACGGACAGCAGTCATTGAACTGGGCTCAGGACCTGGGGTTATATTTTTATGCATTCCATCTATGCATTTCATGGAGACATTCAAAAGAACTGTGCAAATTCTTCCTGTGCCGGTGTGCGGACCCAGCTCCAAGTCTGGTTCATTCATTTTCTTTAAATAAATGAAATGCTCACAGTCCCCGCAGTTCTGAAAACATAATTGAATTTGCCACAATTATTTGGCGAAAAGGTTCGAATTTGTTACAGCAGCAACTGCTGGCGCTTGTTTTATTCCTCGTGGGTTTCTATAATCTCTTTAATAACATGAATTTATTGAAGAAAGTGCTCCACTGGCACTGTACTGGCACTGCACTGGTCCTGTCAAGGATCAGTGGATGCTGATACTGCAGAGGTAGTGGCTGTTGTAGAGTGCACTGTAAAGCAGACAGAAGACCACAGAGTGCAGGTATGAATGCACGAGTCGTGATAGTTTGGTTTCTTCCAGAGGGAAAGACAGGTTGGCAGGAGTGAACATAAGAATAGTAACTGCATATCACTGGGTCAGGTGATACCTGTAAACAGTTGTAATGACTATTTTACACTTTATATCTGTCTTCACCACAATAAAAATCTTTGTGTTGTAAGATTTTTAACAAATTCTTCAGCACAGATTTCATTTTTCATCGGCAGATCAATTTTTCAAGTGGAGGTGGATATGTCGTATTTCCTTTGAACTTTTGTACATGATTATTTTATATTGCTTGTTTACAAGTGCAGGTGATGGATGCGTATGTTTTAATGCTGCCTACAGAGGGCTGTGTAACAGTACAGTGAGGATGCTTGTAGAAACAGAACCTTTGAATAGTTTGTATTTATTAATATTCCTAAATAAACTAAACACAAATGAAAGTAAACAGAAAAAATCTGCAGACAGTCAATATTTGAAGTGATTATAAGCCTCAAGGCTGTTTGGGTGGCTTTTGTAGACCCAGATGGACTTTCAAAAAGGGCTCTATGACAGCCATAACATTTATTGCGTAACATCTTGTTAATGATGACAGGTCATTACAGGCTTGGATTTATGTTTGTGGTCATTGTGTCCTGCCACAAAAGGAATTTGGGAAAGATCTGATTTCTCCCCTTGTGTATTGCATGCCGGCTTTGTTAAGATGGAGACTATTGCACAACATAATATATCGTAAACTTAACTTTTAATAGATTCATATCAGCACTTTCTATCTAAAACACCTCTGTATGACATTGTGTTACTGTGCATCTTCATGCGGTAAAGATACCAAGGGAGGACTACTGCATTTTTTTCAGTGTTGTCACCTACAGCAGAAACTGTCACTGTCTGTAGTGTTTGATTTTACATATGTGCAAATATTAATTATTTGTTCTTTGTTATAGCATTATGTCAATGTATAGAAGATTCTATATGTAATTAACTGTATCAAAGGCACATGTAATTGCACACAGAAACTCTCCAGAGATGGAGCATACACCTGCTTTTCTCTCATTAACTCCATGCTCCATGCTATTCTTCAGCACCACTGCTTATGGCTTAAGCTGGCCACATGTGCCCAAAGACGGATCAGGAGGTAAACTCAAATCCCAGCAGGCTTCCTTGACCCCTACTTCCACAGACATCAGTGCAGTGCCAGTTGCTCACCTGCTGCTTCACCTCTGACACAAACACCTGGGAAAAAGATGCTTAACACTTGGACCATGGGAAGCTGCTAATGCTGTGATAAATTTGTCTTCCCCATTTCCCTGTTTTTGGGAAAGAGAGTGCCATTCCTGTTTGTAACCCGTGCTGGCTTTTTATTGGTTTCCAAGGCTCCATCCTTGCTCTTAGTCTCTTCCCAGCTCCAAGGAGAAAACACACTAGTGGTTTTGACTAGTCTTAGACAAAGTCAGAAATGGTAGGCCCATGTAATACTCTGAAATAATGAACTTGGGTTTGGTTAATCAAAAGATATGCAGTTCATTTCCTTGTCTTAACCCTGATGGCAAGTTCTTTGTGTTCACTTGAGAAGTACACTGGCTGGAAAGATCTGATATGTATTTTCATCATACTTACAAGGGATGTAATATTCCTTTCATAAGGGAGTGGTATTATTAAAACATGAATAGATTGAGTAACCTTGAGATTCTGACTCCCAACACTTCACGCTCTCTTCACCGTTGCCATGGTGATGCTGCTGCAGCGCCTTGCAGTGTACGAGTGTTTTTCTCACAAGCTCAGTGCAGTTTTCATTCCAGTGGTTTTGTTTTCTCTCAAACTTTCCACCTGCATGGAGATGACCCAACTGCTTGTGAAGCCACTGCAGAGAGGGAGAGATCAAACTGTGATAGCATACATTTGAATGTGCACACAGGTCTGCATCTGTGCACATATACAACACAACATAGAGTGACTTTGCAAGAGAAATAACCACGATTGAGTGTGTGATTATCAACATGACTTCATGTGGAGTTTCACCTCTCACTTGGCAAACTGTCTACAAAGATAACACTTGTGCATTGTATATGTGTGGGTAGATCTGTATCTCCGCTTGATGGAGGCTACCAGTGTAACATATTTATGTTATCGGAACCATTACAGCATATCATTACATATATTTGAACATTCTCAGAGAGGACTGAACGTCATGCATTGTGCTCGATTTGCTTACTAGCAAGCAGCATTTGCAATGCATTTCTGCGCTGCTCTATTGTATCTGCTATTCAACATAACACAAATATTTGTGAATTCAAGGCCATTTTAATGAGGGATGGTCTCATTTTGGGGGCTTTTTCACTGTTGCTAGGCAATCAATCGCAGTCAGCTGGCAGAGCCTGTCGCGCCTGATGCTGGCATCAACATCAAAAGTAACATCACTGTCTCTTTTGCTGTGGCGTCATATGTGACCAGTGATGTCACAGAAATGGAGCGAATAATTAGGAAAGAATCAGGTCAGAGACCAAGAAGAGACACGTGTGTCACAGAAATGTTTAAGGGGTTTTTTTTGTTGTTAATGTTGTTGTGTAACCGCAATTAAAGATTTCAGATTGAGTGTTTTTCCACGGCTACTGCATTTCACTTATTGCTCAAAAGGCAGTTTCTGGCTTTCATTTCCATCTGTCTTTGGCCATTGTAGCAATATTCAGCAGGAATGGCAACACCTGTCAACAAGCAATAGAGAACAGGTGCTGTTGCACCGTAGGAGAGCAGCTGAGTCACTATCCACTGCCTTTCACACACATATCCAGTGGATTCTTCTTGGTATATGACTCATTTCATTTTATACCGCTGTCATAGTACTGATATATTTTCTTAGTATCACCTTAAAATGAAACCTTCTAAGCTTTTTGACTTGGACTACATCTTTTACATCACAGATGATTAAAAAAAATGTTGTTTTATGTGTTAATCAATAGTATATTGATTCTGGCACCTCATTTTTTTCATCATTGCAGTGTTTGTGCAAAATATGTGCAAAGATTCTTTATAAAACAGTATAAACTCACAATAAACTTAAGTCTACACTCACCTTACTCCACTCGCTTCTCAGCATTTCTGTATTGGATAACCTCAGGGGCTTATGTGGTCTTGAGCTCAGCAACTTAGGCCTGTTTCTAACCGCTCTCTACAGCAGCTCATGCTGTGTCTGTCTGTACTGCAGTTCTAGCTAAGCCTCAACCCTAGGGAGCCTCTCTCCAAGAAAAACAAGGGCGAAGGAAACATTTGGACACAATGTGAACCATGGATTCTACTAGTTGATATCTACTCTTTGCTGCTACTTTGCACTTCTGCTTTTCTATTTCGTGTTGCATTATTCATGTCCCGTTCTTAAATTTTCTTCCCCCAAATTCTACCCTTGGCTTGTTACTTCTTGTGTTTGCCACTTCTTTCTCCATATATCCTCATTTATTTCTTCCAAACTGTCCTTCCATTTTTTTTTTGTCTCCCCTTTAGCTCTGCCTTACACCCCGTCAGCTCCCTCCTCTTCTGTTTCCTGCTGTATCCCAGCCAAGCTCCTGCTCCCTACTACGTATCTTTACCCAGACAGCGCTGCCAACAATTAGAACACATTACTGCCAATTGTGCCACCTGCGGCCCCCTGAAAGGCAGAAAAAGAGGAGAGGAGGGGACGGCACTCTGCCAGTGGAGGTGGGGTGGGTGCCTATGTGTTGGGGAGGTGGAGTGCTTTACAGCTTTCTGGATACTGCCACAAAGCACAGTGTTTAATTACCAATAAGCACTGGTTTAATCAGGGGCCTGAATGCTGCCGGATAGACAGACTGCAACTGTCGTCGTCTTTGTGGGGGGTTTGGGTATGTAGGAATGGTAAGTGTGTGTGTGTGTGTGTGTGTGTGTGTGTGTGTGTGTGTGTGTGTGTGTGTGTGTGTGTGTGTGTGTGTGTGTGTGTGTGTGTGTGTGTGTGTGTGTGTGTGTGTGTGTGTGTGTGTGTGTGTGTGTGTGTGTGTGTGTGTGTGTGTGTGTTTTTGTGAGAGAGAGCAGAGGTTTATGGCTAAGTTGCTTGGTTATGGAAGAATGAGTGGAGTGCTTTAATAGATGGGGGAGGTGGTAATTGCATGAGGGGTTCATTATTGTTTTGAAAATAATTTGGTGGTTGCAGAAACGAGATAGTGGGGAGAGAAACATTGTCTGTGCGTGTGTGTGCGTGTGTGTATTCACACCTGCATTTTGGCCAAGGACTGGCTCAAACCACGATGAATTGAATGTGTTGTTTGCAGCTTGAATGAAAGCAGTCTTTTTTTTTCAGGTCTTGTGGAGAAAACGAAGAGGTGTTTGTGAGGAGATTTAGCTCAGAGCCAAAACCAATTCACAACCACTCCACACTGGAGAGGGGTC
This sequence comes from Oreochromis aureus, assembly GCF_013358895.1. Taxonomy (NCBI): domain Eukaryota; kingdom Metazoa; phylum Chordata; class Actinopteri; order Cichliformes; family Cichlidae; genus Oreochromis; species Oreochromis aureus. Next base: position 11,536,114 of record NC_052958.1, on the reverse strand, counting down.
GTCTTACCCCCCTCCCAACCTGCCCTTGAGATGACAGGCCTGAGCCTCCTGCTTACACAAGCGCACACATCCATATTTGATAGACAAGCATGATAGACAGTTGTATACTGTAACCCGCGGTGCTTGTGTAAAATATGAAAACACACACACACTTCCGTATACACAGACAGACTGTGTGCCAAGTTAGAATTGGAGTTGTAGTGTTTTTTTTTTTTTTCTTCAGTGCAGACTGAAGCCAGTGGCCAGATGAGAATGTAATCCTCCATTGTGTTTTAAATGGATCAACCTGAGAGCTTAGTGAAGGCCGGGGACTCTACACACACACACACACACACATATACACACATATACACACAGTTATATAGCCATTGTTATGACTGTATTGTGTGGATATTTCAACAGGTTTTTTGTTGTTGTCTTTTGTGTGTGTGTGTGTGTGTGTGTGTGTGTGTGTGTCTTGCAGCAAGAGAGCTACAGCTGGTCCACAAGACTTGATTTGCTTTCCAGAAGTGCCCTGTATATATGTGTGTGTGTTGTGTATAAAGCAAGTGCATCCCAGATGTTACACACATATTACCCTCCCCAATGAATAAATGATGCTGTGCCACACTGCTGTGACCGACCTCCCTCAGAAACACACTCCTATTTACGCCACTCTGCAGACTCAACCTCACACATGAGCACACGCAGGGAAACGTGCATGTTTCTGCAGATGGGACACATACACACTCGTGTGTGACACCTTGACTTTGGTCTTTGAAGAGCAGCTGTTTTCTGAAGTCCTTCTGTGCTGTCAGTTACAGGCAGTTTCCATTCACCCTCGTTCTGTCTCTACTCTTTCCATCCCTCTGTCCTTCTAACTCCTGAGTCGCTCCCGCCCCTCTCACTTATAGTCTTCTCTAGAGTCTCGGTGAGTAATTGCTCAGGGCTTCAGAGAGATGGAGGGATGGAAAGAAAAAGAGAGGGGGTGTATGAGAGCACATATACTAGTACGCGAGAAACAGAGCAGGAGTGAGGGGAGGCTGAAAGGAGCAGGACTGAACGTATGTATCGGTGTGCGCGCATGGGTTTGTGCACCTTAGAGGGTATATATGGGTGGATGAGAGTAGAGAGAGATTGTGCGTAAGACACAAGGGGATCATCGATCTGCTGAAAGTGCAATGTGTGTTCTGAATTAGAGGAGCAGGCACAGGGCTTTGAGCTTGTAAAACACTCCCACAGTTATAGCTCTTAGCGCTCTCTGTCTCTCACTCACACATGGTTATAAACATGCGCACTTGTATGCACTGATCTATATTTGGGTGTTACTTACACTACCCAGAATGAGTGAAAGTGCTTTTATTTATGCGTTATCTGTGAGAATGAGGTTGTGGAAAAATATCACCAACCTTATTTAGACTGTGAAAACCTGTCTGCTGGCAAAATGTTTGGTTTTTTTTTTTAATAACCGCTCCTTGCCTTGGAACAAATGAGTCAGCCAGTAACAAAATAATTTTGCTAATCAACTTTTAGTTTACATAGCGGGCACACACAGAAAACAAATTGGCAGTAACAAAAAAACAAAACAAAACACACAAAATTAGACAAATTCATCATAGGAGCAAATTAAACTCCTGAAAATTCATTGTCTTGAAGTCACTTCTTAGTTATCGGCCTAAAAACACGTTTCAATTTTAAACTGATTGAATTAAAAAAAACAAAACTTCCTTCCTTCCCGCCGTTCAACCCAGATCCTAGGCATGTTACCAGCGAGACGGAGCGGAGCTGTGAAACTCCTAATGGACACGATCTGTCTGACATGCATGTGCAATCAATATTAATTCTCTTATCTGAGAACCAGGCTCCATCCCATTGTTCAGCCATTCAGTCATGTGTCACCTGCTTCAGCCTGATTGCAAGCCTAAGATGCCAGATTAGCTTGGTGACCAGTAGGAAGATAGCAAAGCAATTGGAGCTTATCTGTGGTACAATGTAGTGCAAGTGCTCGACAGCAGTGGAAAGCTCTGATTTTGGAAAATGATTTTGTACGTTTCATTCATTCATTCATCCATTCATTCATCCATAACGGTGACAACGGCTATTGTGATGATGATGCTTGTGTCAACAGTTCTTTTAAAGCAAGGTGGCATATTACATTGTACTTATGATTTGGCAATTCTGACTCAAAAGCCATTAAGGGATTGTGATGCAAATTTAAATTAATTTTAGTTCTAAGTGGGGAGAGGTTGTTTAGGTCCATATCAGTGAATGTTGACTAATTATGCCAGGAGCAGTCAATCTGTAATAACAGTGTGTTCTTGAATATATTTGTGAACCAAAGCATTTTTCTTCCTTATAAAAAGTTCACCCTAACACTTTGAATGAGTAAAGACTTGTGGCTATTTCTTCCACAGTAATTTCTGAAATCATTTCAAGTCCATGTAGTGTGCCGGTGGGATGGGGAGTTATGTTGAGGCTGCTTTACTGGTTAATCCACTTATAGAAAATAAAATCCATAAACACAAATGTGGAGAATCTAATTTGAATTCATGAATGTAATTAGAGAATCTAATGTTTTGACCACTGTAAACAGTCAGTTTTTATTATATTATAATACAGTTGATAATGGCTATGAAACACATAATTATTGGACATTGGCATCATTAAGATGACCTCAAAATAAAAAAACAAACACTTGAAACAGAGTAAGTAAGTCTGTGGGAATTAAAAAAAAATCCTAAATTACCGGAAGCCGGCAAAAGGCGTTTAGATCCAACCCCAACCCATCTGCTGTTCACCATTAACATAATGAAGTAGCTCCCATCTCCATACAAATTACTGCTTAAAGCTTTAAGAGCGTCTGGCAGCCCTAATATAGTGTCTCCAAACTTTCCCTAAGATGACTTATTGATTGTGCCAATCAATGGGCGTAAAAAGCCATAAGTGCATCTGGTAACCATAATGGTGGCACTTAAAAGAAGAATGGATGAGCGTAATATTCACTAACCATCATTGTGTCTGATGGAGGAGGAGGGAGGAGGGTGAGGTGGATAAAGGAATGCAGAGCTGGAGAGGATAGAATAGAAAGGAATAACCCTTTAATGTCATTGTACGTGTACAAAGAACTTCTGGGTGCTGCACACCAACTGTGCCAGAATTAAATATAAATAGTACACAGCAGGAATAAATAGAAAACAGGAGAAATATATACAATAAAGCGGGATGTATACAAAACAAGGAAATTTATAGACAAATTAGAGAAAGGTACACATTAGAGAACAAGTTGCAGAGTGCTTAGAAGTAGTGCAAAGAAAAGACTTGGTCTGAATAGAGTCTGAGTGATAAGGGTTACTCAGACCATGGCTCAGATTGGTGAGGTGTGTGTGTGGTGGTGGGGGGGGGGTTCCGTTATGACTTCATTTGTTTTAAGGATGTTCAGCTTCAGGTTATTTCCTAAGCATCAGCGGGACAAGTTCTCTACCTCTGCCTTGTTCACTGTCTCATCTTCATCAAAGATGAACCCAACCACGGTGGTGTCATCTGCATATTTGATGATGACGCTGGTTGGGTGGGTTGGTGTGCAGTCATAGGTGTACAGGGCGTAGAGTGGGGGGCTGAGAATGCAGCCCTGTGGGGATCCGGTGCTGAGTGACAGTGAGGGGCCGAGTCGAACTGATTGTGGCTAGTAAGCCCTCACCAATCTGTAGTTGGTGAGGGCTTGGATGCCTCTCCACACCTGGCGGGGGTTGTTATCAGTGAGGAAGGAGCAACTAAATAGAAAAAGCATAAAGGTAAAGGAGAGTGTGTAGCTGAGAGGAGGGAAGGTGTAAAGCCATGGATGGAAAACAATAAGCAGTGTTGATTTTGAATAAATAAATGGAGAGTCTTTTGTGATAACCCTCCCCTTGCCCTTCTGTGACGGTGTTTCCGATCAGGAGCTGCATGTAAAGTGTTTTGATCGTTTTGGTTTTCGCATCATCGTGTCGGCCTCTGGTCCCGCTTCTCTGTGTGTGAATGATTAATGTGCTGGTAAGCAGGAGATCCTGTCTTCCATCAGCTGTGGCTGTCCTCCCTCTCTCAATCCATCCATCTATCCATCCCTACTTCCATTCTTTGCTCCACATTTGCTGTTGAGTGGTGATTTGTGTCAGCTATGCTCTGATACCGAGACCCAGTTTTGAATATGAAGGATTGCAGATGGTGCACATTAGCCATGACAAGGCATTGATCCTCAAGTTTTTTTTCAGCAAGTGGAAAGGAATTGTAATTGTAGATACAGAACAGAATAATTTTATCATAACTTTGTGAAAAACATACTCCGTGGCAAGCTTTCGCTCAATGGTTATGTTCTCTTATGTGTCCTATAGCCTCCCATTGCTTCCCCCTTGTTTTTTCACCGCCGCCAAATGTTCCCTTCCTCTAAAAACCCACCTGGTCCTGTGCAGCTGTGTCACACAAAAGGCCATTTGGCCTCATCAAACATTTATCAACCCATATCGCCCTCCTTCTCCTTTCACCTACCCGCACTCTTATTTCTCCCATTTTTTTTCTAAAATATTACAAAATTTTTGAAATTTAAGTCTTAAAGGACTCTAAAAATTTGAAGATCAAGGGCACCCAACCTTTTTCTTTAAAATAAACTCTGTACTGCTCCGGATGGAGTGACTAAAATTTAAGCTTTGTACAATAGCCATGGGAATTTCTCTTATTACACCGAACGAGCTGTGGATATACCTGCCCCAAGGGTTAAGGCTTTAGGACTGATTGATATGTACAGAGCCATATGTCTGACTGGGAGGAAGCAAAAAAAAAGAGAGCTAAAGCAGAAGGAGAATCAGATGAGGGCAGAAACAGTAAAAGAGCATTAGAGTGGAGGTGGAGAGGCCTTAGACCTAATCCTGGAAAGATGGTCTCACTTAGCTTTTAGATATTCTACCACCTCAAAAAGCCCTAAAGGCCTTTGGTGGCGCATTCCCAGCTCATAAACTCATGCATGTTTTAGGAGGTCTCACCTCGAGGGAGGGGGGTAGTGTATTGACTGGTCTACAATACACAACATTCCATAGTGAAGTAGAAGATGGAATAAGAGCCATAGAAAGCATCCCTAAGGCAAACTGTAGCACTAGTACCCATCATATTTCATACTCCCTTATTCCCACCTCCTCCCACTGCGAGCTCTCAAAACCCCATGAAGGGGGGGCTTCATGTGGCAAAGTGCTTGTCCTTTAATTGCAGCTGTTGTGTTTGCAGCTTTTTTGTCCTTCCCTTGATCCGTAAATGCTCTTTATCTTCTCTGGCAAGAATAACGTGAAACACCAATAGATAACTTATGTCTCCTGAGTGCATTCACTTCTGCATTTACACATTAAAAAATGTGCAAATGCGCAAGAGGTCTGCGGGACAGCTCTCCGGTTTTATGATTTACAGGGACTCTTGGAGTCAAGTGGGCTTTGACTGATGATCCCAGCTAATAAGTAACCTACCATATGTTTAAGCGAGTGACACTATTGATTACTAAAAGCACCAAAAATCCCCTGGTGCACGGCACGCATACACACACTTAAGCATGTGTTGATACAATAGAGATAATCTAAACACAGCAGGGAGATGGGGTATCACATTTTAGCAGGTCCCGTGTCATTTTTCATTCCATTTTATGCTGTGCGGGCTGACAGCACACACAAACCAAGCAAACAGCACATGTCTTGTAACCTCTTCTTTTTAAATCAAATTTTCAGGTAGTATTTATAGCCAGCCATTATTTGATCATCTAGGTCTTCATCCCTTTTATTTAACTGAACAACACAAATAATGCTATAACTGAAGTGGCTTAATGGTGATAAGCACAACTTAATTTAGAGGTTCCTGTCCTAGATTTAATAAACAGAATGTTTTTCCAAGTTACCTGTTTGCAAATATAAATAATATCCAAAGTGGCAAATTGGTGCTCATCAGAATTGCAGGAAGTTGCTGCAGAGTCCCTTCTCCAAATGCTCAAAACATCCTTTCTGTTCCTCTTCCATTCATAAATCTCAGTCAATCATGTCCGGAGGCTGACTTCTTCTTTTGCCCTTAGTGATCAGTAAGTGGTCTAGACATATTCAGCTCTGTGGCACTGTATCACTCCGAGAGGTCAAGGGTTAAACACAATGCAGAGGAGAGAATAATTGCCCCGAGTATCATCCCTGGGGCTAAGACTGACACACACACAGACCCTGCCCCCCCAACACACACACAGACCCAGAACCTTTGCTTTATGCATGCATGACTTGGCTCTACCCATTGTCCAGACAATGGAGTGTGTCAGCGGAGTAATTGAGTGATTGTACAGGTCCTGTGTATACCATTGACAAGTATGACTCCATGTATATTAGCTGTTACACTTTCTGATGTCTCAATTAGGTTGGCGTTTGGACAGGCTCGCAGGAAACAAGCTTGGCGAAAAAATGCGGCAATACCTTGTATTTAAAAAAACAAAACAAACAAAAACACAAAGCATTAGGGAATGAGGTTGACACACAGGTTAAACATGTTTGTTTTACTACATTACTATGTGAGATAAAAGCTATATAGATGGCGTGTTGTTATAGACAGCAGTTAACTGTGAAACTTTGGATGACAGCAGTGGCGATAAATGTTTAAGAGGGTCAAACGCGGCTGTCTGTCCTCCTTGGGTGCGATGAGCAGGGGAATATGATGTATCTCTTCTCATGTGCTATTTGTTCATGTTAGCGTAGGACACGGTGACCCAAGCTTATAGTTTGGATGTCCCTTCTGGTGCGTGCATAACACACACCCACACACTGCTGACATCTGACCTCAATTTAGAGCCAGAGGTAGCCCGAGGGAAGGTGGTAAGTTGAATAGGGACAGACAGGCTCTCGTGGTTAGAAACTGGACATTGGCTGCTATTGATGATGCACAAAGAGCTCTGTCTCTGTCTGCTCCATCTTTCATCTTCCTCATCGTCATCACAACAGAAGCATCCGCTTTCCTTTCATCGCACTTTTTTTTTTATCTACTTCCAAAAGTGATTAACTGACTGACTTTCTGCCTTCTTCTCCTCTCCCGCGTTTTTCTGTCTTCATATGTCCCATTTTTTTTTCTTTCACATTCTGGTATGAATGGTAATGATGACAGTCATGGCTCCATTTTTGGTTGAAAGGCGAGGTCAAATCCAGCGTGGGTCATATCTTTTATGATGCACCATTAAGTGTCCCATCAGGAAGGGTTGATCCCAATTAATTATTAGCAATTTTCCTTTTTTTTAACCTACTAAGACTGTTTGCAAAGAAGTAAAACGTTGCCAATAACACAATGATGCATGGACACACAAAGAATCTCAGTCTCCCACCTACCAAGTACAACAGACACAAGAAGCGAGACAGATCCAGGAGCAGATGCACAGGTATTTAATTAGGACCGGCTGCAGCTGTTATTGTTTATTACCTAGACATTGTGACGATAAATGCCTGAAAAACACACATGCGTGCTCGCACACAAACATGCACGCATGGGTCAACCATTTGTTTGAGGTGGCTTCCTAAGGGAACATCAGAAGTGTGTATATGTTTGAACAGTGTGTGTGTGTGTGTGTGTGTGTGTGTGTGTGTGTGTGTGTGTGGATCCCCAAATACACCACCATACTCCTCCTCTTTGCAAGGTTAGAGAAGAGGCCATGTCCACCGCCTGCTCTATGGTAATGGCATCCTCTCTTTCCCAGCAGAGGATATGTGAGTGGGAGACCATGCTTGTTTTAAACATACATCTAACAAACTCAGAGCCCATTCACTCAAAATACATGAACACACACACACACACACACAAATGATCTCTACTGCACCCACCAGATGGCCTGTTGTTTTTTTTTTTATCCCTCTCTTTCCCCCTAGAATTTCTCCATATCCGTATTTTTTCTTCCCTCCTGTTTTCACTTTTGCTTTTCTGTCGCATATGTGTTGGCCCATTTGCATTATTTCCACTCTTTAGTCCTCTCTCTTCTGCCATTCTCTTATTTTTCTGTAATCCCTGTTTTCTTTCTTTCCCCTCCCTTCATTTCCTTGTCTTCAGGTGACAGCGTGCCTGCTTACTGTTAATGCCGTCATGTTCCCCGTCTTCTCTCTGTCAGCACCAGCTCTCCACAACACACACGCACGCACGCACGCACACTTGCACCGCTGGGATGCTGTTCGACTTTCTGCAAAATCAGACAGCCTTAAACGTACAAAAGGGAGCCGTTTCACGCTTTAAACAATTTAGCATTAGCATCAGCATCATGTTGTACGGTAGGACGAAAAGCTCGTGGGAAATGCTCGTCCTTCAAAAATGTATCCTTGTGTAATGTAGGTTTTAACGATGGCTCTTAGAAATAGTTTTTCTTTGCACAAAGAAGAGGCTGTAGTTTACTTGAATACTTGAAATAAAATGTATCAGAAGTTCCTTTTAAGCTTTTAACTGTTATTACATGCTAATATTCACGTCTTCATTGTTTTCAGTTATGCCATGCTTATGTATATGTGGTAATTTTGTTGCAAGCCAAACATGATGGCACTAAATCATGCAATCTTGCTTCCCTGGCTTCCCTTGCACCAATCCGTTGAGGTCACCATGTTAAGTAACAGATTATATGCACAGTAATGTTCTTTTATGTATGCTCTGTAGAAAACAATGTTTTTCTGGCATCGTGTATCTGTTGTCTGTGAGTTTTTGCTTCCTGTTAACCTGAGGGTCGTGATCACTTTGAGGCCATATGTATGTGGGAGGAATATTCTTACAGCTGAATTGCAAGTGTGATAAGAAACATTTTTTACCCCTTTATATTCTCTCTTACATGTCAACACACATGCATATGAACAGACCTCCCCTCCCCAACCCTTTGGATTTTTTATTAGAAACTAGGCTAGTATGATGAATGTTCAGAGGATGATCAATTGCTCTTCTTCTTTCCACTAAGGCCCAAGGGAACCCTCTGCTCTCTGTCTCACACAGGTTGCGTAGCCATTTAACAGCCTCCTACACACTGAATAGTTGCTGTGATGAATGATTAACATGCAGCTTTGCTAAATTATGGTCAATATATCATTAATACCGTAACTAGAGAAGACCTAACAGATACCGAGAGTGAGTAAGTGAGCTGGCTCATTCCCTGAAGTAGTTCCTTTTTGCTATTCTCCCTGTGTCCAGTGTTTTTCCCAGCTGCCCTACTAATATGCCTGTTATGTTTATCCTACATGCAGGTCTATTAACCCACCTCATCCCAACGCCTTGTTAGGTCATGTGTGTTTAATTCCTTTCCTCCCTGTACTGATAACCAGAGAGGTGTATCTTCTAGCCGACTGCTCAGTAGTGTTCCGGTGTAATAATCAACCTTTGTTGCTGCTTGTGCATGATCCAAAACCTCTGTATCCCCCAATTCAGCATATCTGAGTGCTTCCTGGCATCTGTGTTATGTTGCAGCTGCGGTTGCTGAGGTAGTTCCTCGGCCTTGGCAAGACAACACACAATGCTCACCTTGGGCCAGTTCCATGGGTCATCACCAGTCTTTTCAGCAGTTCTCAGCATCCCCTTGCATTTCCTCTACTTCCGCCTACTTCCTGTCTTTCTCTCACCTCTTTGCCGGTGTGGAGTGCTGTGAAGACAGCCGTGAAACACAGCCTCATTTCCACAGCTATTTCCCAGGGAAACCAAAATGAAAAGATACTACCAACCTTTTCTCTCCGCTGCCACACCACTCACCGTAAATGCTGACAAGAGACTCCAGTACCATCTCTGACCTTTTACAGGGCTCTCAGAACACACTCGCACACATCATTCCTATTACTGGCAGTGCCTTTGAATCAGCACAATCTGCAGTGGTGTGGAGGAATTTAATGACATACAATGTCGCTTCGATTTTAGCGCTCCCCAGCCAGGCTGCCAGGTGCGCCATTTGTCCTTTTATTCAAAGAAGAAAGGGAGGTTTGAGTGTCCCTAAACCAGTCTGACTGCGATAGGCTGAAGAAATGAAGGGCAGTGTGAGTGGCTGTGTTCCATTTCACCGATTTAAACGATTTTTAAATGTTGAATTTAATTGCTAAATTCCTTAAGATTCACCATAAAGCCACTTATACTGTACCTACCATCACCTCGCTGTCCCCTTATTGTCATATTTATAACATGCCTATATTTCATGAACGCCAGGTTGTCCTTTATTCATATCCCATGACCCTACAGTATGTCTTTCAGGGGACTGCGAGGCAGAGGCCTTAAATATCATTTATGGAAATACAGCTCAACCTCCTCTCAGGCCCTCACACAACCCCTCCTTCTGCCCCTTGTTTAGTGATCAATAAATAATGGAGCGAGGAGGTGAGAGTGTGCAGCTAACAGATTGTGAGACAGGGCAAAAAAACGCAAGGAGCAAGGGAAGGAGAGCGCTTGCTGCATTGCAAAGAGGAGCTGTGGGAGCTGTCAACAGCAGAGGAGACAGAAAGAGAGGGAGATGAGGGACTATGAAAGAGAACAACAATGGCGGAGAAATATAGTCTGAAGAGAGAGTGTGAGGAATGACAGGTTTAGACAATATTTAAAGGGAAAGAACAAAACAGGACTGCATAAATAGATAGATTTATGTATTTCATATATGGTGATAGGTTAAAATCGTAATAGCAGGTTATCTCTTTTGTTGTCACACAGGGAGAAAAACTGTTGATGTTTTGACCGCAAATTTCCCGCATGCCTCTGTTCTCCTAAGGAACAGGACTGTTGCTGTTACTGTCAATTATATCCTATCGACAGGTAATTACAGCCATATTAAGAGCAGTCATTAGTTGTGTGAAATAATGCGGGGAATTCTGCAGGTAATTAGCTTGAGCCACAGTCAAGTGTGTGAAGGCAGTGTGCAGACAAAAACAAGAAGTGCTTAAGCCCCCTCTGTTGCTCCCTGAAGTATTTGAAGTACAGGAGCATGTGTGCACACATGGATGCTTTCAGAGGCGCATGCACAAACACCCACCGCAATCCTCCCTTTCTCAAAGTGTTTACTTGCAGCATTATTGCGGGAGAACCAGTCTCGGTACCCAGATATGTCAGCTGCGGCTCTTCTAAACGACGCCCATCTGTTGAACCTTAATCAAAATTTCCATATTTTTCTCATGCACTGTTGTGTTTCTTCACTCCTCTTCTCCCTTACTCCACTGTCCGCCTCCTATCTTGTTTGCAGTATTTAAATGCTAATTTGTAAAATGGAGAGTGTTCTCAGGGTGGCCGCATATGTTTTGGTAAGGTGAATTTGAAATATGATAATGATATAAGTGGCTCCCGGCAGAAAAGTCCTGCTCCCACTGCGAACAGGGTCTTGACCCACTGTGGTATGGTAATGATAGACAGAGGACACGTAGACAGAGGTGGAGTGATGTGCCTTGGTGCGTCCAGTTTCTTTTCACTTATGACTTGCAATGGCTTTGGTTCCTTAGGGGATTCAATATAGATTTTCTTTTCTCTTAAAGCAGATCTAATCTGAAGTAAGTGGCCGGTCTGTCTCATCAGTTGACATCTAGTCACACCCATTGGTGCCTGACAGGACAGGCAATTTATGTATTGTTTTAGCCGAATTAGTCTGCCCCTTTTATTTGGTCACAGCCTCCTGGACGATCAATAAAATCCCTGTTTTTGTGAACACCGCTTCTTTACCTCAATTAATAGCCAGTGCAGTCGGGCAAAACGGAATGGTTCATGGCTGGTGAATGGATATTGTTTCTAGCTTTTCGATGTTTTATAGAAACTTGAGTGTGCATTTAGATTATTGGGTTAATCTGTTATTATCACAAAAAAAAAATTAATTTCAGAGTATAGTATTAGCAACACTGGTATTAGGTGGCATACTCATCTAAGCACTGAAGCTGTAGAATCTAAAAGACAAGCCAGTTTTTTTTAAGCTTAGTAGGACCTAAATGTAAGCCAGCAGCCCCACAAATTGCATTCAGCACACAAACTGAGCTATAAACAGGGAAAAGGTACTGCTTCTTGTCAGCCAGAGACAAAGGCTGTTTGGACAGGGGTGACCGTTATTTACATTGCACCTCTGTTCAGCTTTCCTATTCTTTAAACACCATGCCAAAGGCACTTGGAGTTGCAGCTGCTGTGTGCAGATGACAGTCTTCCAGCTCTTTCAGAAGCTGTACGTGAACGCTGTCAGTGAGTCGCTCTTATGTTCTGTTTTTCCATCTCAATATCTAAAACTCTCAGAAGTTGTGTTTCCCCAGTGACTCATTTTTTTAACCTGCAGAGGAAACTATTGCCATTTTTCAGCTCTATTCCATGCTAAAGCTTATCCATTAAGACTGTTTACTGTAGGTCGATGTGAGAAACATACTGCATCACACTGTGTTTGGGCTGCACAGTTATGGCTTTTTATCTCTAATCCCAGCCATGCTGTCTTCTTAAAATGTCTATCTGAGGGCTCCATGGGGCAGACTGCACGGTGGCTCCTGATGCTAAACCGGCACTTAACAAGAGGCTGGGAACCTCGGGGCATTTAATGGCATGCGAGGTTTTTAGAGCTACACTCATCCTCTGTGTATTGATAGGAAACACAGCATCAACAGAGTGGTTTAGCTAACATGGCACTTAAATTACAGTTTTCTCAAAGGATCCAAAGTGAGGTGAACATGAAGAAATTGTTTTCATTTATCATTATCTAAAAGAGGGTTTGAGTCCTCAAGTCTTATCATAGGCAAAAATATACATCCCCTTAAGGTCCTCTTACCTTTTCAGAACAAAACGGGGTGCCTCAATAGTGTTCAGCATAATGCCGCACCCACCAATTACTTACTGCTTCAGGCCCTATTATGGTTGACAGTGATTAATAAAACTACTGTGGCTACATAAATGAAAATGAGAGGTGAATGTAAAGGGGTGACCAAAGAGACCAACACAGCGAAGAAAATCTGGAGCTTTTAGATAAAAATTCCCACTCTGCCTTCAACTAATTATCCTCCTAGTCTTGTCACTCCCCAAACCAAGCCATTCTACCACAGATAAGCCTCAGGAGACAAAGCTCCTGCAAAACAAGTATGAATATTTATATTGGTGTGTGTGTGTGTGTGTATGTGTGCATGCGTGCGTGTGTGTAGGTTGCTTAATTACGAGTGAGATGCATACCGGTGTGCCTGTACATACGGTGTATGTGTACAACATACTATTGTGTTGTTTGTCCAGTGGCTAGTCAGGAGGGAGTGAAGGAGAATGGAAAGAAAGGCTGTGCCAGCAGGCAGCGTTATTCCCTGCGGGGAGTGTTGATTAATGAATCACATCTTTCTAACCTAAGGCTGCTACTGTGCTGCTGCATTTTCACAGCACCGCAGAGCGCCAGTCAGCCTTGTGCCAGCCCGCTTCACTGGCACAACATGGGCACAGGATGTGGGTGCTGTCACCGCTAACAGGGATTGAGAGTTAACACAAAGAGAAGAAAATTAGATTCCGGGTATATTTCATTTCATACAGACAACCCCCTGTGGCATGTTGTTGAATTAGTTTGACATGTGTGGTTATTATGTCGTGTAAATTGAGCATTTCATTCTCTGAGTTCTTATTTTATCCCAGCCTTAAAAATATGCTTATATTAACACATTTTTTTCACTTTTCTCTCTTTCTTTCATATTTCCCTGATGCCTCGATGCTGTTCGCCTTTTGAAATGGCCCTCTACCAATTCCAGGTATGTAAACACATTGAAGACACTTTGTTTCATTGTATAGACAGTCATTTATACAGTGGTGTAAATTCTGAGCAGTTACCATTTTTTATGCAAGGAAAATGTGTCAGACCTGTCTTGAAGAGTCATTAATTTATGAATAATTAATGAAAGGATATGAGTCCACTAGTAAATGGTCACTTTTAAACAAACAGAATGTAGTTTTGTAAGCTTTTTTCTTTGGTTCGGATACCCTTATAAAAATCAGATTTATAGCTTTATCCTTATCGTGTTCATGGGAAAATTATTTAATTTAGTAACTGATTTTGTAGCCTTGCTTTTTTTTTTACTTGTATTGTACACTCTTGCAGTTATATGGACTCAAACTGTCATACACTTCCTGTCTATATCCAGACAGTTTCCAGTCCCAATCTAAGGATTAATTGACAATGTTCTTGTTGCATCAGCATTACCTTTTGCCTCTTACTACTGAATAAGCACTGAAGAAAAAATAAAAACGTAGCCATGTGATTTTCCAAGGTTTTTTTTTTTTTTTTGTGGTTTTTTTTTGTGGGAGTTTTTGTCCGTGACCTGCGTGGCCATCCTGTTTGAGCCATTGCCCTTTGGCCAGAGGCTCTCTTAATCAATTTGCAGCTGGCACAGCAGACACCATGCCGCTAGTTTAGCATCTGGTGTGTGTTAGGAGCTTCTGTCCTCCCTCTGCCATGTTTATGTTTTTCTTGTCTCTCCCTTCTTCTGTTTTTCAGAAAGTTCTGCTCTTTGACATTTACTTTGTTTTTATTATCCCAGTAAAAGCTGTGTGTACTCACAGACCTGGACATAGGTGAATGTTGCTAAATCATCAGTAAAAACCCGTGTGTTTGGTCAGCGGTGATGCTAGTATTGATCCTTTGGGACTTGTCTCCAATGATGGCACTATGTCATCCTGTGTTTCCCTTATCCACACACACACATACAGAGACCTTGATAATAATATGGCTGGAGGCAGATATTGCTCTGCACTGTCAGCGGTGTTTACAGTACAGCCACACATTAGGTCCACAGAGGATGCTGTAATGACTGTAGAGCTTTGAGTGGTAGCAGCACTGTGCATTTGTGTGTGCATGTGCACATGGAACTGTTTAATCTTTTATGTTTAGAGAGACGTTGCTTTCATAAAATCTACATGCGTAGCTTGTTTGCTTGTGTCAGACACCAGATTACTGGCTCTGTGTCGGTGTAAGTTTGTCAGTGTTTGCTTGGACAGAATGGTATATACTGCTTCAAGAGCACAAACATCCATGCACATCTGTGCTAAACTCCACCTCCTTCTATTATCTCATACTCACATGTGTGCTGTATAAAGCTGTCCAGTGAAATTACAAAATCTACTACTTGTCAGTCTCATAGCCTTTTTCATAATGAGAAACTCCACTTTTCAGCGCTAATGTTTGTTTTGTTACTTCTCCAACACATTTGTTTGCTTTTGGTGATGCTTCCCAGATGGTGACCAAATAATGTGTCAAATAATGATGAAGTGTGCTCCATCTAAACAACAAGCAAACACATAAAATACCAAAACGTAGCACTTGTATGTCCAAGATGGATGAAATATGCACATGTAAACAGTCGTGGGATTCTTTCATTAATATGACATATTGATCACCCTTATTGTACCTTCCTGGCCCACAATAGATGTTGCCAATGGTAACCCATCTTTACAGTGGGAATGATTAATAGCCTTTCCCACTATTTGTTCACATCTCCTGTTATTGTCTCCATTTCTCCTGCTTCCCAAACCTGCCAAGTTTCACAGCAGGCAGCATGTCTGTGTCAGTGAAACCTTCATGTGACTTGCGAAATAATCTAAACTTCTCTAAACTTGTCCATCTGTTTAAACAACTTTCTCCCGGAGATGTTTGTATTTGGCAGCATTCATTCATTTTAGAAAAGTTCAGCTGGATGTTTTTATTTCTCTTCTTTCAAAAGAATTCTTCTGTGGAGCCAGAGGTCATTCACAAAGTAATGGAACCAGACATAGTTGTACATCCATGAGTTCTTTTCCCACCGTTCTTTTTAAACTCAGGTCGGTTTCTGAAGCCACATAGAGTACAGGAACGTTCGCTACAGACACACATCCCTTACATTTTTCTGATATTATCCGTAGCAGTACAGCCTTTCATCCTTCGTCTTCGTAACACCAGGCAGAAATCTCTTCTTTCTCTTGTCCAAGGTCATTGTGTGATTCTCAATAATACCTTTTCTCCTTTTTCATTAGCCATAGGTCTGATTATAAATTTATATTTTTTATTATTAATGATTACAGTCTGCTTAACGTACAACTGCAATGTACTTGCTTAGCAAAAATTTCTAAGACATATTTCCTAAATTCTTAAACATTTCCTAAATTGCTAAAATCCTTTTAGAAATTGAATAGATTCATCTCTTTTCACATATGGCCCCATTTTTATTTTTTAAAGACTGAATTATTGCAATGATTATACTAAATTTGTTTGTTTTATTTTGTTCCATTTTTTCCGAGACTTTGCTTTGATGTTTAGAGAGACGTTGCTTTGTTCAATTCAAATATCTTGTCCTGAAGACAATTCAAAGATCCAAAGATTCAACACACGATACACAATATACAAAAAAATCTACACAATAAGGAAATATCAGGAGGTAGCATTGTCTCCATCTTTTAAGCCATAGTGTGTGTATCACTAATATTATTGCACACTATGTTGGACAAAATGTAATTCATCATTCTGTCATCCTGGTGTGATTTGAACTTCGGCAGTGCAGCTTTTGAGGATGCTCCCAAGCCAAAATGCATCGCCACAGCAATTATTATGCCAGCGTATGCTGTCATTGCTGTTATCATAAAGACTTTAAGTGGAAGCCCATTGACCTTTTAACCAGAGCTTTTCCTTCCTCGTCACAAAGGAAGCTGTTAAGCTCTTAACAGGACTTCTTACCTAGATTTTCAATTGCTGTCTCTGGGTGGAAAACCCTGCCACAAGATGAAAAGCACTTAATCCATCAGGTGATGTCAGAGGGCTGAGATGGTGTCAAGAGAGAGAAAGTGTGTAAGCAGGACAACCTGTGATTTATTTTTTTGGTTGTATTTTCTTTCCCACAGTTTACCAGGTTTTTTTGTAAATCCACCATCCTTACAATTTGACTTCCCTTTAAGCCTGACCAACACACTCAACCCTGCATGCCCCTCCCTAAAAAGCTATCCGAGGCCCACCTGGCTGCACCTGCCTCCACCCGCTCCACCTGAACACCCTGTCATCCTCCCATGCAATTTAATTGCTCATGTGATAGTGTAATGCATGCTAATTTAGGCAGATGAGATGTGTGGCGGTGGAAATGCCACATGTCTCAGCATGGTGTCATGGGCTGGTGTGATCACTCCTTGCTTGGAGGAGATTCAGTGGAACAGCAGTCTGGACAGCTGGAGGAGGAGAGTGAAAAGGAAGACGGGTGATTAGAGGTAGAGATGAAAATGGGAACAGAAACATCCGTGAAATTTGGAGTTAAAATTGTTGCTCTAAGTTATTCTCAAGCAAACTGGATACAAGTAGCTACAGCTGTGCCAGTTTTTCTCCCTTAAACTTAATTTAAATCTAAGTGAATGTAAATGTATGTAAATTTAAAAATATTTACCACGTTGTAAGATAACAATAATTTCAAATAATGCAGATGTAGTGCAATATATAGTCACACTGTGCTGTGTGTATTGCACAGTACACAGCTTTTCCATGTTGTCTGTACTTGCTGGATATTTCTCATGACACAGCAGCAGCCCATCTGGACTGATTGTAATTCATTGAGGGTGTTTGCTGACTCACTGTTTGTCTCTCCCCCTTCTGTCATATTATCCTGAGTGACAACATTTGACACGGCAAGGTCGTCCACTTAGTTGCACACACTCACTTCTTGAGGTAACTTTGTCTGCAAGTCAGAAGTCCTGATTTTGATTCTGATTGATTAATGGCAACTGTAACATCAGTCACTTCTCGGTGAAAATAGTAAATCAAGTTATTCGATTACTGATCACCTATGGCAACCATGGTGACCTTTTTATCTGAAGAGAATGTACTGAAGTGAAGACAAATAAATTATAGATATCACTAGAGTGCTTTCCCCCTGTCATGCATGTAGCAGTCTTAAATACAAAGCCATTATTATTAGTGTTATCATTCTCATTGGAATCATAGCGAGCTGCTGGTCTCACAGCTACGTCTGGAACACATTAAAATGCTAATCATATCATGCACTCAGCAGTCACTTTTCTTCTCATTTTTCATATTTTCTCTCAGTCTCTATACTCCTGTGTCAGACGTTCTATCCCTCTTCTCACATTCTCCCCACTCACTGGTATAAGTGTACAATCCTAGCTGATTGTAGGGGAAACAGAGGAGTACATAAATAATGTATCATTTTCTCTCTGCAGATGAAACAGTGATTTTGTTTTCTCGGTTTCCGCTTCAGTTCAGATTTTCTCTTCACCTCTCTTTGTACTGGATACTCGTATTCTCCACTGCTCCCTTTCCCTTCCTCAAGACTTTTTGTTTGTACTTATTATCAGCATTCATCTTCACCTCTTCAAGCCCCTCAGTACAGATTTGGACCCCTTTCAGTACTCCCCCAATTTACTTATCCGCCATAAATTTTGGACATCATATATAAAGGCGCATCTCTCAGTCCATTTCCCCCCTCCTGCTTTTAAAATGGGTATTGCTGCCATTGCTCCTACTAGATCACTGACTGGACAGAGCACATCTAAATGGGGCTTAAATTATGTAGGGTGAATACCAGCGTACCTCTAGCATGCAAACCAGCTGTTAAACCGTGTTCCCATGGTAATGCGCTACAATCTGAGAAGTGCTACCCCACTTTTTGCTTTGGTTTGATAGCATTTTAGCGTGATAGATTGCATGTCTGCATTTATGTGTGCAAGTGTGTATGTGTGTTCACCCTTTGGCAATGTGTCCTTAACATTTTCAGGGGCCGTGTTTTGATAAAGCACCTTCTTCAGGAGAAGACTTTGAAGATTGTGTGTATGTGCATGGCCGTGTGTGTGTGTGTGTGTGAGTGTGAGAGAGACTATTTCCAGCTGTGTGTGCTATATGTGAGAAATGTGGACGTTACCCTTGCCTGATTCTCCCTAATAATTTTTAACTCACATGCTCGTTTTTTTCACATTATCTAAAACTGTTCTACTGGAACGACTCAGAGCTTTGTTTGCGCGTTAAAGTTATTTAATCTCTTTTGTAGCCCACTAAACTTTTCCACCCTGATTAAAATTTGACGATCAAAATGCGCAGCAGCTGCCAGAGACACCTTTTTTAAAGACTCCGCTTCAAAGCACTCAGCTATATAATCCAAAACTGAACATGTTGCACAGTATTGTTCCAAAATAAAACTTAACCGAACAGGAATTAGTGGGACGATACCCTCCCTCCTGTTCCTTGTTATTTGAATTGCTCTGAGTCACTCGACCTCTCATGAATATTCAGAGCTGCAGTTGGTCTGCTTTTGTTTTCACCCTCCGTCTTTATTTAGTTGTCCCTCTCTGAGAAATGGCCAGTTTTCCACCTACACAAAGGCATAGAGAAGCAATCTCGCTGCCCCCCTACCATCACAACACACACACAAAAGCACTGTCTCACTCAATCACACTGTAGTAGTTGGAACGACAACCTGATACTCAATCCATTCATGAATATTCATCCACACCTGGTTCCGGCAGAAAGTTTTAAGCAGTTTTGGTTTTTTGTTCTTTTCGCAGCCAAGACAGAAGTTGGAACCTAGGCTTTTGTCATTTGTGTGTGTGTCTCTGTGTGTGTGTGTTCTGTGCTTAACACTCGCCTGTGTGTAATAGGCTTTATCTTTATTTCAGTATTCTTTCTTCTATATACTAGTCTACCTGTGCACTAAAGCTATAGCTTTTGTGACATAAAAATGTATTAAGTATAATTGGTTGATATTCTGACCTTGTGGTAAAATTATGCTTTTATTCTCCTGGTGGGAGCTCGCATATCATATTTCTTTTGCCTGTGAAATAGTAAAGGTTACCAAATGGTGACAGGCTGATTTGTTTTACCTCCTAACAGCACAGCCATTATGCAAATCAGCCATTTCTCGCTACCTTTTTTGGGGGGCTGTAAGGAGCTTTAGTGGTATATGAGATGTCTGGTATACAATGCTCACTGATCTATACCTCAAGGAAAGTCTGTGATGTCATCAAACAGACCAAAGCAGTGATGCAACATCGGGGGAGGGTTTGGAAATCTGGGGATTACAGTTTGGTGAGAAGGGTTTCGCGGATTGACATCGTTGCCCCGGGCTGTTAGAGGATGTGTGCACGCATGTTAACATTTATGCTAAAGTGCCTGTCTGATATTGTTGTGCCAGACTCTTCACAGCTTTAGTTTACAGCTTGTTTGAACTTGTTTGGGTGCCTGTCTGTCTTCTGTCCTTTTTCCTTTGCTTTTCTAGTGTGAATTTTAACCTTCTCTTATTTCATTGCTTTCAACCCTGACTTATCCTACCATGTTCTCTCTCCACCCCTCAGAAAACTATCCCCGTTTGAGGGCTGTGGTAAGAGAATCGAGAAAGCAAGGGAACATGACACTTGTTCATTAGAATCAAGCTACTGGCCCGGTCTAGTCACACAACAACAGTATCTCTATCTTTACTTCCTGTTTCTAATGCTTCCACATAAACACGCTTAATGCACACACACGTGCACACACAATTCCTTACCCTTCAAGCTGCCAGTGTTTGAGAGGGTGCGTTTAGGGAGGGGAACACGACATGCTCATTAAAGAGAGAAGTTACTGGCTTCGTCCACTCACAGAGAGAAAATGGTAAGAACAACTTCTCTGTGCTGAGTGTCAGAACTGCCGGGAAAAGTGGAGACAAAATAGGAGGGAACAAGTGAGCAAGGAGTGATAGAGGCGCATCACAGGGAGAACATTAGAGATAGTAGTTTATCTTGTTTGGCTCTTCGGATGACAGTAGTGTGGTCTTTCTCTTCGTTCTCTTTTTGTGTTTGTGTGTGGATAGGTGTGTGTAGTGTGTGTCCATCAAACCAGTTTCAGGATGGAAAGATAAAAACACAAAGGAGCCTTTGATGTCGTTTTCAAAGACTATATCAGTTAAACACCAAACCAAATAGCACTTTTTAACTAATGCTATTTACACATCAGAGCAGCATAATATCCCTGCACTGACTTCAAACCTGACTGCCCACTTGAACAAGTACATGATTGAATATCCTTAGTAATTTATTTGGAAATGAAGAGTTGTTTTACAAAACTGCATCAAATGCTATATATAAAAAGTGGATGATGTAACTGTTTGTTTTGATGACGTATATTGAAATTCATTTTACACCAATGAACAATCATTTTCTTTTTATTTGATATAGACTTTCTGATCTCTTTCTTCTTACTGGGCCTATTTGACATGTGCAGTAGTGTTTATCTTATTCAGTACTGTTAACTTACATGAGACTAAAGTCATTTTTAATGGGTAAAGCACTTGACTACAAACTTTGTTTTTTGAGACGGCTGTTTGAGTTACCTCCACTGTCTGCACTGAAACATATCTCTTTGTTCTGAAGCTAAGATTGATCTAAGGCAGTAATGTAGTAAAAAGATAAATTTGTTGTTTTTATGGAAATATGACAGTCCCTTGAGGGTTGGTGCTGCACCAATGTGCAGTCAATCTTAAATCACTGAAATCAGTATGACCTCATTTTGACTTGGTGGTGGTGATCTCATCGTGAAGCACACATTTACTGTCAAGTTGAGACGGAGCTATGGCTACATCACTGGACGCTTTTCGAATATTGATTAAATGTTACTCACCTGTTTATTCAGTACACAATGATTATCCGACATTTGTGCTCTCTCACCAGTGCCCATTTAAAATATAATTAAATATACATATATCTGTATACGCTCACCAGACACCAGACAGACGTTTGCTTTCAGACCTGCCTTAATTTGGCTATAGCCAAACTGCTTTAAATTTCAATGTGTTTTGCATTCAAAGGTACTCTTCTGCATACTTAATGATACGACTGGTTACCGTTACCTTCCTTTTAGCTTGATGCCGTTTGGCCATTTTCTTCTGAACTGTGGCATCAGCAAGGCATTTTCAGCCCAAGATTGCTGCTCAGTAGATATTTTCTGTATTTGGGCCATTCTCTGTAAACCTGTGCAATGGTTTTGTGGGGATATCCCAGTATATTAGCAGCTTCTGAAATACTCGAACCAGCCCAACAACCATGCCACATTCAAAGTCACTTAAATTGCCTTTCTTTCCCATGTTGATGTTCAGTTTTGAACTTCAGCATATCATACCATATGGCCTAAATGCATTGAGTTGCTGCTGTGTGATTGGCTGATTACATATTTGTATCAACAAACTTTTGAATAGCTGTGTGTAAGAATGTAGCAGGTGAGTGTACTTTTACTGTAGTTTTTATTCTTATTGTACAAAGCCTTTGTTACTGAGTGTTTCTATCTTCCTCTGCACTTCCTTTATCCCTCCTTCTGTTTCATTGTCTCTAACCCTTCACCTTTCACTTTGATTGCTGCTGTTGGGGTGTAGTCCGCACAAGTCCTTAGATATTTCCACTTTTCTCATGCTCTCATTCTCACAAAGCAAACCAACATGGCGGCCAATTACATCGCCAGACAATGCTCGCCATAAATCATCCATTGCACTGTCAGACACATTGGGACTCAACACTAGAATTTTCTTTCGACTTGCTCGCTCCTTGCTTTGTTCCTTCCCTTTTTCTATTTATGAACTGGTTCAGAGAATCATAGATGCATTGCAGTCATGCTTAGCCACATTCAATCTGCATATCTACCCCAGCTTCTCTTTTGTTCCCTTCTTTTTTTTTTCGCTTATATGCCTTTCAGTTTGTTCTGCCTTCACTTTAATTACATTTCTTTTCTTACCTTTGGAGCTTACATCAACTTTTCATCAAGGTTGTCATTTGTTTTTATCTTTCTCATTGGCTGCTTCTCTCCCCTAATCGGACTCTTCGTGCTTTAGTTGCATGCCTGTAAATGTTTTTGACAAGGCTTTCCAGAAGGCTAATTATTTGGTTCATTAGTGTTAAGTACAGTATTTTTTTTTAAGTAAATTGTATAATTCATTGTCCTCAACCCTTCTCTTTGTCCTGTTTTTTTTTCTCCATTATTCTGACATTTTTCATGATGGAACACACTATTGTATTGTATTTGATTTTTTTCCTGCTTTCTTTCTCTCTTTATGTTCTGCTGCTGTTGGTCTTCTCGCCCATGCTGGGCAACACAAGCGTGTGACCATCAGGCCAAAGAGCTTTTGATGGAGAATAAGTAGAAAGGCACCACCAGTTCAGATGCAAACTTTAAAGGGAGATGAGGAGGGATTCAGTTCTGTAAAGCATCACTTTTAATGCTATTGATCTATATCTCTATAGATGTTTGCATTCTGCATAGTGTCTATAGTTCGCTGCACTGCATGCCTTTGTGTGTGAAGCCTATATATTACATTGACAACTGATAATTATTTGTTTCAATGGCATCAGATGAAGCAAGAGGATTAAGACTACAAAAAAGGGGCTGTTGAACTCTATTAATGTTCCTCTTATCTGCTCCTATTTGAATTTTTGGGATTGGGTATTATTAAAGATATACTTTATAGTGTTTTTACTCTGTCACAAGGTGAAGATTCATTGGACCATACTGAGATGAATATGATTAGATGTAGGGCTTTATGTGTCACTGTAAAACTATATACAAAGTGCATTTTAAAACTTTTTTAAGTGTGTATTAACAGGTCCTGTCTCCTTTACCTTACACAGTACGTTCAAGAACATGTGTCAGTTGTCAGTTAGAACCCATTTTCACATACACATGGCGAGCTACTTCATTATAATCAAGCAGGAATCTTACAGTTATACATGTTACAAACTCTATACCCAAATATGCAGTTGTGTATACACTTCATATTTTAGCTTTGTTTGTGTCAAAATAGCAAATTGACTTTGACAAAGCGCTAAAGGTTTTTAAACATATCCTTGCAGTGTTGACAGGATTACACGCTGACTTTCTCTCTTCATAAACTATGTATTTGTGTTGAACTTGTTTTTACAAATTCTCTCATCAGCTTGCTCCATGTGAAGCGCGAGAGCGGCTGTATTTTTCCTTCACTTTGATTTATTGCCGGTGCCTGTCAGTATTAACAATAAATAGTACTGGCCTGAAGCAGCAATGTAGGGACATTGATAGAGAGTTTGTGCATTGCAGTTGTATCAGTGAAGCCTCCCTCTGGCTGTGTGTTAATTAAAGTAGCAAATAGCAACCTTGCGAAAGGCCCGATAACACTTACCAGTGCTGTGTTTACGACTTTTGTAAGCCTCTGAAACACGCATGGCAGTGGGCTCACATGCATATTAATCTGCAAATAAACACTTGACAGACATGCAAAAACCCACTAGTTGTATCAACTCAGCACATCATAATTAGTCTTTCCTGTTTGTTTTATTTCCGCTGCTTTATTTTCATGCACTAATGGATTCTGTTAATGAATGGGTCTTGCATCATATCACCCCTCCATCCTTCCACCGTTGCCTCCATCCTTCCATCCCAGCTTACTTTATTATGTTTACAAAAAGGCAACAGCAGTCATAAAAAGCTTCTCCAGCGCATCTATTCCAATTAGCTGGCTAATTATTTCATTTTCTTATGTGTGTAACTCAACACTGAAAGAGACTGCCAGAATCTCAGTGGTTTTAAATGTTATTTTTTCTTGTGCAGACTTGATATGTTTGTGTTTCCGTATCTTCCCCTACTGTGTTTACTGTTTTTCCTTGAAAGTTAAACTGCGGTGATGATTTTTTTTTTTTTCAAAAAGTCTTTTTGGGTCTAAAGAAGACTGTAGTGAAAGCTAATTGAAGGTAAATGCTGTTACTGATTAAGTTGACAATCCACAGCTACTGTAGTTAATGCTAAGCAATTATGAACCCTGTTGAATTCAGTGTCAGAGTTTTAAAATAGAGGCTTTTTAAATTTTGCGAGTGAATGATGGGGTGAGGAGAGACGGTTTTGATTAGAGAAACTCAGAATTATACACTGCATGGAGGCTAAAGAATGAAAATTTCATATTTAATGTAAAGATGGTGGGAAAGGGTGTTAAAGTGGTTCACAACCCGCATAGAAGTGAGTTATAACACATCAACTTGCTCTGTATTGCAACAGGGCAGTAAAGCTATTACAACTTGCTATTACTAGTGGAGACTTGGTCCACAATAAATTGGATAAAGTTTACCCACAGCCCTAAGTGCAAGTCTCACATTGAGTAGTTCTTTTTGTAAATGTTTATCATCTTAACCATGTTTATACAAGACATGTTGGTCAGGGTGTATACAAGCTGTGACAGCAAAGTTTTTCATTAGCTTTAGGTAATCATTTTCAAGCTTTTGTGCAACTTTTCTTAAAAAAAGAAGTTGATTCTGTATGAATCCCTCCAAAGGTTCTGTCCCCACATTCATAACCATAAATATTGTCCTGCCCAGACAGCTACCTCCAGTCTACCTATCTTGCATATGTGCCAGTCACAGCCAGGAGCCGCAATGTCGAGCATAAACTAAGTTTTAATTATGCTAACTAATGTTTTACAGCCTTCAATAAAAAGTGATATATTATAATTTATAGTGTGATTTGTATTTGTAATTGTCACTAGCCAAAAGATATACAGTGTCTTTGGCTCACATCGGGAAGTGGATGACAGTGCTGGTGTTACCACCATGTTATATGACAGTGTAATTGCATTAAATTGGCAAATGCTACTGCAGACAGGGTGTGTGATAATGGCAAGGTGTCTAGTGACTCATTTTCCATATGTGCGGTATGCTGGTTGCCCAGCTCTGGATGTACTGGGCTAAAATCCTGTGATTGATGGCAGATTTTTATTAAACATGGTATCAGACAGTCAACATGACTTTAAAGCCATAGGGATAAAGAGGCAAGATATGTTGTAGGGCAGGATATAAATGTGTGACCTTCAGTAAGATCCATCCCAATGCAATAACACACTCGTGTATTGCCTTTGTCAAAAACAGGATGCTGGTAATTGGGTTATGTTGTCTGTCAAAGGGAATGTGAGCCGCAGTAATGATGGGATAAGCAGGCTGCCTGTGTTATGTGTCAAGACGTGATCCAGTTGTGTGCCGGTGCAAAACCGGAATCTGATTACATCTGGTTTCTGTGTGATTTCCTCTTGTTATCCAATACCTTAAATATGAACCAGAATCAGCTAGTGAGATCACACAGCTCACAATCATTTGGTAGCACAAATAGCGAAGATGAATGCGGTGGGACCATCTGTGTGATGTGTCTTTCTCTCTATCTGTGTCCATGCGTGTAGTTGTGACTGCGCATGGATGTTTCATCTATATATTCCTGATATCATCTATACACTCTGACAGCCAATATAAATCCTTTTATGAAGATGTTTATCTGTCTGATGGGAGTCCTGGCACAGTGGCCCTGCTCAGGTCAGATTGTTACATCAGTCCGACAGCTCTGCCTTTAGTTGTGACTCCTACAGTCAAAGATATAGAGTGCGTTACTCTACACTGCATCTAAAGCCTCATAAGCATCATATAGTATCATAACAGTATGGTAGAAAGTATAATAATAATATGTTTGGTTATGAAAAGATTAAAAATCTGTTAATAAATCTCTATAATACAGCTAAGAATTGAAAAAAAAACTTTTTTCTATGATCCAATTAATTATCTATGCAACTGAATATAAATGATCACTCATTCTTGTGAGACCTTTCGTTGCAAAGTTCAAGAAAACGATCTGCCCACTTATCACTATGATGGTAGACATCCAGCTAATTTTACTCACACCTGCAGTCAATTGTTAACATTCAAGGGACACACCATGAGTTTACAGTGCAGCCAAGTCCACATGCACATCTTATGAACATCTGAAGATATAATTAAAGTCCTTGGGGGGAATAAACTGAGACACGGGAGGTCCAGCAGTCACATTCTCTGACATGATGTGACGGTCGCCTATGCGTAAAGAGAAATCCGCTATAATCTCTATTTATGACTCATGTGACCCTGTAAATAGAATGAAGCATAATTAGTTCTTTCTTCTATGTGCAGCAAAGCGCAGATGCATCAGACAGCAACGGCTCCTCATTCCCTAAGAATAACCAGGAGTGACATTTTTATAATTACAATTCTCCTTCACCCAAACCACTGTCATTGCTAATTTATTTCCGAGGGTGCAGTAGAAAAGGAGGAAAGATAGGATGCTTAACGGAATAGGAGAGAAGGGGACGAAAGAGGAAGAAATGGGTTGGAGGCGCAGAGCGAGAGAATTGGGAAAAGCGGGATAGAGCAGAGGAGAACGGAGATAAAGGGACAGGAAAGAAGAGTCGTGCTGTAGGACAAATATTTGTGTGAGAACGTAAGTTGGGGATGAACTTTCGTCTCTTCTTCTCCTCCCCTCTTCGATTCCCTCTGGGTTTCTGCTGCAGGTTTTGGATTGCAGGTAGACTCTTCCCTTCCTGCTATTCCTCGCTTTTTCTCCCTCCATAGTCCTCACCATGTCGCACAAGTCCTTGTTGCCATGGTAACACAGGGCGAGTCGAGCAATGCAACAAAGGGATGCAGTAAGAGAGGGAGAGAGAGAGGAGGAGGAGAGAGACAGGTCCAGAGGGATCCACTCTTCCATTTCCGTAATCTACAGGGAAGAGGGTGCTCCCACTTAGGTCCACCTCACCTCCAAATTAGATTTAATATACAGGTTCTTTGTTTTAATTCACATGTTCTCACACTTTCATCTATCGGTATGGTTTGGTTTGTTGTCTTTTTGTCGCTGCATTTGATCCCAACAGTTTTTTGAAGCTTCGCACTTTAGTTTGGCGTGCATATATCAAAAGAATTACGACTGTGAGTGTGAGAGAAAATGCAAGATCAGAAATGTTGCTGCCATTGCCTGTGTCGTCTGTCATATTCACATTTCAGTAATATGCAGTGTGTGTCACAAGCTATAATCTTGAAATAATCTTACTGTGAAGACTTCAGCAGGTCTCTCTTCTGTGCTGTAATTTGAATGTGCACACGTTTCAGACTTGATATTTTAACAGTGGCACAAAGTGTGTCAGCGCGAGCTTATGTGTGTGCGTGTGCATTTGTGTAGTAGATCTCCTTGCAGGCCCATGCCAGTAGAAGCTCACTCTCTGAGCCTCAGATGCTTTTTATTTAGTCTCTTGGTATCAGTTGTACGTCTGTGTTTGTTTCTATAAAAGCTGCAGACGATAAGCTTATCAGCGGCACCAACAACTGCTCAACAAAAACAAAAAACAGAAAAAATCTGATGGCATTTTAGGCGTAGTTGGAAATAATGTGTGTACACACATGTTGTTGTGGACCTTCAAACAGACAGATGTGCAGACAGAGCACATAAATATAAGCAACCGACCAACCCATTACCAACTCTTCTTGCTTACCAAAAGGCAAATATAAGAGGAAAGCAGGCATAGTTAAAGCCCAGCTGTACCTATTCAGCAGAGCTTGAGTCTTGAAACCAACCGAAGATAGATTAGAGCAGTTTCATGTTTGGGTTTGTTTTTGTTGTTTTTTTTAACAATTTATAAAAGCTGCTTGGCCTTGTTTGTGAATCCACATTCTCTGAATTCACTGCAGAATTCTAGAGAAACTTATTTGAAATGCAAAGGGAAAGTGTGTTTTAGCAGTCTTTTTTACAGTCACTACCACCAGCTTTCAGTAGCTACTTGCTAACTGGTCAGATAATACAGTTCTCTCACAACTGGTGGTTGCCATCCAGTCAGACCAGTGTGACTGGAGTAATGTCAAACAAAGTTGAGGGTATATTTAATGACTCCATGTTTTAGTTCATGCAAATATGAGCACACACAAATGAGCTTTGTCTGAAAGCAATAATTTGCTGTCTTTTGGCAACAAACAAGCTAGTTGTTTTTCATGTTAAGTAAATATTCCCCCACTTATGCTTCTCTACATACCAAAGAATATGTCCATGACCATGTGGAAAGAAGGCAGACACATTCGCGTGCGTGAATGTACACGCAAACACACATGCGCACGTAGAATAAGAATTAACCCTGTGAAGTGAGGGGGATAATTCCATGGTAATTAGTGTTCTGTGTAATCAGTTTTTATTTTCCTGTGCTGTTGTTAGGCGCAACAGACAAAACAAAAGGAGGCTTGCTTGCATCTCTCCCTCTCTCGCCCCCTAATTACAAACATATCCAATTAATTACACACAAGTCCCACTTTCATCTGTGTGCACAATGTGAGAAGGAGAGATGAAAATGCAGAGCAGTCAGCAGGAGCAGTGACACACAGTAATATACAAAGAAAAAAAATAATAATTAGTCACACTGGCGTATGTATGCACATGCACATCGGAGCCTTAGGGCACATGCTTAAGACAAACATGTTGGTCATTTGTGAGTTCCCTAATTATCTGGGCATTGGGTGAAAGTTGTGCAGGGATTTTCAGCTTGTACATCATGTGCCAGTGTACATCTTGTAGAAATAAGGTTGATCTGATTTTTGGGCTGGGGTACGAGTCTGTGTGTGACTGCAATAACGACAGAGAACCAAGTTGGGTTTAGTCTGTGTAGTAATTAATACACACCTGCTGCTTGAAATTAAACACTTTAACAAGAGTAATTTTTTATGTGTTTGCCCTGCACGTCTTTTCAATTTATCCAGCTCAACTGGAACTGACACACTGGACATCAAGTTGGAGCTATAAATCTTCAGAAGCAACATCATGCTCATGGAACATTTTAGCTGTATAATACATGGCTTGCAAGCAACTTACAGGCTGCTGTTAATCCTTACACAGTTAATCCTTATAAAATAATGAATCACTGCTAATTATTATCTGTAAAAATGGTCTATGTTGAGGGCTGGAATATATTATACGGTATGTGGACAGACAGATTTAGTAGTAGCCACATTGGGTGCTGGAAATGGGGCACATAATAACCTAAGGAATTTTGACAGAAGCCAAATTGTTCTGGTTAATTACTGAGACAGAGCAATTCTAAAATTGGCATGGCTTGGTCACCATCCTGATCATCGCTGAATCACTGAGATTTGGACACTGGGAGTTGCTCTGAAACAAGTCTGATCTACAGTTCCTCCTTTTTGTAACTTGCAGGACTAAGATGTGATGCTAAACGCTAAAGTTTGCTCCGCCAGATACCATGAGTGCCGTGGTGTTTCTAAGCTGTTTTACTACACGCATGAAGATGATCAGCAGCATATCAGACAGTTTTTCCACTGGACTCTGGACAAAGTGTCTTTAGGAAAAAAATGACTGATTATATAATTATAATATAATATATTAGATTCTCTTTTCAGGCTTATGTATTCATATTATTTTTTCCCTCCCACACTTTTTTTTTCCCCTACTCGCTGCCCTCTACCTTCTTATAAACAGTCCTCTATTGTGTGCCTACAGATTCCAAAGCCAGGTATATGCTAGCCTTGGTGACTGCCTTATTGTTCAATTAAATCACTTCTCCCATTCCTCTGCATTGCACTTTCTCTGCATCCTCCCCCACACCCTCCCTTTCGCTTCCTCTCACTATGAGGCATTCATCCTATTTCTTTGGTGGAGAAAGTAAAGGCCTTTGCCTCTTGTGTTTTTCAGTTACACGCGATGTAGAGAATGTGAATCTAGATTGGTGGAATACAGAGAGAAAGGCAAGAATACTTGCTGCCTTCCAGTCTGAGTGTCCCCTCGGGGAAGCTGTACAGGTAAAGCAGAGGCGTTTATTCTTATTTAGTGCCTGTGGCAGACTATGATTTAGCCTGCCTTGGAACTATAGGGTCTGAATGCAGAGGAAGCAGCCTTGTTGAAACAAGGAAGCAGAGTACAGGTGTAGGTCTGAGGGGATAGCAGGAGACGAAGGTGGACAGCGTTAAATAAATTGCAGTGTAAAAGGTGAGAGTTTGGGAAGGACATTTCAAAAGAACTTTATGGAAAGGGTGACATGGAAGTTGATGGCATGCAGTTGATGTGACAAAGGATAGAAAAGTGGGTTACTGTATCTATTTGATGACTAGAGAAAGACTTGTTTGCTGTGAGTGCATGCGTGAGAAAGATAAAGACAGATAAACAAAGCCAAAGTTGAGCTCTAGTGACAGTAATGATTGCATTCTACCCCATGACCCTATAGGTCATAGCAATGAGCCTAGCCTGATCCAAAGGCATTTTGCCCTAAGGCCAAGTGGCTGTGAAATGGTTCTCAGTCTCACCCTCTCAATACCAAAACCACCATGAAGTGGACTTTAGTCTGAATCAATGACTCCTCTTCATGGGCTTCTCAGTTCTAACAAATTCAAAAGCCATTGCTGTAAGCATTCACATCAGTAGCATTCTTTGGCTAGTTCCCTTTTTTTAATGGAACCCTTTATCAGTGACACACACAGATCATCAGTTCAAGGTTATTTGTGTTTTTCAACAAGGTTGATTAGGCATGCATTCTTTCAGACTGCATGTATGTGTGTGTGCTTGCGCCTGCATGGAAAGCCAAAGAGCCATTGTATCCATCTTTGAGTTTTGACCATCCTTCTGACCCCCTGTGATGACTGTCAGGTCTTTTGTCCGCGAGAGAAGACTCACAGAGACACCCTACCAGGGGACCATTTTTTGTTTTGCCATGGGGATTTGCAGATTCTGTTATATTTTTTTTTCAGTCTAGATTCTTTTGAGGTCTCATTGAATAAAAGCACAGACAAGCACATACACGTTAGGGACACACACTCTAACACACCTTTGATCTTAACACACACCACTAGAGCCTTTAGACCTTTTGCTTTTCCCACTGTCTATTCCTGTCAAGCCCCATGGCAGCCCTATGGCTTCTTCCAATGACAGTAGCTTTGTCTTACTTTAAAGCATCCAGTAGACCTTGCATAACGCCATGTGGATTTGGAAGTGCATTTCAGAGCCAGTCGAGTAGTGCTGACAGACGTATACACACGTCCTATGGATTGTGGTGCCATAAATCTTGTCTTTTTGTGTCAGTAGCTTTTTTGTTTTTTGGTTAAATATGTCTGCTACATAATGCATAGACATGGGCTACATTTTAAAGACTTAAAAATAAGTGTTTGTATAAGTTATTTTAGCTTGATCTCACCACAGTACAGTCACAGTTGTATTTTACTGACTTAGCCTTATGTGTGTTGCCTTTTGTGAATCTGAAGTTGCAAACTCAAACTGAAGTATTAGCACTCCATTTTTCCTCAGTTAGTTAACTCTTATCTGCTTGTGAAGTTTTGAAAGGAAAATTGTCAGGTATTTCCCTAGTAGAAGTAATAATATTCATATCAGCAGGTTATTACAGTCCTTTCAATTGAGTGTTAATCCACATGGGCCCTCTCTGTGTTATCGGGGTGCATGCCACTGGAGCTTTGGAGGTATTCCCATAGAAAGGCCTAAATTACTCTTTTATTCCAGAAAACACACAGAGGTTTGTGTGCACGTGCCCTCACACATTTCCATATCTGTCTGTTTCTCTTTCCTCCACCCCTTCTGGTTTTCCTCTCATCAGTGCATATCCCACTCCATTTACCCCTTACAATGGCCATGCTGTATCAGAACCATCCCTGAACCACTGCAGCCGTATTCTGTCCCCAGGCCCAGACTATGACACAGTTGGCTGGGGCAGAAGAAAGACCCTCTGGCCCTGCCTCATTAAAATGGTAAAGAGCTGGAGGAGAACAGAAAAGCTAATCCTTCTACCAGTCCCCTCCTGGAGCCCTCATCTCCTGGCCTAAGACCCTTACACACACACACACACAGACACATATGTTTAAAGATCATGAGAAGCTAAGGGGCTATGACTGGTCTTGCTAAAATATATAACCCCTGGGAGATGGAAATGATAGGGCTTACATGGGGCAGTTTAACACCTAGGAGTGAAGGAAAGGGATTTGGACTGTGTATGTTTGTGGGGAGGGGGTCTTGAAATTGCTTGGGTCTGCCAGCAAAGCAACAATACAGCCCTTTAATGGAGGATGATTGTAGATTTGTAAACATCAAATTGTGTGTCATGCTGTTAAATATGAGATCAATTTTCTATTAAGTACGGCCATTTGAACAATATGTATGCTGTGTTTTTCAGTTGCACCACTGTGAATTTGCCCAAAGACTGATGTTACACAGGCTAGCATAGCTGAGTAGCGACAACAAGAAGCACATTTACTTTTACCACACAATGATAGCTAACAAAAAAAACCCCTCGCATTGTACTTTATTTTGTGTCATTAATTGCATTTATCGATTCTAGTTTAAACAACGCAGTGTCAGCAACTTCTAATGCAGCTGATTAAATACACTGTTTGTTTGGAAGCACTGCCTATACCGTTTAGGCAGTGTTAGTTCCAGTAACTCTACACGTCTAGAAAATGGGAAAAGTGTGTAAGAAAAATGGATGAGGTTGGTCAATGTGCTTACTCAGCCGGTCCACCTGAAGACTTCCCGACAGATAATGACGGTCCGCTCCCATCTTAGAGAGGGAGAGAGGGGGAAGAGTGAAGGAGGAAAAGGGTGAGCGGAGCCATCTGTCTGTGTCCAAAGTTAAACCACTGAGGCAGCACTCTCCTCCACACTGTGCAATTAACCTGCTATGGGGTAAGGTTCAGCTGCTTTTTCTGACGAAACTCTGGCAATGAAGTGTTTGGATTATGTTAATGTGCTATGAAGTGGACTGAGTTTTGGATTTCTGCAAAAGCATCCATCTAATTATGAACCAAAAATCATAGCTGTTTTATTTACCATGGAAATAAAAATGGAAATAAGTATATTTTGGTCACTCACACCCATCATCATAATCATCAGTTCTTTTTCTTCCTAGACCATCAGGGCTTGAGCAACCTAACTTGGCACACAGCTATATCTTAGGCCCCTGAAAGTTCTTATCTATATCTAATATTACGAAGTTGCCTAGCAACAGCCTAGCAATGGGCTAAAATGACCCATTTTTAGCATATAAACAACATCTGCCGCTGCTATTTTTGCACATTTCTCAATGCGGTTTCATATATCATTTTGCCAACAGCATGAAGAAGCCAAACAATGCTGTAGTATCGGCATGTACTAGTAGTAGTAGTAGTAGTTGTAGTAGTATTAATAAATAATATTGATGAAGTGTATTCATTTTTCACATTGTTATATATTTGTATTACTGAGAATGTCTGCTTTTTAACTTTTTTTAACTTCATTTGATTAATTACTTACTTGGATGATCATATACATTTCCCATCAACCTTTAAGGGACAATGAACTTATGGAAAGGCTTTTCTGATAAATGCTCATTACAACAGAGTAAGGCTCAGCTTTTGCCTGTGTTGTATTTGTGTCTCTGTATGGCTATATTGTCTGTGTGTGCAGACAGAGTTCTCCCTTCTCTTTTCAAATGCTCTAAAGGTCCGCTTGCATGACTGCTGCTCACTTTATTCATTAATTCACTGAGACTACTCCTCTGCCTCCGGTCATCTCTGAATCACAGAGGGTGTGGACTGTGAAAACTGGAGATAATTCAGGGCAATAAGCATCACTTTGTAGTTGTATTTAAGAACTGTCATGACTGTATGTGTTAATTATTCAGTATGTGAAAATATACATTTTGTGGACTGTGTGCTGTTTTTTTTCTTTCTTAATGAAATTGGCGTTTTTATTGTAACTAGTATCACTGCACATTTTTTTTTTTTTTTTTACATGTCGCTTTTGCTCTACACTTGAAAGATATAAATACTGCACTGCTCTATACAATGGTGTTTTTAACAGTTCCACATTCACACACTCGCACACACACAAACACACAGTGCCATGTGTCAGCTGGCAGTTAGCCAAGGCCACAGACATAAGGCAGTGACAGTAGATGACAGCAGTAAGATTAAAGGGTGTGGGAGTTATGAGTAGGGCCAGAAGACTGGCAGGTCCATAAATATCACATGCAGGGATCCCCCTAATAGTTTATAGCACTGTATCATCATACAGGCCCATCATAGACGATGGTCCTGCTACAAAGAGACTTGGATGTGACATTGTGACTGCGTGTCTGAAGGAGAATGCAAGTTAGTTTGAAGACTTGAAATTGAAATTCTTTCCAACACTGAATAATATTTTTTTTTTTTTAAAGTCCAAGAGAAAACACACGGATGAATCCATATTTTTCCTTATTTAATGTTAGCTTTGTCTCCGCCAACAATAATATGCAATATGAGATATATGCTGATCATATATCTCGTGATTCTGCATTCTTTTTCAAATGATGTAAAAAACACTGTTTTCTTAATTGCTAATCACTTCATGTATAAAATCATTCATCTATTAAATCATTCCTCCTCTGTCTCAGGTCATCTCTGAATCTGCACACTGAGGGTGTGCACTGAGTACACTACAGACAATAGAGGGCAGTAAGCGTCACAGCTTTGAGTTAAAAGCTTTAGTTTGAGATGCACATGTGTTATGCCACAACTCTTAATATTTGAATTCAAGCGTTTTGATTCCCATTGCCACAGGTTTATAAAATCAAGCACCTAGCCAATTAGTCTGCCATTTACAAACATTAGAAAAAAAGGGTTGTTCTAAAGAGCTCATTAACTTAAAGCATAGTACTGAAACATAATTTCTTCCCTCCTAGATATTCCAATATCATCTATAAGTGGTGGGACTGCAAAGTGGAAGCTTTTAGGATCCGCAGTAACTCAGACAGGAAGTGATGGACCATGTAAAGTTACAGAGTGGGGTCGCCAAGTGCTGACATGCAAAGTGCATAAAAGTGATTCAATAACTGCAGAGTTCTGAACCTCCACTGTCATTAACATCAGTATAAAACTGTCTCCAGCTATTTGCTGTGTGTGTGTGATCATATTTAGTTTTGTAGTGATGGTCAGATAAAACAAACAGTTTGTGGATTTCATGATAAATTGGTTGCACCGAAAGGAAAAAAAATCAATAGATGTTTTAGATTGTTTTAACGCAAAATACTGAATACTTGGTGCTTATTTGTAGTAAATTATAACTGTAGATAATTTAATAAGTTAAAA
Organism: Oreochromis aureus; assembly: GCF_013358895.1. NCBI lineage: Eukaryota > Metazoa > Chordata > Actinopteri > Cichliformes > Cichlidae > Oreochromis > Oreochromis aureus. The sequence continues at coordinate 11,500,309 of NC_052958.1, read as the reverse complement.
ACTGGCAGGTACATCACATTTGCTATTATTTACACAGAAAAACACACACAGGACACACTTGTACATAGTTAAACAGATATCCACACATCAGAATAAATGCTCTTCTCCCTGCGACCAAGCCTCGCAGTTGTTGGACATGAATGTAAATATATTCCAGTGTAGTTACAGCTGGATACTCAACCACTGACACAGTCTCCCCATTTCCACAGCAACACATGCTGACACACTTGCACAGAAACATATACAGGGAATGCACAAGCACACTGAGGCAGAGCAATAAACAGCTGGAGGGCCCTCTGTAATTAAACCTGTACTGCTGTTTGTAAGCTGTCAGTGCATGTATGTGGGCAGAACACACACACACACATACACATACACACTTCGGCACATTTTCTGTTGCATTTGCATCTCATGCATTCCTGCTCTCAAGGCTGAGTAAATTTCAGAGTGCTATGTAGAGATGAGTGGTGCCTGTCTGACTCAGTTACACCATAAACACATCTCCAGGTATATTATCATGCTGCTAGAGCTGTTCAACATTCAAATAAAATGCAAAAAACATAACAAGAATTCATTTGGTAGATTGTAGACTTGTTGATCCGATTGCTGGGAAGGGCGTATGTTTCATAAGTGAGCTTTTGAGAAGGAGTAAACAGTGACTGGTCCTTACCGTGATCTTTTTTGGTTCTCCTATTTAATTTGTTGTCTGTTTTAACTCTTTTTATTTAAATTTTCTTGCAGTGTTTGCTCAGATGACAATGTCTTTTTTTGTATGCAGTTTGCATATGTGTAAAAGGATTCCTTTGCATGTTGCTTCAGCCACTGCGTGTACATATATGGGTGAGCAGATTTGTGTGTCCCCAGAGAGGTGGGCTTTCTGCTCTGAGTGGGCGTTTCACAGACAGCCAAGAGACCAGCAGGGAAATTTCCCATCAGCCCACGGTGCAGTGTGCAGTGCAGGTTAACCACTGAAGGCTCTGAAATCCATAGCCGCAACACAACACAGCTTTCTACCTCTCTCTTTGGCTTACACTCTCCCTTCATCGCTGTTCCTCTGTCTCTCCTCTCCTAGCATCCTCTTCAGTTCTCTCTTTTCTCTATTTTCCTCACTCTCTTCTTCGTTCTCTCTCTCTGTCTCCCCAGATGAATCAGAGCAGAGATGAAAAGCTTTCAGGAATGCTGGCAGACAGGCAGTGCCTTACAGTAATCTAACCTGGGGAAGATGAAAGCCAGCTGGGAGGCTGGGAATAGAGTAAAGCGGGAGGAAAGGTGAGAGAACAGAACGACAGGATAGAGTTTAGGGAAAGAAAGGACCAGAAGGGCTAGATAGACAGAGAAAGAAAGGGCAAAAAGATTTGGGGAGAGAAGGTTTGTGGAAGTGTGGGACTCAGAGTTAACAAGATGGATAGTTTGTGAAGAATGCCGAAGGGTTAGATAGCAAAATTAGTAAATTGCTTGGAGGGGAGGGAGTTAGGATAGTGAGAAGATGAAGGACACAGTGGATAGCTGCAGTAAACCTGCCTGGAAATGGGACCAAAAGGAGTTGGAAAATGTTAGAAAAGGGAATAGAAGGATCACGACAGTGGTTATGAGTAGGTTTTTTTCTATTGCCTTGCAGCCAAGAAAACATATTCTGCTTTACCCTTAAGTATACTGCCTCTTAAAAACTTGGTAATTGCACATCTTCTGGCTTCTCATATTTCTTGACCTGTCAGGCTTTGCTGAAGCTTTTTTGTCGCCCATGTTTGAAGGCAGTTGCTCGGGTGAATAAAGTTTTATCACACCCAGAAGAAATTAAAAAGGACAAAAGTTTCCTTTTGATTATGCAGCACACTTGGATCCGAGTCCTCTTTGAACTTCCTGCTGTTTTGTTAATAGAAATAATTTTTAAAAAATCTTGTGATGGTGCAACATTTTGCAAAAATTATCTTACATATTCAGTTAAAGAAGTTCAAGGTTGTTGTTTTTTTTTAAAACCTGCATACAAAACATTTTGGCATCAAAGGATTTTTGCTGTTTCTCCAATGGAAAATTACCAAGATTAGTAATGGATTAAAAAAAAACGTGATTTTTTTTATAAAGTGGGGTTTTATTTATCAAATGGTCAGAAATATCAGGAAAAGGACTTCAGATAAGTAATTTAACACAGTCTTTTTTGACTTGAATAATCTATATGCACATCAGTTCCATCAGTTCCACATTGATACTACTTGGGGTGATTTTTAAGGGGACACCTGTGAGGCTTTAAGGGAGCTGGCGACAGACAATGCAGAAGGAAAGCAAAACACTCAGGTGTGAATTAAATAAAAGCAGACCATGAAAATGGGCTGTTACATTTGGCATTGTAATTACTCTAAGTCAGTGTCATTTAGAGAGGGTTGACACATAGTGTAATTGTAGCTGTCATACAGATGACAGAAGCCCAACACAAACCTGTAGAGTTTAAATTTCAGATCCTCTTCAGTGGAACAAACTCAATTGCAACACTGCTCACTGAACACTGAAGTAGCATCAAGTGTACCACTGTTGTCACTCGAAATGGCTTTGGCATTTGGGGGGGCACACTCTTTGAGAGAGTGTGTGTCTGTGTGTGTCTTTGAATCATAATGTAGGTGGAGAAGGCCTGTCGCTGCTGTGACAAATCCCTCCTCATGCACCTTGTACTTCCTGCGCAGAATGAGAGAAGCGCACCGCACCGAAACGCTTCCCCACCTAATTGAAATTTTGAGGTATAAGAGGATTTCTGCGCAATGCAAGCTGACAGGCCCCATTCACCAAATATCCTCTTAGATTCCTCTCTCACTCTGTCTCTCCCTGAAAAAGAATTAACTTTTATCTGTCTTCAAGTTTTAGTGCAGCTTATACCCATCTTTATCTAACATTCTGCAGGTGATGTGTCTCGGTTCCTCTCAATCTCTTCTCTTTGTCTCTTATTCTCTGTCATTCAGGCTTGCTGCTCTGCTCTGCCAGTGGCACATGGTTTGTCTGTTTTCTTGTCATACCTTGATATACCACATCGTAAAAGGGGCAGAATAGGTAGACGGAGAAAAAAAGGGATGTGGATAACAAGACTGGGAGGTGGTGGAGACAGGAGAGGGAAAAAGAGGAGGAATAGGAGAAGTAAGCCTGAGAATGACTTAGCTGAACTTTCATAGCAACCAAGACGAATTATCCCAATGCCTTAAATAAACTGTTTGAATAGTAAAAATATAGAAGAGTATACCAAACATATGTTTTAGGTTGCAGACAAAGTTTCAAAAGCACCGAGTGTCACTTTGTATTAACTTTATCATCTCTTAAAGATATACTTTTAAAGTCTTAATTAATCTTTTGATAGTAGTTATGCTATTATTTATATTTAGAACTGGTTGTGGCAGACGGTGCAAGTGTGTTGGCTATTTGGCACCTTATAAATAAAATAAAATTCAACTGAATGCAAAGTGCATATAGTGGTTAGCACAGCAAACATACCATGGATAAGGGTGTATGGATATACATATTTTCCCTGGCTTACATGGCTTCCTCTCACACATGTCAGGTTAACTGGTTATTCTTTGGATGTGAGAGAGGTAAAATACTGCATGAATGCATGGTTTAATGTGACTTGAAGTCTAAAGCACATTGAGTAGTCTGTATGACTAGAAGAGCACTCTATAAATTCCAGTCCATCCCATAATTAAATTCTAAAACTATAAACATTATCTGTAGGGTGATTATAGCCATTAGTTTGGCTTTTATGATGTTGAAATGGAAGTTTATGCGTGTTTTAAAGAGTGCATAAGCAGGCAGGTGAGTTGGTAAAAGTTATAAGTCTGAACCTTAGAAATCAGGTCAGTGTCCTGGTTGCTTTTACTGCTCTAAACTATAGGGCATTGTAAAAATCCAAAGGCTAAGTCTTTAGCCCAGGCATGGAGTAAGCATGCTTGTATGACCAGTCAATAAGAGGAAACAATTCAGGCAACAGGTCACAGTCCAAAAGCAGGTAAAGATGTCTAATATAAGATTGCATCTTCAGTGATACAGGATTAAATGTGTCACACTACAGCAGTATGTGTGGGGTTTTTTCCTGTTTTGCCTGTGTAATCACCTACAGGCTCACACATACACACATGCTTATGTGTAACACATTTGCTAAAGTATAGTTTCAATTGAACATGATTGCATGCTTCTTTTTTTTTATCTATTCCCTTGTCTTTGTGATTAGATAACCAACCATCCTGAAACAACACGCTCATTTATTTATTGGGTGAAGTTATTTGACTCCCACTGTGAAGCCTCTATTATCATGCACAATACACTGCTTTTATACTATCACATAATGCATGGGCGTGAAACTCTAATGTGCTCCCCTGATAAATCAGTGCTAATTTTAGAAAAACCCTCCTGCAGCGGCAGTGTAAGAGGTGGAATATACTGTACAGTAGTTGGGATGTCTTCATTATAAGAGAGGGGATATGCTTTCAGCAAGCAATGCACGACCAGGTCAGGAATAGATGGAATGCATTATTTAGCTTACATCACAACGGAAAGCAATTGCCATACCACCAAGTAATAAGTGTCACACAAAGCAATACGTTATGTTTTTTTGTTGTTGTTTTTATTTTTTTATTTTTTTGTGCCAAGCCCTCCAGCAACCCTGTTACTGTATTAAAGTTAAAGTAGGGTCTCAGCCTAATGGTATATTTCTAGTATGTCAGACATAATTCAGGGTGAGGTATTGTACCCCATATGGTGAGACATAGAAATGAAATTGTGTTATGTGCTGTGATTAATGTGCTCGCCTCCGGTGGATGTTTGGAGTGAGAATAAGACATGGACAGGAGAAAATAAAATAAAAGTGACCTTAAGCAACTGACCTGTTTCTGTGGGATACGTACAGTATATCTGGTCTGTCTCCTCGTATTTCTCTTTTAATGGGCATTTTTTTGTTATGAAGCGGGAGGGCTTTCATAGCAAAGCCAAACTCTTGCTTGCAGTCATGAGTATTTGCATTGCCAAGCAAACATAGGAAGAAGAAACATTGCTCTCAAACAATTACAAACAATTGGTCACACATTTCAATCACCTGTGTGCAGGATTTTAAGTATTACATTTGTATGCATGGTTACCAAGTTAAGAAAACACATGCTCGGGCTAATTTTACGTAAGCTGTTTTCTTTTGTTATTGCACTTAATTCATTATACATAAAGTATACTTTTAGGGATGCAACAAAAGCCTTGTTATTTCTTCTAAAAATGAATCTTTTAGCATTCTTTAACTAGACATTATTAGTTCCAAAAGGCTAACTACAGTTTAAGCAAAATAAGCACAGTTTTGATTATTTGGCATCTGTTACGACACACTGATAATAGTTTTGTTCCAGCGATGCATGCAGATTCCTGCAGTATGTGAAATCCACATTAACTGCACTTGTAAAAACTGTATCATGAGGCTTTGCCTTTGCAGGCCCTGTGCGGCTGGCTGACTAGAAAGCTGTTAAAACAACAGTTATGTATTTTTTTTCCAGACACATACACAGGCGTCATGGACTGCATCCAAGCCATTTTCAGTGGACATTGGCCTTTAGTCTCCTTGCTCTTTTTCATTCTCTTTCCTCCAACGTTTCCATTATTATAGCAGTTGGTGAATCAACACATGCCTCAAGGGTTTAGTGCAGTGTTATTCCTCGCGCTCCCCGTCCTCCTCCTTGTTTTTCATTTTCTCACTGTCTGCCTCTCTGTCTCCCTCTCTCTCTGCTAGACCAGCAATGCAATTTTTCACTTCAGTGGGAAAACAGGTATAATAGAGGGAGTGTGCCAGTCTGTTTAATAAAGGGATAAAGGCAAAGAGGAGCAATGAGAAAGGAAAAAGGAAGTGCCCTTGGGGATGAAAACAAGGGAATGCACAAATATATGCACACATACACACAATCACAATTGTATAGTCAGTAAGGGGGGAACACAGAGACTTGCACCTGCTTATCTCTGAGGAATTGTATTTGAGGTGCTTCCCTATTTACTCAGAAACTTTGGTAGGAAGCTCATAAATCACCACAACATTGAACTGAATGGTAGACAATGAATGCTTCCAGAGCACATGTTGGTGCGCACATGCATAGACACACAGATCTGCTCAGGTCTGAAAGGTAAGAGCATCGATAATTTATGAATTCATGAATATGAGTGGTCTTCGGCTGAAGTCAGTTATCCATAAATTGAATCTGTGCATATGTGTGATTCTGCTCAAATGTTACCACACAAGAATACCATATTTTTCAGGAAAATGTTTAAAAACGGTTTCCTTCCTCACATTTGTGGGTTTTTTAAGAAAACTTTCTTTTCCAAGGTCACATTACCCAGTTCTGTGATTATACCTAACCAGAGACTCAAGAAAGAGGTAGTGTTAAGATGACCTTTTTGGATTCTGGTGTATGTGATTGTGTGGGCACAAAACTGTGCACATATTTAGTGCGTGAACTTTAGGCGTATGTGTGTGTGTGTGTGTGTGTGTGTGTGTGTGTGTGTGTAAGAGAATGCCTGTGTCTCTAGAGTTATTCTGATGGCAGTGTGTGGTAACAGGATCCAGGGTGAAGTCTGCTCTCAGACAGCGTCTGGCTCTCAGCTCCCCATCTATTATTCACACACCTGTGCGCACTCACACACACACACGCATATAGACACACACACAGATACACACTGCCTTTTTGTCGACACGTTATTTGCCACATTAGTAGTCAAGTGGTTAAAAGTCCAGCATTGTTGAGCTTTTTCTTGTTATTTTTCGGGGGTGGGGGCAGTTTTGCACTTGTATTGGTGTAAGTTTGTGTGTATTTATATGTTTGTGTTTATCTCCCAGGACACCAATCACACCCTTGAAGTCAATGAACTGCTCTATTTGTCCTGGTAAACAAGCCGAAAATAAGTATTGACCAGAGAAAAGAGGGCAGACTGATAAGCAAGTAAAAAAAGAGATAGAAAACCACTAAAACAAAGATTTTTTTTGGTAAAGAATGGAAAAAGACTTCTCAAAGTCGTGCTTTCACCTTGGCTAAAGTTGATCAGAGCCTGTCATTAGGCCATTATCAGACCCAGACATCTTTTTGTGGACTTGACCCTTCTCCAGAACCCTTGTTGGATATGCTACTGATTGACATTTATAGAAGCAGAGTATGTTTCGGTTAAGAAAAGACTACACTCTACCCCTGTTACCCCTTGCTAAGAGATGCATGAAGGTCACAGAGGGGGGTGTTTGCGAGTGATCCTTTGAATGCTGATCAAAGTCTGTCATTGGACCTTTATCTCCCAACCTCATGTTCATCCCAAAGAGAAATATACACCTGTTTTGTGTAAGACTGATCAAAGGTTTACCAACAAACAGATCCTTCGCTCGTTATCCTCAGTGGTTAGATAATTTGGTGATTGACAGCGAGGGAAGGAGGATTTAGATAACTGATAAAAAATTCAGTTAAAAGTTCCCAGTTGAGGTTTTTTTTTTAAATAAACAAAAGTTCTGATAAATGGTAAATGGCCTGTATTTGTATAGCGTTTTACTAGTCCCGCCTAGGGACCCCAAAGCGCTTTACACATCCAGTCATCCACCCATTCACACACACATTCACACACTGGGGGAGGCAAGCTACAGTTGTAGCCACAGCTGCCCTGGGGCAGGCTGACAGAAGCGAGGCTGCCATATCACGCCATCGGCCCTTCTGGCCAACACCAGTAGGCAGTAGGTGAAGTGTCTTGCCCAAGGACACAACGACCGAGACTGTCCGAGCCGGGGCTCGAACCGGCAACCTTCCGATTACAAGGCGAACTCCCACTCTTGAGCCACGATCACCCGATGATAAATACATTTTCTTCTGTTAAAAAAAGGAAAAGCAATTGTTGTTATTAGATAAAACATTTTTGCACTTAAGATGTTTAAACTCTTATGTATGCTTCAGCACCATCAGAGCAGCAGGATGGTCCTTGTAAAGCCCTGTTTTTAGCACTGGTGACTTTGGAATTACATGAAGAGAAAATATCAACTCAGACGGTTCGAATTCACAGTAGAAAAGTCCAACATCATTACTGCAAGTAATTTGCAAAATGTGCTTAAATGTAACAAGGAGCATTACCTCTACTTCACAGGCGAAGAGTGGTTGGACCAAATGCAGATTTAATTTAGTTATTAACTGCTTCTGCGGGTGTTAATCATTTACTTTTGGGAATATCATCACTTTATTTTTATTGCCCCAAACTATTTTGCAGAGTCGTGTGATTTTTGAAAAAATTCCCAGCAGTCTTGAACTTCCCTACCTTTGTTGATGCATGGATGGGTTTCAGAGACCATCACAGGCACCTGCTGAGTTAGTGCCATACCTGTATCGGATCAGATGCCACATGTTTCTCTTCCCACTTGGAGATGGAATAATTAAGATCTGCGCTGGCTTATTCAACATGCAGTACTATATTGTACAGTCAGTGCAAACAATCGCACGATCCCTTATGAGCAAGTACTTGGCAACAGCGGGAAGGAAAAACTACCTTTTTAACAGGAAGAAAACTCTAGCAGAACCAGGTTCAGGGAGGGGCAGCCATCTGCCAAGACCGGTTGGAGCTGAGGGTAAAGAGAAGACAGCAGAAAGAGGACAGGACAAGAAGCAAGTTATAGGAGAGGGACAGAGTGCTAATGTTTAAATACGACAACGGTGAATAAAGACAGTTATAATGGTCCAGGCTCACCTGATCCAGCCCTAACTATAAGCTTTATTAGAAAGATATTAAATATGATGATAACAATAAAAATAGATCCAGTGTATTAAGGGAAATGAAAAGAGAGAAAACAGGAAACGGGTAGATGTTTATTCCCATTGTTTTCCTTTTGAGCATTTGCTTCTTTTTCATTTTCCCTCTGCTTCTCTAACATCAAGCTAACCATCTTTTGCTTTGTCACATGTCCAGTGTCCTGGGCCCTGCAATTCTCAGAGTGCGGACAAATGCCCATATACAGCATTTCCGTTTATGTCACACATAAACCATAGCCCTCAGAGTATAATACTTGTCTTCGTATACAGTACACTCTTCAATCGACTGTGAGCTACATCCAGCCTGATGAGCTGCATCTGTAGCTCTGGTTTTCTGCAATGCTGTGTCAGCTGAAAGGCTTGATTTGATACAATAGGCTGATATGGTGCCCTCACTTCTCCAGGGGGCATGTTGACTTCATTAATGGGTCCCAAAGCCTTTTAGCTCTCACACTATGGCCTCTGGTCTCAAAATATAATGGGGTTCACTGTACTCAGTGGCACTGCCACCAGGTTCCACCGCTAATAGAGACACAGGTGGTGATATGCCCTCATATTATGCTGTTGCCTTTGCCAGTCACTGCAGCATAGGTTTCAGGAACAGCAGCTCTTATCACTGCAGACTAAATGAAGTAACATAGTAACAACTTTAGGCAAAATAATAGCTTTGAATGACAAATATGCATATGGGCTTTCCTTGGCTAGTAATTTGTTTGCACTAATGAGGTAGGTCAGGTCCACCTTTCACATCTAATTTCCTGATATGACTCCAAATAAGACCGACTGGATGATGCATATTGCAAGGGAAAATGGCAAAAGTAAAACAGTGATCGACAAAGACATGAAGCAAGACATAAGCATATGAGATGGAGCAGCTGATGCCAACTGCAGAGAAAGAGCAAAGTATTTTTGCCCACTGGATCCTTCCTGCCCACTTTCACACAGACTTCAGCAACAATGAACACTAACTATATTCCAAGAGACTTTGTATTGAGTAATGAAGCAAAAAAAGTCTTCAAGACATCTACATGTGTGAATGATCTTTAATCTAAAGACATGAAAGGACAATTGCAGACAGTGAATGGAAGACAACATGTAAAGTACAGAGTCCCAGCTGTGACAGAAGAGACCTTTCAGAAATTTCAGAATGGGCGGAGAAAAAGTAAATGAGAGAAACTGAGTGAGACATCAGAAGTCAAGAGGTCACAAATGTTCTCTAGATTGAACTGGCCAAAAGCCTGCAGGTATTTTAGACAACCTCATGACTTAAAGATGGAGACAGAACAGCAGAGAGAGAGAGAGAGATGGAAAAAGAGCAGAGAAATAGCAGAGCTGGGAAATGAGTAACAAAAGCTGAGCTGTGAGCCCCCTGCCTGGTCACAGTGCTCTAAGGCAGCTCAAAAGTGAAGGCAATGATAGCGAGGAAACCTGTCACTCATCCTTTGAAGCCACGGAGGCGATTGAGGGACGAGAGGAGAGCAGGGGGGAAAGTTAGGAAGCCTCCGGACACTTGTCCCCTTTCCAACACGATCATCTCCCACAATAACATTCTTGTCCTTCTCTTCTTGCCTTCTCTGTCTATCTCTCAGCAGGTGGATAAGGTTAGATTAGTAGGCCACATGGGCCTGCAGGCTAACAGGTACCACACCTTAAATGTTACAGCGGTCAGTCACCGAACCAGGGGTCCCCGTGCAGCTCGGCCTGATTTAGTGTCAGATCTCAGGTGGGAGGTAGTTAAAATATTTACTGGAGTCGCATTAAGTGCACATATGCTATGTCTGATTCCGTGTTTAACTTCCCCTATTTATTACTTTATATTGCCACATCTATGTCATCTGCTACCTGCCCGGTATCTGCGTTTTATTTTTCTAACCAGCAAGGAAATGGTCTGTGCTGTATTTGGATTATGTGCAGGACGAGTTAGTCAGTTAAATCTAAAAGGTAGTTAATCCATTCATCTTCTTCTGCTTCAGGGTCATGATGGGGCAATAGGCAGGGTACACCCAGGTGACCAGGTTAATCTGAACAGAACTGGAGCTATCATGCCATGCCTTCTATTCCTAAACTGCCAAGCCAAAATAAATCATCTATAGAAAATTAACCCAAAGAAGTTTAAACTCAACGGGGGCACCATTGTAGAAGTCGTATTTCTCCACATTTTTGACAATGGCCATGCAAATCTTTGTAGTTGCTTCCCCGCTAACAATGACATTTCCTTGATTTGCACCCACAAAGCACCTTCTCTCACAGAGAAGGCATCAGGGAAAGACATTAATTAAAATCCTGCTGTGTAGCAGATATGCCTAATTGCAAACATAAAACAGAGAATAGTGAATTAAAGCATAGAATGAGTTCAGTTCCAGTCAGTGGGGTTTTTTTTGCCCACTCATCCTCCAATACAGAGGAGCTGAGTTGAGATGGGGGAAAAGAAGAGGGATTTTAAATCTGTCTTTAATAAACCGAATGAATATTTTACTTCCATAAAGGAAAGCTGTAAACCACTGAGTCAGGGTTGTACCATTTGAATAAGTACAAGATGACTCTATTGTAGCTTGTCATAAAATATAAAATACGCTGCCAAAAGACAATGTAGATGTAGAAAGAAAAACCATAGCATTAGTAATTTATGTGTCACCTACAGTACTTGTTGAAATGGAACAGATTTAGAGCGTCCTGGCCAGACATCATCTTCTCAGGATAAAACCACGTGTCTGTCTTTGATTGTCCCTAATAACTCTTGCTGGCAATAGCTAGCGGATCATATGAGATTTCTGTATTCTAACAATGCTGCACGGCCAGCCTGGCATCCCACATTTGGGTGCGACATCCTTGTTAATACCCTCAGATTAATGTCAAATTATCTACACTCCCCCACTGGTGTTGCACCGGTCCATCTCGCCTCAAGCTAAATATCGAGGCACTGAATGTGGAAGTGCAGAGTTTTTTCTGGCATTGATTGACACTGAGAGATGGAGCCAGTCTGCCTCTAGCCCCCTTTCCTTCTGTTATTCTTTCTGCTCACCCCCCCAAGTCCTCTTTTCTCTCAGTCTGCCATATGTTTCAGCGAACTGGACAGATTTGGGCAATCAGACAGCCACCATTGTGTTGCTGTCGGTATGAATAGAACGCGTGGAGAGACACATTGCCATTATGTAGTGACGATATGTTGCTTCTCCTTTTTTTCCTGTCTCTTTCACCGTGAATGTTGCTCTCCCTTGTCTCTGTCTGTCTGCCTCTGTCTCTCTCTAGGCTCTTAATATATGTCCTGCTTTGCCTGGATGAATACCTAACACTCTGCTGTCTGCTTTAAAACAAGGGTGAAAACCTGAGCCTGAGTGTGGCAAGTCGGGCTGAGGTGTCTTTTGGCATTTGGCCGTGTTGTGCTCTGTCCAGAATGTTTGACTGATATCTCAAACCGAGAAAAAGCTGAAGCTCCTATATACATGACCTGCAGACAACTTGATGTTGCTGCTTGTATTTTGTCATACCTTTGAAAATACTTAGTTTGTAAAACTGACAGAATAACTCTTGTAAAGTGACAGAGAAAGTCTCTTATAAGGTAAATCTTTAAATGTACCTTGTGAAAATAGTACAAGGTCTCTTAATTAAATGAAATGGCTTCAAATTTCAGTGAAGTGACACTAATGGGTGTATAAATCGGAATTCTTATTGACTTTATTCTTGTTTTCAATTTAGTTTAGTTTCTGTTACTTCCTGTTTTATTTTGAAGGATATCCCTTCATGTGGCTCCCTGTACCTTTTCCTTCCTTCATTAATTTTAGTATCCAATGAAGCTATTTTCCCTTTATCTTTGGAGTTTCCCACTACTTTCCTGTAGCTACATTTGTTAAATATTCATCCTTAATTAATTTATTTAACTACCTCTGTTTTAAGTATATATTTATGTCCATCAACTAAAAAGAAGCATGAACAATGGAAACTAGCATTATTTTAGCATATCCAAAACACAAGGGTTCATGACCCTTTCAGCTGCAGAGATGCTGGCAGACCACTGAGTTTGCCCAGATGCATGTTTCACAGGATTAGGGAAATTTCTGTCACAAATATTGTGGAAATTTAGTTTTGCCAGCATGCTGTATGACTTTGGATGACTTTCCGCTCCAGCCCACTCACCTCACTGTGGTTGCATGACACGTGTCAGACCGTAGTGATACTTTAGTCAGCAGCTTATTCTGGCTTCCCCTAGCAGCATGTTGGTCATGGTGTGTGTTCCAGCCATGGCCTGTTAATTTATGTGCCATGCAAAACAGACTGCAACTCTGTGTGACAAGCCTTCCTTTTGCCACCCCAAAATCCATGCCATAGTAGGAAACAGCACCATTTTTGCAATCTCGCTCGCTGTCCTTACTCAGATTCAAAAACTTTCTCTCCTGAAGTTTTTGTTTGTTTCAGAAGTTCAATTTTAATAGAGTTTCAACAGTTTATTCACCTCCTCCTAAAGTCCATGTACACTCACTTTGTTGGTGCAAAACATTCAACTTTTCATCGAGGTATGCAGAAGAGCTTTTCCAAATCCACAAGACACTGAACTTTGAGGCACATGGAAGTGGACTGCGTAACCACTTCTGTTATCTTGGATGATAACATCAAGGTTTGGGATAAACAAGATGAATTCACTGATTCAATCTGCTTTGTGTCAGCAATTCAGGCTGCTGGTGGTGGAGTACTGGTGTGGGTGGTATTTTCCTGACACACTTTGGAGCCCTTATTATCAGTGATGATTGAGCATCGTTTAAACATCACAGCCTACCTGAGTATTGTTGCCGACCATGTCCATCCCTTTATGACCACAGTTTTAACACATCATGTCACAAAGCTCAAATCAACTCAAAGTGATTTCTTAAACATGAAAATGAGTTCACTGTAATTAAAAGGCCTCCGCAGTCTTCAGATCTTTTTCCAATAAAGCGCCTTTGGGATGTGATGGAGTGGGATTCGTATCACATAAGTGCAAATGACAGAACTGCAGCAACTGTGTGATGTTTTAATGCCAATTTGGATCATAATTTCAGAGGAATGTTTCAGCACCTTGTTAAATCTATACCATAAAGATTTAAGGCATTTCTGAAGGCACAAGGGGATACAACCCAGTACTAGCAAGATGTACCCAATAAAGTGGCCAGTAAGCATATGTCGTGTTAACTGGCTAGTGCAAATTGGTCATACACTGCAGGTGTGGGTGTGAGCGCTAATTGTTGACTGTGTCTCTGTGTTAGCCCTGTGATTGATTGGCAACAAGTGTGTTCCCCGCCTCTCGCTCAGTGTCAACTGGGATATGCTCCAGCTTCCAACTGTGACCTTCCAAGCAGGGAAAGCTAATGATGTGCTACCTTCAGTTTGCTCTAGGTAATGTGTTGTTATCTGGTTGTGCCCGTAGCGCCTCCATTTAATCACAGCAGTATTTTTATTTCTCCTGATGATTAACTAGTCTAGTGCTAACATGCGGACCAGCTATCTCAGCGTTTGATGTAAAGTGGTTTCTACACAATCGCAGCCCAAGTTCACAGAGATTACCCCAAATCAATAGATGTTCTAAGATGTGTAACCAGAGGTACTGAATTTCAAAGGGCAATTTTTAGTGGAAGAGGGTTCCAGAGGGGCAACAGCATTATTGACTGCGAATATGGAAGGTGTCTGTTGATTCAGCCATGACACTACAAGCGATCTGTGTCTCTGATATTGCAATAATCTTATTTTGTGTATTTTTTCTTTACTGTCCTGTGATACATTTCTACAGCTTTTCCCTTTTTTTTCTTATACAAAATAACCCTACACTTAACACACAGGGTTTATTTTTGAACATCACATGAATTATTCTTAGCATTATGCTTTTAACAACCCACAAGCATGCAGTTAGAGGAAATACCATACCTTCCATGTGCTTTGGTGGCATAGAGTGCCAATATGAGCAAACTGAGCGAGGGTAATCCTGTGGTTTTCACACCGGAACGGCTTCCCCGTCTGTATCACACCTTCTGCTAGCTGTTAGCCCCATGGAGAGAGGGAAATGGTGACTTTAGGCATATGATTTTTCATGGACACAGTCAAGGCAGGAAGTACCATCTGCATATGATGTTCCGCTTGTTTTTCTCTGCACTCTGACTGTTTTATTAAATTATCTATAGCCGTTAGATGCATTCTTTTTGATCAGCACTGCACTCACATTCTGTTTATGCTTTTTTGGTGGATTGCAAATAAAACTTTAATAGTCGTGCCCAATAGCTTTAAAGGTCTATATAAAAATATTTTATATGCACTAAATGTATTCTTGAGACAGTATGATCACTGAGACAAGTACTTGTTTGTGTCTCTACAACATTGTCACTGCAGAGCCGACTGTTCATAATAGCAGCTGTTGTAGTTATCTGTCACAGCCACTAGGTGGATGCTATATCTGGACAAAGTAGTCACTCTGTGGAGGATTCTCCTATATGTGAACTGTGATGGTGTGAATCAGTTGCATGGTACTGCTGACATAGTCGGGACTATTAAAAAAAAATGTTGTATGCTCTTTGTGTGCACCCTGAGTCAAAAGTGCCATAAATCTCCCGGCTCTTCCCAGAGTATCCCCTATTATCATACGAGCATCTCCAGCCAGGAAGCCTGTATGTGTGTGTATAGGAGTGTGAAAGGGAGAGACAGTGAACTGCTAATGTTTCTACACACACAATCACTTGCGTGTTCATGTTCATCTATATGTGGGCCTAGTGCATCGCTCACCTTTCCACTACTCTGAGGCAAAATGAAGTCTGTCTGGCAGTGAATGTCTATTGTGTAGTGCTAATGTGATAGCAGAGATTAGCATTGTAATCCATTTAGCATAGAGCAGCTAATCCACTTTATTACTGTTGAAAAGGAATCTGATAATATTGGCTAGCACCAGTGTGGCTGCCTTAATGATTTGAGGCTGATGAAAAAAAAAATACTTAAAGATATATTCATAATTACTGTCTCTGATAATGAATGTGGGATTAGTAGGTTCATAACAAACCATGTCATTAATTTTAGCATTTCATCAAGAAAATAAGTGGTATAGTAGTATGCTGTTTTGTTTGTTGCGTCTTTTTTTGTCTAATTATAAAGGACTTTTCATGCACTAAGTGGATATTTTATATTAATTCTTCTAAGAGCAGAGATTGATATCAAAGAAGATGAAGATAACTCTGTTTTAAAAGCTACAACCCCTCTGTATGTGCGAATTATTGTACAAACAAGACCACTGGTCCTTGATTTAAATCAGTCTTTCTCCCTTGTGCGTTCCCCTCTGGTCCCAGTGTGACTAAACCAGCTAGCGTTGCATTCTTGCAGACGTGCTCCGTGCTCCCTGGTGGCTCGTTTGTTTTGTTGGTGGTCAGATTGAGGGATAATATACAGGAACTTCCCCTTGAAGCCTCTTTGCTCCTTGGTGACTGTGGATCTGTCCCAACACAATAAAACTCTACATCCAGTGACCGCTATAGACTGTCAGCCCTTTAACTCTACACAGCAAATGACTTGAGACCTTTATCACATGCTGTTGAGGTAAACTGATACATGTTTCCATGCGTGCACATGCACAAATGATGAATGCTGTGCGTATATGCTTAGCACCTAAAATTAACACCCCCAATTGGGCAGATTAGATAACCCCACCTGCTGAATTGAGCTCTGGCTTACAAGAAAGTTTCTTTCTTCTCGCCTCCTTCTCTTCTTTCTTTCTCTCCTATTTGCCTTCTGTTCCTTTCTTTGCAACTGACCCTGCATACAATGGCTCCCAGTGGAAAAAAAGAACTCAAGGTTCTTTGAGATCGAGGTCACTACACGAGCTAAGCAGGAGGCTGGAAAAAAAAGAGAGAGGAACGAGAATGAATGAGAAACAAAAAAGGAGGGAGAGTGGGGTGAAGTTGGGGTTAAAGAAGGTGTCTGTTTGAAGAAATGTGATGTTGTGAAATGGGATATCAGTAGAAACAGCAGGGTAGGGCAGCACTTAAGCTGAAGCCAGTATTCTTATAGTAGGTTTCTTTCATTGCTCGACAATAGTTGACTGTCAAAGCAAAGACAAAGGAAAGTTGCTTTGAAATATAAAGAGCTGCAGATTCTTTGGTTTTTGTTATGTAGAGAGTAAAGGAAAAGTAGAACCAACCAACATTGTCACTTACTATAAAGAACATCCTGATTGAGTTTTTTAACATTACCTTAAAAGTTTAGTGATGGAAATTCAAAGGCATGAGAGAAAAAAAATAGAGTAATTTCCTACAAATTAATCTGAAGATGAAGCTTTAAAAATGTAAATGCCCACTGGTCCTTTTTATCCAGCCTTTAACAAAGATAACCACCTTTTATTGAACGGTTCAGTCAGGCTTCTTGACCTGAAAGAGACTTTAACTTAAGGTGTATCAGGTTATGATATTCAGACAGAACACAGAGTATGATGTCCTAGGGTTATTATAATTAATCAAAAAGTGACTCATCTGTCTAGTCGACCATCTGCTTCCTATCCAATTATCTCCTGTTTATGCCTGTTACCTGTGAACCCTTAAGTGCTGAAGAGCACAAAGAACTACCAAGAGTCATCACAACTTTAACGAGACTTAGTTCACACCTGTCAAAAACCCCCAGAAAGGGGGGTGTGTGTGTGTGTGTGTGTGTGTTTGTCTATTCTATTGGGTGCTGAAAGTTGCTTAGTTAGGTAGAGTCAGGACTTTGTGTTACTGGAAAAATGGAGCCAGAGGACAAGATTTAGAAAGGATCATTTGCAGCACACACAATCAGAGAGTGTGTGTGTGTGAGAGAGAGACAATGTAAGCAGATGTTCTGGCACAACCCAGACCACTTCCATCACATCAGCAAGTGTGCGTGGGCTCAATTCCATGCACTTTCTGCTGAGTAAACTCACCTAGGGGCCCATAGACCACACCTCTTGCCCAGATGCCTTATTACCATAATCGCTTTTGAATGGCTTAAACTGTGATAGAGAAAGATGTCCTTCTCAGCTGCAGCACCGACAGCCTTGATGCAAGGCAAAAATCCCAAGTCAGTATATCCTGGGCAGTTTAGCTAATAAAAACATCCAAAATTACCTTTGAAACGATTCCTTCATTTGTATTTGCGCGCTTTGTTGTCCTAGATACCACCTTTGTTCCACTGCCAAGTCCTTCCTGGAAGGCTGTTTTCTCTCCTGTGTTTCTTATTTGCACCTCAGCTGTTCTTTATTTCAATGTTATGTCTTTAGCCATTTACTCATTTACACATTTATGTAATTGGACTTGAATTGAGTGACTGAAAATGTATAATAAATGCAGTATGTTAATCTTTTAATGTCCTTCTCTTCTCGTTTTTAGATTCGTGTAGATGGCTCCTCGCGTGCCCTTCAGTATGAGACTGTGCAGGCTGTGGAGAATGGACCCATCCTCAGAGACATGGCCTTCTCTTCTGACCATCACTACCTCTATGTCATGTCTGAGACCCAGGTCAGACACACAAACAAACACATACATCAAAACTCCTCCCTGCTGACTCAGTATCATAACCACTGGCATTTATCATTTTCTTATGTCACAGGGTAGAATAACCTTTGGTATGGCAATAGAGGATTTCATTACAGCCTGACTAGAGGAGGGAAGAGGATTAGATGGACCATTGGATGTTGTGACCATGTCTTTTTATAGAAACAGGCTGTGAGGGTAGAGCTGGAGTGAATAAATGTGTTGAATTATGGCGAGAGAGAAGAGTGGTCTTAGTCCACTTTGGTGTGTGCTGGTGTGTATGTCTGAGCAGGCAGATTCACACATCTCTCTTGGTACCTTTGATGACATGGAATGTGGAGCGAAATAGCAGCACTCTATGTAATGGACACAGACAGAGTCGGCGAACACCTCTATCAGAGGCAAAACCTTACCAAAATAGCACCACGGAAAGTCACGTAAATGGACAGCTCTCTGACTGGCTGACTGTGTTAGATGTTCACTTTCTCTTTATATTCAACACAAAACATAGGCATGGACTTGCATCGTAATTTACATGTATAATATAATGATGCAGATGATGATTTATGTGAATCTCTAAACATCACATGATTTAAATTAAATTAGAACTTAAACACTTTGCAAAAGTGACTTCATTTCTTCATTGTTCTCACAAAAGTGAGATGATGACCAAAGCAAGGTCACAATCATAAAACGGTAAATTCAAAAGCCTGTAGCACTCATTGACAGTCAAAGAAATGAGCACACACTTTGCTTAACTAAAGCTACCAATAGTAGTTTAATTATCAATACAGCATTAAAATAACTGAAAAATCTGTTGACATACTGATGGATACTTACAGATAGATTCGATTCAATTCAAATTCCATTTTAATTATATAGTGTTAAATCAATAAAGAACAACAGTCACCTCAAGGCTCAATGATTCATATTTGAACGTAAAGACCCTACAATAATACATTAAAATCGCCAATAATCAGTTGACCCACAATGAGCAAACACTTGGTGACAGTGGGATGGAAAAACTCCCTTTTAAAAAGAAGAAACTTCTGGGAGAACCAGGCTCAGGGCTTTCACCCCAACAGTTGGGGTGAGAGGAAAGAAACAGGACAATGTGGAAGAGACATATTAGATATATAAGGAGCTTTTTACTATTCTATCTAAACAAGATCATGATTCTTTTTTTTAAACTTTGGCCTAACAATGCACCAACAATAAAGGTAATGGGCCACACCTCTTAAGTCTTTGAACTCAGCTTTAATTTTAGTCCCATTGCCACAGGTGAATAAAGTCAGGCACCCAGCAATCCATTCTGCCTTTACAGTCATGAAGAATGGGTCATTTGGGGAGAATTTGTGCTACTGTAATAGGATCCCACAATTGTAACAAGTCAGTTTTTTGGAAAGTGGATATATTTTTGGACCCACAGCAATTCAAATTGACAGATGACATAACGTTATGGGACTAGGATTATAGAGTGCTGAAGCACATAGTGCACTGTAGAGGCCGATGCTCTGCAAAGTTCCACACCTCATCTGGCGTTAACATCACCCCAAACGTTATGTGCTGGGAGCTTCACATCATGGGTTTCCATGGCCAAGCAGCTCCTATAAGGGCAATCTGCAGGTGACTCAGTGCTTTTGTCGATGTAGCGTATCAGCACCTCAGAACTGCATCTAATTGCAGCATTTATTTAGTTACATTTAACCGGTGCAACACTTTCCACAAAGCACTGTTAGCAATTAAATCATAAAGGCCAAATCAAGCCACCAGTGAATCGCTGTCTCTGTTTGCTGTTCATTATTAATGCGCCTGTTAGAAATAATTTTGCAGGAGCTCTGAAGTACGGATAATGTGCATATCATTCCCTCTCTCACGCTCTCTCTCTCCCCGCTTTATCTCCTGCCACCCACAATCACAGAAGGCCACTGCTGTTTTGTTGGCATCAGTTGTTACCCCTGCACATTGTTTGTAGCTTCCAGAGGATTATAGACCTCTCTGGCACCGTGAAAGTGTCACTATTTACTAATGTAGTGCATTGCAATTTGTTTGTGTGTGTGTGTGTGCGTGTGTAAATGTCTGCACATTTTAAGTGGCCAGATTATCGTGATAACATTTTAAAATATCAGTGAGTTGAAGGTGCCCTTTCAGATGGCGCTCTCATTGCCTCTCCTAGTCAGCCCATCTGTAGAGAGAGCGGGAAAGCAAAGGAAGGAGAGCGAGACACACAAGTGAGCAAAATAAGGACATTTAGGATGTTATTTGTCACGGCGTCCAATTACTACTCTTTTGTGCAAATCTGTTAACCAGCAATGTGAGAATTTGTGTTTTATTTCCCTTTCTCTTGGATTGTAGTCCATGTAATTGGGTTTATAAAAAATACTACAGATTAACAAATGAATTATTAAGAATATTTGACTTCCATTTTTTTTACCCTCATTAAAGTTAGATTTCTTTATGTCTCGCTTTTATTGCACAACATCGTGTTACAAATTTAGTATATTTTTAATTTGCATGCCAATTAGCTTATATTGAAAAAAAGAAGCATGGAGTGGAGTTTTTTTTGTCCTGTAGTCGTTGTGCGTGTGTGCTTGTTTGTCTGTGTTTGCATGTGTGTGTCTGCATAAGGCCTTGGTAATAATTAGTCTATTAGCCCAGTTGCGGAGCTAACCTACACTAACTGTTTGGGAGGAACATTTGGGAATTACCATACATACAAATAGAGAAAGCAGTTAATGAACACCCCAGATGGAATATGCAGATAAATACACAGATAAACTTTAAAGTGTTTATAGAAAATGATGAGAAATACAACTAAGAGTAACTTTGTTTCATTTATTTGCTTTATGTTTGAGCAACACCTTCATAGCTTATCGCTATTTTCAGTCCATTATTGATGTTTTACTTCACTGTAATACCTCAGTGTGTTCTAAGTAAGTAGTATAAACTAGCTATTTGTAATCCTCAATGTTGATTAGACAGCTAAAATATGCAACTTTACCATCACTGTCCTGATTTTTCTGTGAATCAGAGCTCTGTTTCCAAGTCCCTTCAATCACTGAAGGAGATGAGCCTAAATTCTTGCATGTGAAATGTCGAGAACATGTTGCAACAATATTTTGAAATTATAGGTTTGCACAGCATGTCTTTTTTTTCTCAGCAAGTTAGTTCTTGAAGATTTTTCTGCAATGTCTGGTTGAACTGTTTCCTGTCACGCCATTGCTTCAGGCCAAAACAGCTTTTCTGAAATCGTCTACAAATTAAGACAAAGATATAATCTGATGTAATACATGTTTATTTTTTATTTATTACACATTTAATCAACAAATAAATTACCCACATAAGATTTGCCATTAACATACATGACATTACTTTGCTTTTGGCCTTAATGCAGATCTGCTGCTTCAATGTAAAAGAATTGGCGCCTGATTTTTATTCGCAGATTGCCTTAAATTTCTTGGCTATCAGCCTAACAGTTAGTGCCAAGTTCAAAGGGCATGTTGTGGTCACCCTAGCACAGTGGAGTGCTGGCTACCACGCTATTTGCCGGATCACTGGGACAGTTTAAAATAACATCCAGCGTACACATACACATTTCCCAATTCCCAGGAGTGTCAAACGCTATTAAAACAGCTCAAGTTGGTCGATAGCAGCAGGCCACCTGCTGTTTCTGAGGCCTGGGACACAGATACTCAAAGATGGAGTGTATGATATTTGAAAAGAAGGAGAAATACAAAAAGGCATAGAAGGAGGGGAGCAAGGGTGCCCACAACAGGAGGCTAGAACAAAGCTGGTCGATATAGCTGGACCCATACTGTGCATAGCCTTGAATTACTCCCCTTCTTATTGGCGATGCCCGACCAAGAGGCGGGATGCCTCTGGATCCTGGCTGCTGTGTGAACTTGGCACCGAACAGTGAAGGTCAAGTACTTATACTGGAGGAGACAGTGAAGGTCAAATACTTATACTGGAGGAGAATGCGGTGAGGAAGGTCTCAAAAAGTTTCGGGTCAGAAAAAGAAAGAGCAAAAGGGTTAAATTAAAAATTAATTTAAAAAGCTCACTTCCATTTTTCAGGTGTTGGTCAAAAGTAAAGATGAAGTTAATAAGAATGCTGCTAGCTACATGCAGCTTTGAAACCACCAAAACACAGCTCACAGCTTTGGCTGTAACCACACATTGGCCCAGAGCTAACTTAAATTTTTATTTGCTTATACATGACTGCTAGGGTCCGTAACAAAAGTAAAGATTCAGTAATGCTTCTTTTTATGCACACAATTTTATTTGTACATGTTCAGTAATTTTTTTTATGTCAAAGTAAGCAATAGATTAAACATTTAAAAAAAAAAAACACAAAGTGTGTTAGTAAGGTATTTGGGCAAGACATGCTGCAATAATTGGTTGCTCCGTTTTGGGATTGAGTCTCCAGAACTGGCAGGACGAAACCCCAATGTTTAAACTGTTCCCTCATTTGGGTTGTTGGAAGTGGAGAGGATTATCTAGCACATCTTATATAGTTGCTCAGTTTGGTTGAGATGTCATCACTGTAAAGGACATAACATACGAGTCACCTAATCGTAACATTAAGCGTATCATTATGAGGGACGAGACCTCTCCTAGAAGAAGATATAGTAGAAATGGATTCAAGCAGAGGCTTTGAGGTTTGAGATTCTGCTGGAAGTAAAGGTGACCTGAATAAAGCTGAACTACTTTGTTGCTCATATTTCTCTTTCACACAATTTACAATGAAGACAACTTATACAAAGATGGGAAAAGGCTCTGGAAGCTTCGTCTGTCTATTAATGCTAGAGAGATCCACTCTTTGTTCCCCCAGCAATCATCACTCTGAAATCACACCGGGAATGAAAGAAAGCAAACATGAATACTTGGGCCTTATAATGATTCTGCAGCCCAGTGTTGTTTTTTCTTTATCCTTGACAGAACGTGTGTATTGCTATCTGCTATTTAACTACCAAAGCCATCTTCAGTGTAAAGGTGGATATTGTCACTCTCATTGCAAAGAAAAAGAAAAACCCAGCCAAGGATGAGAGCAGAAAATTAACAATAGCTATAAAGTCTCTGTGCAGAATTACAGTTTAATTTAAAAGTGCATTTAAAGTAATGATTACTTTTTAAGTGTGTCACACTGTATTTATAGTCTTTTTGTCTTGCCTAAATCAGTTGGCAATTAACTCTAATCAATTATAAATAAGTTACAATGGGGCAGAACTACTGGAACATCTTGGCAGAGAAGTATAAATCAGCCTTCAGGGTTTGACTATCATGCTGAGAGTCACACTATACCCTGCTTGTCTGTGTCAAATTATACACTCATTAGAGAAGGAAGCTGGCCAAACACTTAGACACACATTCTCACGCTGCATTGTGTATTCTGAAAATGATGTCGACATTGTATTTATTCTGTGTCCTTGCGTGTTTTATTTATTCATTTTGCTGCCTTTTTCTGCCTCTTTTCTCCATCTTGTGACTGTGTGATGTTTGTTAGTCTTGTTTTTATTTCAGGGTTACAGAATTTGCCTCTCGTTGCCCCTGATATTTTCTCAAATGAAAGTACATGAGGGCTTTTGTGTTTTCTCTTGATCCCCCTTTCTTTCCATCTGTATCCCATTTCTAACTGTATCTGACTCCCCATTGTCATTTAAACCAAGCACCATCCCCCAATCCCCCATTCCCCCCTAATTCCATACTAGTAGAGTAATCTGTCATCCCTGCCTTCCCCTCATTAATTCAGTGATTGGCTGTCCTATAATTGGATCTTCTTTTCACTCACAGATACGCACACATGTGCATATGCACACGCGCATGCACAAGTCATCCTATTAGTGGGCTAAATAGGTGTTCTGGTATAAAGGGGACAGAACTGGGTGTGATTATGGATGCTGAGGTTGCAGTTTGAGTGACAAGGGCAGGTCAACCCCACTGTTAATATGAGCTGGTAGCGTAGTCCGTTATTATGTTGCTATTCTGTTAACACTGGTTCATCTGTCAACTACACCTGGGTAGAATGAATGAGGAGGTGTCACTGGATGTCCGGGATCATTTCACCATTAGTGAAAGGGAGTTGAAGTGCACACCACACAGCAACATTTTTAGTAAAACCTATAAATATATTCGTTGCCCCTCTGAAGTGATGAATTGTGACTAGTTCTGATATAAAAAGCTTATTTTAACGCACACATTCTTTCTTTTCCATATTTAATAAATAAAGGTCATCCAATCACAGAGAGGGATCTAGTTGCATTAATCTTGCAAGCTTTCCATTTATAGGTTTGGTGAAATACACAGAATCATGACTTTGAATTATAATAAGAATATGGTACATGTCCACAAATACTACACATTTTATACAGCTAAGTCTGTGGCCCTGAAACTGTGAATTTTGTTTGACTAGGGGAAAATTAAATGAAATTAAGTCAAACGAATATGTTTTGTGTAGGAAAATAAAGAAGGCAAAGCTGACGCTAACTTGGATCTTTTTTTAATGACTTAAAAATTGTGGCGTTTGGTGCGAGAATCTTTTTCAGCTTTTCAAGTGGTTCATGCCAGATAAAAATGCTGAGAACCACTGCTCTAAGTAGGGTTTTATGTCAGCTGGAGTAAAAACAACTTGGATCCAATCAGGAGAATGTAATTTCTATTAATATGATTTTAATGGCAAAGCACATTAGTCAGCAGCTGACTGTGCCGAGCCTTGACATGTGTTTGAGGGCATTCGAGAGCTGTTCCAGAGGTTGTTTGCTGTGTCTTTTTCTTTCAATTCATCTTTTAGTGTTCCCATAGCTATACCATTACCCTACAGCAAACACGGCAAACGCATTAACTTATCCTGCCAGCCACTGAGCTGTGAGCCAGTGGTTAGATTGTTTTCTGCCATGTTCCTAAATTGCCCTCATGCTTGGGTATTTCTTTTCCCCACCTATACTAAAGCTTCTCATTCAGCATATAAACTGTTGCTGGAAAGTGCTGTGACTTCCACGCTCATTGTGCTAAATTATTTATATTCACCGTAGCAAATGTAGATCTGTAAGTGTGAATTATTGAAAATGTGTACCATAGTGGGTGAGATCGTTCAAAGTCAAATGGGTTTTTTTCTTTTTTTTTACCCCCACCCCCAAGGGAAATCCGACAAGCCAATTTGTGGAAGTATTGCGCCTTTGCATCTCATCCAAGATGTTTAGTACAAGCGTCCTTTAATTTTTGTCAGCGGGAAACTTTCTACCACATCTCTTAGAGTTTGGCTTCTCTCACCTCTCTAGTGTGCAGATGGAAGTTATGAGGGTGTTTAGATGTGCATATTATGTTGTGTCCCAGTTTAGCTACAGGCACATTGTGGTCTAACAAGGCAAGTGAAGAGAGCTGATATGTCGCGATCACTGCTGCCTGACACGCTTCTGAAAAATGTCAATAAAGTGGGGCAGACAAGGTTGGAGTGAACTCTTCCCTGATACAAAGTCCCATTTTTAATGTTACCCCGTTCTTTTTTTCTCCCGCTGTCTCACTTGGTAACTTTTTCCCTGTTGCAGTATGTTTCTCAGTCCGTTTTCACAGTCTTGTGCAACTAATTTCTGCAAAAACATTTTTAAATAAAAGAAGACAGAAATTTGATTTAAAAAAAAAAAAAAAAAGTCCTTCAAGTGATTCAAGTGAGTCACCATCATCTCCGAGCATCTTGGCTATTGGAAACAGTGCACTCCTTCTGCATGATACAGGCCTTATTTTAACCAAGGGCCCAATGACGCATTCTGTGCAGAATTAGACTCTGTGCGAGTATTTTTTTTGTGTTTACTGACCGACATGTCTTAAGCATGGTTCTTGCAGTAACTATGTACAGTAATAGGACAACATTAGCATCCATCGTTTCTTCCCCTTATCCAATTTGGGCTTGTGGGGGTGTCGAAGCTGTCATAAGGCGAGAGGCAGGGTACACCCTGGACAGTTTGCCAATCTGGTGCATGGCTAATAGAGAGATAGACGAGCATTCATGCTCACTGTAAATTTAGAATTGCTAATTAACCTAACACTCATATCTTTGGCCTGTGGGAGGAAGCAGAATACCTGGAGAGAACCCAAGTAGACACAAGGAGAAAGGCCCCAGCCTCAATACGAACCCAGGACCTTCTTGGTGTGAGGCGCCCGATATGATTTTGTTTTTTGTCGTTAAGCTTTGGTTCCAAATTTAAGTAAGCATAGGCATATAATCTAGAAGCCATTATTAATAAACTGTTTCAAGCTTGTTCACCTGCTTTTTTCCTCTCTGTGAATGGAGGGCTCACTGTCTTTGGAGTGATAGGATAAATGAAAATGATTGATTGTAACAGAGTCATTTGTCTTAAGCTGACAATCCTGACAGTGCAATAGATGGCTTTGTCATTTAACCTCTGGAACGTCAAATGAAAACAATATTGCACTTGCAGCCACTGGCCCGCTCTGTTAGCCGAGTTTGTGATATAATACCATTGTTTGGTGGCTGATGGATTGAGCGGGACGTCAGCTGTGACGAGGCAGTGGATCGTTGACGTCTCCCTCGCTTCATTTGACTTTAACGTCAATCCCGCCTCCATCCAGCTGGAGGTGTGATACAGAAAGACAAAAAAAGGAAGTTACACTGAAGCAAATGAAGGAATAAGTGACAGCATCAACTTATATTCTGTGTTAGAAGAGAATAAACATTCAGGATTTATAAGGCGAAGTAAACAAGAAACAAAATGCTGCTTGACCACTTGGAATAAATGATCAATAGCTTTGCTCTAGGTGGGGTGGGTGTGGGTGTATTTGAGGGGCGTTGAAAAAGCTTGAGTTGTAAAGGCTTTAAAACAATACAGATGGTGGCATGCACATTGGCACTGCTTTACTCGCCAACATGAGGACATGGCTTCTGCTGTAAGAAGCAATACATCGTTCTCAAACGCACAGCAATGTGTTGGTTTGAAAGTAACCAAAAAGCACCACATTACTTACATTTAGCACATTATTTCTTGTTAATTTCTGCTTCCTAGCCAAAAGGACTGCCAACACTGTGCTGAACTAATGAACAAACTCACACCAGGGAAGGAGAAAAAGACGAAGCTAGCCCGGAGGAAGAAGAGAAAAGATAAGAGAAGTTCAGTGTGCCCTACAGGCTGTGAAGCAGGATTGGGCTATCACTTTAATTTCCCTCTCTCTGTTCATTTGGAGTGGTTTAGTTTAGCTGCAGGTGGAATCCCTGTTTAATTACAAGTGGAGCGGGCAGGAAAAGAGTGGGATAAAGAGAGGAATAGAGATTAGGCTGAAGAATTAGTTGATAATAAAAGTCTCTGCCGATTTAATAAATGATCACTTTCCCCATTGCAGGTTGACTTGGATGCCCCTGGCATTGTGTAAGAAGAAGGGGAGTCAGAGTAAAAGAGGGAGCAAAGAAAAACAAAGTCAGTCTTTCCTCAGTGGAATGATTAAGCTTTTAAAGTAAAAATTTGAAGATGCAAAGGCCCCCACCCTGACACCCCAATTCCCTTGATACCCATCTTACATATATAAACTGCATATATAATTTGATGCCATTTTGCCACCACAGTAAATGATCAAGTGCGTCTTCAGCTTCCTCCCCACACATTAGGGTATCAAGTACTTCTGTGATCTCTGCCTTTTTTTAAAAGCACGATTATATTCAGCAGCCTCCATCTCTCCATTTTGTGAAAGGAGGGAGAGTGCAGGGTGTAATGGCTGTCATTTACTCACCTGAAACACGGAGGGAATTATAAATGCCATGCACCCCATCCTTTGTATTTATCCCTGCTGATATGATAGCACGGTCATAGTGGAGAGACTGCGAGCCGTAATGGTCGTCTCACTGGCAAAGCCCACGAAGAAGATAGCATGAAATGAATGTGATATCGAGATGAGAGGGACAAGGGGTGCATTGGGTCGTTTAGCCACCAAATCCCTCAATTTTTTGATAAAAGAGGAGACAAAAGTATTGCCCGCTAAAGTGTGTGTGTGTGTGTGTGTGTCCGATAGAGGAGCGAGGCTCTGGAGAGATGATGAATGTATGATCTTACACACCTCAGAGCATCTGAGTGACAGAGACAGACAGATAGAAACAGAGGGAGAATGAATGATATCAGGATGTGTGCTCTGGAACAGAGGAGTCACATTGGCACCCATCGCCTTTGCCATGCTCTGAATGGTGGTGTGTGTTTGTCTTTGTTTGTGTGTATGTTTTATCTGTTGAATAAAACCATCTCCCCAGATGCAGGCATCTGAGGCGTTGATAGGCATCAGGAGGTTCATTCCATTATAATCGAAGTTTAATTCCATGTGAGATTTTTTTTTGTGTAGGTGTATAGTTGTGGGCGATGTGTGTATCAGCATATCTGCCACTGATGAAGTGTTAAATTATAACGATATGGTGGCATCTTTTGCTACAGTTCTGTCTGGGTGCTTAGCTTCTATGGCAGATCACAAGGTGACAAACCACTTGATGGTGTGTCACGGCCACGTAGATGACATAAATACGCACATGCACCGGCAAAGAGAAATCGTGGTTTCATATACTCTTATGATAAGGCTTTTTGGAGCTGAAATCCCTCTATAGGCTATCACAATGGCCTTTCTCTTTAGTGACTAAGACCTTATTTTAGCTGGCAGTGGGGCGAGGCAGTGCTGGATTGCAGGAGGAGGTGCAGGCCCGGTGGAGAGTGACAGGAAAGCAGGAAATCTATCTTGCAAGATGCACCGTGCAATGACGATCAGTGTTGAGTTTGATCATGTGCACACACCATTTCTCCACTATCTCCCCGATTCCATCTCAAACTCATTCTCTTTATCTACCTAATGCAAATACGCCTCTACACAGTAGGGAGGGCAAAACATACTAGCTATTTTTTTTCCCATAGCAGACACAAGCTTAGCACACAGAAGTGCTTTGTCTCTAATCTGTAATAGCAAGCTGGATTCCTCTTGACTTTGACAAGGAAATACGCCCCCTCTGAATTTATTCAGCTGTGTGTGAATCTGTTTTAGAGCGTGTGTGCGTGTGTGTGTTTGCAAGCGAGTACGCTATTTATAGTACTTGCAAAGATGCATAAATGTTGCGAGAAAGAGAAGGAACAATGCACTAGTTTCAAACTAGTACTTGCCAAAGATTCAAAACTGGAACAAAGTCATAACGTTAATATTTATTGAAATATATTTATTCCTCCAGATATAAGAAGAAATGGAACAATGAAAAACTGAATAGCTTAATATAAACAATTTTTAGAGTATCTCCATCATTTGTGTCACTGTTTGACCTATGCACAGTATCTCCATCATGTGTCACTGTTTGACTCCAGTAGTACTGTATGTGAATCTCTGTGGTTCTTGTGCATCAGTGTGCATATGTTTTGAAATATGACTTCCACCATGAGCGTGAGCAAAACTGACTTGACTTGTGTGGGTTGTTTTTTTTTATTATTATTATTTGAGAGAGGCTGTCAGGCAGAGATGTGCTGTGTGATAGTCCAACAGAGAGAACCGCCGTCAGTGGCAGGCTGTGCTTTAGAGATACTGCTAGGCACAGGCATTTCTGATCTCTTGTTACATTCTGTCATGCCCTACATTGCATGGTTTAATTATGGTCCTTTTCATACCCTCAAATATGGAATTTAGTCAGTAAAATGTGCTGCAACGACATGTATAATTACATCTCATATATCCAGAGGTACAGAGAGAGAGAGCAGTATGCAAAACAGTTTGATCCTCAGTTCATATTGTAGGTGGTTGATTTAAGACCTAAATTACATCAGTACTCACCATGACTGCATTAGTATTTGCGAACAGGGCATTAAATCCATGTTTTCTTTAGCAAGTTGCGCTTGAGCTGACCTCTTACTCAAACTTCTCTATCTATATTTTTGTAATTCTTTTTGCTATAAATGTAGTATCTCTCAGGTATCCAGGATAATGGGTTTTAGTATTCAGCAAAGGTATAATAAGTCTATTGAGTATTTTGATGTAAGACTTAGTTTTGTCCTTTCCATGATAAATCTTCAATGAATCACTCAAAGAATCCTTAATAAATATGCACTGGAGAATTCTGTAATGGTAAAGGTGTCCTGCCCCTGCCCCTGAAGAGCCAATTAAAAGCTGAACAGGGAACCATATGAGTCAGTCGTGTTGCACCAACACATGCACCCCATAGATTCTATTGTGTGATGGCAGCCATACCTGTACTTGTTAAAAATAGCAAACATGTAGGATAGAATACTTTTTTTTTCTTGTCTAATCATATTCATAGCATGAATTAGCATGACATTTGTGGTTTAGCTTGAGGAGTCAGTTAATGAATATAACAGATATGACAGCATGCATTTTTATATCTCATTGGACATTGCATCTGTTTTAACGGTCTCCCTTTTCATTTAGATAGTACAATAATTGCTTGGAGGTGTTACCAAAGTGACTGCCAAATTTTGAGACTTTCTTGAAACTAGGACCAGTGGTTTAAATCATACAGTGGATGTATACTATCACTGGGTGACACACAGTGATAGTATAGCCTTCTAGTTCCTTTATGTTAAGCTGGTTTTAAAATAAAAGAAACAAATTTTTAAAGTTTCATGAGAGAAAAAGTTGAAGAAACTCAACTTGGATGCTAAAAGCAAAAGAAATTCTTTGTACTTGTATTCTAACAATTTTTTTCCACAATTTTTTACTAATTCCAGAAGTATGCAGGCACACGTGCACCCTTTTACCCACATCGGTCCAACACCGACGATGTTGTCTCTCTTTCTTGGCTGTCATCACAGAGCAGCCTGAGTGACAGCGGTCATCTACCAATGACGGCTCATTTATCAAAAGTGCCAGCAACACCTATTATTGCACCACGCAGTTACCATGGAGACAAGAGGAGGGGGACAGCCTGAGATCTACCTCAGCTTTGCCCCTTGTGCTCGGTCACTCATGGCCCATGCCAGTCAGTGCCAGTCAATGCCACTTTGAATTGGCAAGGCTATACATCATAATGGATGGACGGCTGTCCCAAGTGGCCAAGTTACCCATATGGAACAAGGTTGATCGGAGCAACAGGGGAGCTGTAGGGAAATAACATTTTAATAGAAATCGGTCATGAAACTAAAATAATTTATAGTTAATGTGTGTATACAGTATAGTGGGTAAAACTAGTGTTTTAGATGGATTTGTTTTTTGGGCTGTTGCGTAAATCAAGATAAAAGGAAGGCTTTGATTGAATCTTCCACATCTTTATGATGTAATTGTGTTTAATAGAGACAATTTGCAACTAACATAATTGTTTTAATGATCATTTTGTGTTGATCTGAGTCATCCCAGGTGGAAACAATGACTCAGTAACAATATATATTGTGTATTATATATTATGTTTTCAGTAAAAGGCATTACTATCACCGTCACCTCTACACCTACACATTCCTTGACCATACAGCAGACCGATACTGCTGATTGCAACAGCAGTATCTCTGATCTGAAGAAGCTATCTATGACACCATTATCCAAAGATTCCTGCTCACTGCACTTTTTTTATTTGAGGTCTTGAAAATGTATCATTATGTCTTTCTGCCAAAACCTGAACACAGTGTTTCTGTTTTGTTTCGGAATATTATATATCACTTTCACTAGTTTCAGGCCCTCTCTGTGTCTTGTGGTAATGTTCTCCTTTTGGTATTTCTGCTCATACTCACATTATTCATGCAGCCACACAGCTTTCTGCTGTATGTTAATGATATTTGTATCCCATTGCAGCTGTCGAGGATCCCAGTGGAGGCGTGTGGTCAGTACACAACCTGCAGCGAATGTCTTGGATCCGGAGATCCCCACTGTGGCTGGTGTGTTCTGCACAACATGTAAGTCCTGTTAGAACTCTCTCAGACCTAAACACACACACGCATTTCTCTCTTTCCTGCTTACCCCTGATGCATGCAAATACTGTATTTGCTCAGTTGCTTCTCTTTCATTTGTTATGCCTCCAACATACCAGACATTTTGAGGGTATTTGGGTTGTGTTTGGGTTGTTAGACTCCCCTACCTCTATGTGGCGCCTGGGTCCATGCCCAGCATTCCATCCTTTGCAGTCTTTTAGCTTTCAGGGACACCTGAAGCCACCACAGGCCAAGTCTCAGATTGCTTTCCTGGGGAATCAGCCTTTTGCCAACAACCCCCCACCCCGCCCTTTAGATCCATTACCAAACCTAACCACTGGCATTGTTTACTACCCCTGAAACTAGAACCTGGTGAGAGCACAGATACTGGTGGGCACTGCCAGTGGGCACCAAGCCCGGTTGACGCTAGGCAAGTGATAGCTTCTTTTATTGTAGAAAACTGTTGAATGACATCTCCAAGATTAGTTCATTAAAAACAAATGATTTACTTTTTCTTGCGCCCTGTTCCCCTTGCTCTTCTCTTTTCTTATTGCTTCTGCTTTTAAGACCGTCTCCCTCATTGTTTCCTTGAAATGCACAAGCATGCACACATAGATAAGCACAAATTCGCAAACACCCCAGCTGCTGTCAAACCCTTGTCCCTCAAGATGGGAGGGAGATAGTGCTTGCTGTGGGCAGGGAGATTTCCCACTCCACTGTAAATTGAAAATTGGTTTCTTGTGTTGGTTCTAGCCCTGGGGTAGAGTGTGTGTAAATGTGTGCGTAGGTGTGTGTATCAGTGAGACTGAGTACATTTAGCACCTTCATCCCTGCTGGCACTGAGAGGACACAGTGAGGGCAGAGAAGCAGGGTGAGTGTGAGAGGAACATACTGAAAGCTGCAGAGAATTGAAGATGGACAGATGAAGGGAATAACAGATGAATGGCAAGGTCATAAAGAGAGAGCTAAGGGAACAGAATAGTAAAGAATAGATACTGGCAAATTCTAAGAAACACTCAAGGTATCAAGGATATCATGACATATTCAATGATCAGGGAGTGAGTGTGTCTGAAAAGAGTATCTGTTTGTGCAAGAGAACAAAAGAAATAAAAATAGAGGATGCACATAGGATGCAGCCTGTGAACACTCATTTGAGCACCACAAATTAGAAGTTATAAGCAAGGTCACACACATAGTAATTCCAACCAAACAAAATGGTAATATGTACATTTTAAGTATGGATTTATGTGTGCTTACAAACCCATTAAGACTCTTTGTATCCTAACAGTCAGAGCAAATGGGTGGTTACAGATTGGTCTGTCACACTTAGCCCTTTCAGCTCACCTCTGTCTTAACACACACATATAAGCCATGAATGCTCACACACAAGCCCTTGTTGCTTGAGAGTTAGTGTCAAGTCACCGAAAACAAGAATAGAACCCAAAGAGTGCGAGAAAATAACCAAAGTGCCTCTCGAGTCGATCTCAGGTGTCTAGACGTTTGACCATCACAAGGGCAGGAAAAAGAGATTACAGGTGTGCTGCGTGCATGTGAGTTTGTGTTTCGTGTGTGAGCCTGTGCGCACCCATCAGCACTCACACATTCTGTCATTTAGAGAGAGTTTTTCACCCCGGTAGCACACAGGAACAAAATGTAAAATGCACAACCCATTGGGACTGATCTACCACAGGTTCACCTTTCTCAAAGTCCATCCTCCTTACTGCTTTCAAACCCCCAGCATGTGAATTCTTAACTTGGGTCTGGTGTAATTGAAACCCCCCCGAGTTCCACCTCGACCACAAGGTAGACAGGACTTTATACTCCTGCCACTCCTAGGATAACTTCATCTTCTTTACATTATTGCTGTGTTTTTTTCCTAACCATTGAATTTTTTCTTGATTATGTTTGAGAAAATTGCAAAACAAAGTTTAATAACAGACTTGTAAACTTCATGTTAAAACAATGGAGGATGGATGTAGCTGTTGGGTATATTTACTAATATACCACAGACAACTAATTACTGACTGCTGTGCATGGATTGTGCCGTCGCTCATGCAAATATACGTGTGTAGATACGAATGCATTACACACCATAATATACTCTGTAGTCCACATAAACATGTTACTTTTAATGGTCTCTAGAGGATAATTGGAAAATAATTATGTGTCTGGAAACATAAAAATCCACTGAGATGACATGGGCTTGAAAATTATGCTTTGAAGGTCCCGAAGCATGTATCCAGTCTATTAATATTTGTGTATGTATCTTTCCACTCCTTCCTACCCACTTTATTTAATGTGAGGTCAGTAGTAGTGCAAAGCCATTAACAGGCCTGATTCACAGCCTGATAGACAACATCCCAGCAGACCTCCAAAAAGAAAAAGTGTTTACACAGACACATGGCCAATCTTCACATTTAGCAGTAGTTCTCAATAAAATTTAATACTTTCTCTAGAATATTTTTAAAATGTCCTTTTTCCAGTTTTCTATACTTTTAATAGTCGTTTTGTATGGCCACTTTTCAATTATCCAAAACAAAATAGGAAGCTTTACAAGTTAAATAGGCTGAAGGATAAAGAAAGTGGGAGAACTAGGGTTTATTTTGCAAGGTAGCATGACTGTTAGCCTGTCCTTGTTGTGTAGGTCTGGTACACTCATACACAAAAATGCACACATGGCTGACCCAAAGCATTTTTTTTTCAGGCATCTCAGCAATGAAAGCTGAACTGTTTGATATTCAGAAGACAGAAATGTTTAATGTTTTTCCTTCTGTCTTTACTCACCTCCGCTTTATTGTCTTGGCTGAACTATATTTCTGTTGTAACACAAAAAAGGAACAATTATTGATGGATAGCTGCATGCAAGAGTCGATCGGTGGATTCTGAACATAAAGTACTGTTGCTCAAAGGAGTAGTTTAGTCAAAGAGGACTGATACGTTATTTACTAACTATACAACAGCTCAAAACTGAACAGTAAAGTTTGCACATTTTCACATTTCTAATTATGAAAGCCGTTAAATAAAACCAAAACAAGCCTGTATAGCTTGCAACCTTCGCCTATCTGCTTGTATGCGACATTTTTACTAAAGTAATGATTTAACGACAAACAGAAAATCCTCCATTTCCCTCTGTGACTGGTCACAAGTCCTGCTCAATCATAGACGTGATTAACCTAGCATTACGATATGAAGTGAAAACCTGTAAGCTCCATAAGCGAATGACAACAGTTTAATGATGTAAAGCCTCAGGAGAAGTCTGCAGGGAAAAATAGATAAATATAGGAATATAGAGCTTGTGTGTTTGTCTGCCTTCACACTCAATGCAGTGCTATCCTGTGAAATGCTGTTTCCTGGTCTGGCCAAGGCTGAAGATATTTTTACAAAGGATAAAAGCAGGCACCCTGCCTAGTACACTGACAACAGACCAGAGACTTGAACACACATAGCAAAGGCCTAATAACATATAGCAAACGTATAGCAAAGGGCCGAACCAGGAAGAGCTCAGACTCATACACGGTCTCCCACCCACACTCACTTTGTGCTGGAAAGAGGGGTGTTGAGTGGAAGGATAGCAAGCGGTTCCTCTTCAAAAGTGTTCTTCCAGATAGTTTGTTTTTCCAATCAACCTTGAAATCACCTCACTGGTCCGAGAAAAAACAGAATTGCAAGCTCTCTTGCTCTCTCTCACTCCCTCACACACACACTCACACTCTCTCGCTCTCTCTCTCTCTCACACACACACACACACACACACACACACACACACACACACACACACACACACACACACACACACACACACACACACATATACACACTCCTTCTCTATCAGCATTGCCTTTATTTACTCTATAGATCGGTGAGAGGAGCTGTTAGAGAGAACACCAGGGGAAGAGGAGAAAGGCAATCAATATTACAGGAGAGGAAATCAACAGGAGTGGATGGTGCACCTGCCTGTGTGTGTGTGTGTCTGCTTCTCTGATAGCAGTCATGTCCTTGACATACACTGACCATTTGTTTAGAAAGACAAATATCTTCAATATTTACTCACGTTTGACTTTGAATGCGCACGGCTGCGTGAAGACATATGCTTCCATTTATCCTATTAGTTGCAAAATCCCTTAAACCCCACTATATATGTTTAGATCCATCAAAATTTACATCAGACACCCCCTCCCTCGCCCCTCCCCGCGGGGAGGACTCACTAAACCTCGAGCCTCACCTGTCAACTAAACAGACTTGGCCGTCTCATGCCATCTTCTGCTAAGATGCACAACGTATGCTAATGCCTGTCAAACTCAGCAGGTGAAAGGAAAGTTTTGACTCGAAGCAGCTCCTCCTTTTCATCATTTTCTTTTTTTCCCCTACTCTTTTACCATTGACATTGAATACCTCACACTGTCAATCAGAGGAAAGCCTCCTACAGAAGAGTGAGCATATTATAGGCTTCCCGTATCCATATGGGTAGAAGCAACCATAAATCCATTCCTACATGTATGCATTACATTATTTATTCTACGCTGCAGAGTGAAAACATTTCACTTTCAAAACAAGTCACTTTTAAAAAGATTTTTCTTTAAATGTCAGAATTTGACAAATTAGCCAATACTTGTTATATTCAACCGTGTTTATACTGTTTTTTGGTACATGCTAGTCTGATAGGGCTTATTAAGTTTTCTGTTACTTCCATCCACACTTCAACCCTTCCAAGTGAAGCAGAAGCACTTCTGCAGGGAGCCAATATAACAAAATGTTACAGCCACGTTGTGGTTATGTTACCCCCTGTAATGCCAGTCTGTCAGCTGTCAGTTTTGTAAGTGGTTAACTACGCTGTCAACACGCCTATCGTGCATGACAGCCAGACAGATTGGAAACCATATTTGGAGAAGTACCATTGTCAAAATGAATGTCATCATATTTGGCATGGATGTTGAGAATATCACACATTCCTCTGTGATATCAGTGTCAATTCGAAACAAGTCGTGCTAATGTTGAGATATCTTCACATTAATAATTGGTTTGACATATCTCAATCTCTGCTTTTGGCTGTGATATTGGTAATATTCCCAGAGCACTGAAATCACTCTCTCCTTGTCACTTTTCTCACTTTTTCATTTTCTTATTCTCCTCCTACTCTTACCTCTTTCCACTATCACCATTCAAATCACACTCCATCTCCAGCAGAGTTATCATACACTATATTCTTCCTGGGCACGTTCGTATGTGCTACCTTTACTTCCACTAGTCCACTTCCACTGTGCATTTTTTATTTATTTGTCATAATTTTAAATGTGTTTAACTCTATTTTACATTTTTATTTTTGCATATTTTTGCCCATTTGATCTGTGTCAGGTGTGAGTGCACTACACACTACTATGCAAAAATCTTGAACCACCCTTCACTTCTTTATATTTTCTTTCAATGGAGCAAGACTTTCTTGTCAGTTTTAAAGTGGTGTTGTTCTTCAGGCTTTCTCAAAGTCTTTTGAAGTT
Organism: Oreochromis aureus; assembly: GCF_013358895.1. Lineage (NCBI taxonomy): Eukaryota > Metazoa > Chordata > Actinopteri > Cichliformes > Cichlidae > Oreochromis > Oreochromis aureus. The sequence continues at coordinate 11,462,694 of NC_052958.1, read as the reverse complement.
GGTCTCCGGCTGCTTTTTCCACCCATTTTCAATCCAGCCCTTGTGCCTGACTATTTGAAGGGGATTTTGGTTTTGTTTTTTTGTTAAGCCACTTAACACTCACCTATGAATCATTCAAGCATAAAAACGTTGCTTAATTCAAGAGATGAATCATTGTTGTGTCCACACATAACAGACAACTTTGGAGAAAAAAAAAAGCTATTTTGACACATTGTTAATACCAGCCTGTCACAAAATCATAATTTGTTCTCAGTTGCTATGTATATATTTTAGATATCTTTAAGAAAGTTTTTTTTCCTTCTATCCACCAGTCTTTCTGAATTTGTTGTTTGATACTAATTTAGTTATTAAATGATAAGCGTTTTTAAACAAAAACTAGAAGTGCCAGGTCTAAAAAAACTATCTACAGCAGATGACTCATATTTTAAAGTAATTTCCTTAAGAAATGAGGAAAAAATGCAACAAAGACCTGACACAGGTCCTCGGAGATGCAACTCCTTTCAACTGACCCATCTACTTTTCACTGAAGCCTCATTGAAAATGGTCTCAGTGGACGTGTGGCTGTCAAGAAGCCAATTATAAAGAAGGGTAACCCGGAGAACAGGATGAGGTATGTCAAATTAAATAAGAATTGGATGAAAAATCAGTGACAACAAATTGGAAATTTTTAGTTCAACCCATCGTCAATATGTACGCAGGTCAAGAGAGAGGTACAGTGAGTTTCTACAGCCATCTGTGGAGGCTAAAGGCTGTCATGGTTTGGGAGCTGCATTTGAACCAGTGGTCCTGGAGATCTTGTCAAAACTGATGGAATTATTAACGCAAAAAAGTAACTTCAGACTTTGCTCTGCCATATACCACCATCTAAAAAGTATCTGATTGGCAATGGCATCATTTTTCAGTATGACAATGGACAGAGCCCAGACCACAAAATTATTGAAGCAGTGTGGGATCATCTTGTCAGAGAACAGAATAAAAGGCAGCTAACATCTAAAAAAAAGAGGTTGAATGTCCTTCGAGAATCTTGGAGAACTATTTCTGAAGATTACTTGCTTGTCTAAGAGAGTTCAGGCTGTATTGAGAAAGTCGTCATACCAAATATTGTTAACTTTTATATTTATATATTTGAAACACTAGTTTCTAGTTTACAAATATTTTTAAATAAATCACTGCATCTATTTCTAATTTTCTGAGCAAAACATAAAGAAATGAGAGATGGCTTGGGATTTTTGCACACTAATGGGAATGGGAGAAGTAATGTCATGCTTCTGGCAATAGCCAGATGCCATCTTCTAGCTTATCAGATAAGGTCTGTCAGTACAACCAGTAGATCTCTACAGGTAAACTGTGATTATACTGGGGCACCCTAATGAATCAGTGGACCCAGATGATACTGCTACTTAAAATGTCAATTTGCTTGAAACTTGTAAAGTTTTACAAGCCCACAACTTATGTCTTTAGAGTACTACTATGTTTCATAGTAAATGACGGATAACATAAATCTAAATGCTTCTATGCAGTTGTATGCCAGTGTCACACAATCACATCTCCATAAACAGTTGTCTAACATATGTACAAGCTTATTAGGCTGATACAAAAAGTTCAGGAAGTCATAAGTAAACACAAAATGGCTGATAAAACTTGCAAGTCATGCTGCAAGCTCCTTGCCCCTTCAATCCTTTGTATTCCCAAGACATCTTTGGTGCTGTCAAACGAATAACCTTTTCGGAGGGAAAAGCTAATTGGCAGATCCGTTGAACGTTTTTTTCTCTCTCTCTTTCTCCCCTCTCTCACCCAGACATTAATTCTACACCACCACTACCTGTCGCTGTGTTCACAGCCATCCATTACCTCAGTATGCTCATTACCGTGGTATGCCGCACTAATGCTAATTAAACTGCAGTGCCACAATTAGCATGCCGCCATAGACTCATTGTGTTTGGTTGCAACGACCACTAACCTGCCCCTGGAGGACAGCTCTAAGTGCTTTGAAATATATTGTTAGCAGGGACAGTGACTGTCAACACAAAAAGAAAGTTTTTGCAATATTAAAAGGCATCAAGTTTAGCAGTTGGCTTAACACCTTTAAGCACCTTTAGTTGCAGTGTTCCCAAGATCAAGTAGGCTGAAATTCTATTAATTCCAATACATCCCTTTATTCTTTTTTCCACAACAGCAGTGATGTTATGCAGTCTAGTCTTTTAGGGTTGCAATCACAAAGCAAGTCTCAATGTAATATAATGTGTCCCATGATAATGATGGCACCATGATACAAATATTCAGGAATACTCAATTTATTCCAAATCAATTATCCAATATGTCTCCTGGTATCTGTGTAATTGGAGACTGAAAGGCATCCAAGAAAAGATGACAGTCAAGAATTATTTGATTATAGCACTGTGGTGTCTGTGACTGTGCGTTAACACTATTATGTAATTCATATAATGTCTCACATCTAATGATTTGCGTTCCCCCCGCTGTCTGGAAATTATTGGATGAAAGCGTGTAGAATGCCTGCATGTTTTAAGAGAAGTATTCAATATTTGGCACCAGTGTATCCCAAGAGGAAGTGGCACAATATATCAGGTGCATAAAGTTGTGCTGTTCTCCCTGTGCCTGCACTTCTGCTTTTTTAGAAGTCCCGTTTCGGTCATCTCAGAGTTCACAGAACTTTTTGATTATGCCTATGAGGTGTATATATTTTGTGAATGTGCTTGTAAATATATTTTGTACAGCTAGAAGCTAACTGAGAGAAAATGGAGTCTTTATAAAATTCATCTTCTGAAAAGTTAGACTGTATGAGCATATCCAGTCCTTGATAGGACTCCAGTGAAGGTAAATGGCTGGAAAGTCTTATTCTTGTATCATATAGATGTATAGACACGAGCTATTTGAAATTTGTTTCAATCACTTCTTAATGCACTGCTAAGATCAATGTTTAAGAAGTTGTACTCAGTTTGTTAAAGTCCTAAAGATGACTTGACCAACTCTGAGTCAAATGTATGCAGTTGTTTCTTTGATCTTGAGATTCTTGGATCTGTGGCATTGCTCTGATGTCTGTGCCCAGGGGAGGATGGCCACCCCCTGTGTATGGGCGACTGATTTCACCCCTCACCCTCACCTCTTAGTGGGTTCGAAGGGAAGTTGAGGGAAGGGAACAAGGCCAAGAAGTGACAGGGGCATCAGGACGGAACGGAATTCTGCACATCCCAGTTCCCTCTCAACTGTCACCATCATTGTGTGAAGACATACACACACACTCACACAAACACACAAACCAATCTACCTAACCCCAACACACATCTGCAAGCAAGCACACCCACTTTTAAGTCAGGACCATTGCTCACTGTCACCTTTTGTCACTCCGCCACACACAGGGAAGCACAGACACTGGGAAATGGACATAAACACACCCTCATAGTGGTGAAGGTGTCTTGCTTTTGTCTGGCAGAGCATGAACCAGACACAGTAACTGACATGAGACAGAGACGATTGAATGAGAGACATGGCAAGAGTCAAAGGAAGTAAAGATATATGGTGATGTATTCCAAGTGATGAGGTAAACCGAGGAAGGGAGAAAGAGGTTGATTATAAATTCACAGCAAAAATGAGGAGGGATTAGAAATCTTCTGGTTAAGTAAATTAAACTCTGTAAGCAGGTAATCTTGATGAGGATGTGAAGGTAAACACACACTCACAAGCACACACACACACACACACACACCCACCATATGAGAGATCACCTCTGGGAAGTCGTACTCAGGTAAATCACTTCACATGTCCCGTCACATAGCTGTTTCTATGGCAACAAGAGCTAAGTCACAACATAATAACCTTATTATATAATCTAACAGTAATCCCTACTGATGTTTCAGCATTAATGTCACCAGTATGTTCATTTGCTCTTCTAAATCATGCATTGAAAGGCTGAATCGCTTGATCTATATTTAGTCTTATATATTATGTGTAATTAGCTGATTTTAGATGACTATATGCAAAAAAAATGGTGTATTTGCTATCCAAATTTGGGATTGTGGGGTATGATTTTTTTTTAACTCAGTAGTTGAGTCATATTTTGTGCTCTTTTGTTCATGCATACCTCAGATGATGAGCGTGCTCCTCACAGTGAACAAAGCCAGCTATTAATATGCTGCATGGACTAGCTCCTTGTTAGCTCAAATTGAGACTAGGCAAAAAGGAAATGTTCACAGTAAAGTATGAGATTGTGTTGAGAATATGTAATAGGCAAGACCATTTCGAAACAGCTTTGTGACCGTGAATAAACACACCTTAACACCACAGGCTGTGTATCGACTGCCTGAATCAATAGTATCATATGCCCCTATCTATAGTTGCACACATGAAGGAAAATAATACAATGTACTGTAGATAAAGATGAAAGCTGAGTACACTGTTCAAACTCCATTGAAAAGAACCATGCTGTCACCCTTAAAGGCAAGTATGAAAACATCAACATTGAACCTAAAACGTGAAATAATCTGGAAATACTGTAGATGCACAACAATAGTAAACTAATGTTTTTCTTTGTCTGGGCTTCTGTTTTATGAATGCCAGGTCAAACTGTGTTGATGTAGTAACAGGACAGTGATATATGAGCCGTTTCAAAACTGTTCCAGTATTGGCTTTTAAATCCATCGCGTACTTTATTCCATCTAAAGTATCGTATTTGTTTTGCTCACTATGGGTGCTTAAAGATGATAATCGTAAGACTTCCTGTGATAATTAAACTAAAAAAAATATAGGTTTAAAAAAGTATAATATCACTAATTACTTGGTTTCTGCCTTTCTCACAGGCACTCAACTAACCAGCATACCTGGTATGGTCTAATGGCATTATCTGGGCCAGGAGTCACATCAAACACGATTAAAACGACAGCCTAATAAACCTGTCACATCATGTCACCACCGCCTGCTTCTACCAGGGGACTGTTTGTTTGTTAGTGTGTGGAAGTGAGAGAGTAAGACGTTGGTGCCGTGTCTTTTGACTACTGCTAAATTTGCATAGCACTAAAAGTCATGGCAGAGAAACAGCTGCTCATTGATGCCCGGAGGCCAGGGCTGATGCTGCCAAATCTAATCACCGCCTAGTGCTAGCATCTTTTTTGGGTTTTTTGTGTTGTAAGATTTATAGTTTGTTGGAGGAGCTAATGACACTCATTTAGAATATTGGTGACGTCAGCCTCTCCTTTCTTCACTTTTTTGTTTTCCGGTCGTCCATCACTAATTACATTTGACCCTATTATAGAATTAAATATTGCAGTGACTTTATATCCAAATTGTGAGCTTTGTGAGCACTTTGGTATCACGATGTTTAGCAAAAATATTCTTTGGTGGTCACATATTAAAGCATTTCAAACTGTTTACATATTTACGGTATGCAAATGCTTGCTAGTAATTCCAATTTATATTTACTTTAATCGGTTCTTTTAAAAGAAGTCTCATACAGCTTTAAACCTGTGCAAAGGCGCAGTCTTACTGTATAATTTTCTACTCAGTTGGTGTTCTTGCACCAGTGGTATGCAAAGGGGATAGCTCAGAGATTTCTAGACCTGGGGCAGGGATTCTGCAATTTCTGTGTCTTCAAGTATGGCCTTATAAAAGACAGATTGTGTGTGTGTGTCTGTGTGTGCGCGTGTGTGCATGCACGTGTGTGTTCACACAAACCGGAGTAACAGGGTCATGGCCAGTGGGCCAGGTAATAACTCTCCCGCCAGCCCCTTCATGCGGATTTCTGCTCTGTGGACCACCACTCTTAATGATAGCAGGAGGAGGTACACTTACTCTTGCGTGTGTTCGTGTGTGTTCAGCTGCGTTCGTGTGTTTGGTCACATGTGCAAGCGTGAGATGTAGCCACCTTAAATGTTGAAGTGTTATTTGACTGAATCACTGTGACATAGCCCTTGCTCTATGGTAGTTTATATAGGCTGAGGCTATTAGTATGTATAGACTTCTATATGGTGTCTGATGATGCATGGTTAGTACAGTAATTGGTTTTTAGTTGGACTACAGAGTGCCTATTTGTAGGGCATTGAAACACCACAAACAGTTAATATAACAAAAATTGTGGGTAATATATATCAAATACTATCAAATTAAAGAATTTTAATTCTGCTTTGCTTCTATCATTTATTTAAGCATGCAATATCTTAATCCTAACATTTCCCTTTACCATCAGCAATTTGTACATACACTGAGGAATAAAAATGGATGGATGTCCTCATTTTCTAAGCTTCATAATAAAGTGGCATTACAATGTGCCTTATTTTAATGCTTTAAAATACAAAGAAATATTGTACAATTGATATTACTTTTGCCCATTGTGTTTATTTGTTGTTGCAATGACATGACATCAGTCATGTCACCTTTTTAAGCTAAATGGTACATGGTAAAATCATATGCATGTCATTTTAAATCATCTCTTAGTGTTGACTATGTATCTATTTTTCTGGCTTGTATGCACATGTTGCATATAATACTGTAGCTGTGATAAATATTTTGTGGTGAAATGTATTATCCATAAGGTTATCTTGCTTTTAATAGCTGTGACAGCCTCATCAACAGTTGCCAAAGCTAAAAAAAATCCTTCTGTGCCCTTTGCCCAGTCTCTCTCTGTAATTGTGTCACCTTATCAAAGGCTGGGAGAAACAAGAGTGCAGATTAGTTTTCATTCAGGGCCCATCTAATCCTTTCAGCTTGTTCTTTCATAACGTGTCATTGCCAGTCAGTCAAACAGCTCTTCACAACAGCAGTGTTTACTATTCAAATGAATAGATGTTGGACGTCTAATTCTCTGAAAAAAAAAAAGGGAAAAGATAGCCCGAGTCAAGCTTTTTATGACTGCTATTTGAAATCTAAATCGCTTTGATCTCGGGGGTCCTCTAAATGTTCTATTCTTTGATGTTTACAAAAGGGTGAGATTGTTACATATTGTTACAAATGATGCAATCTTTCTTTCCTTTCAGGGTCCGCGTGGAATGTAATTGAAAACAATTATCCGGTGCTTTGCTCTGATAATGCCCATCACTTACATCAGTTAAACCATGTAAGGCATTATCTTAAACATCCCCTCAGTAAAGTCCCAAGTCACCAAACGGCCACATAAATTCTCCCCTCTCCCGGCATGGGCATAGCCAATGTGTGTTGCTATCCTATGCTTTGGTTAGAGATTCAATCAGGATGCAAGGCCATTTGGTAAATGAAAATATTCATATGCATCTGTTAACTGGTCACCCACTAGCATCTCAGTAGGATTCTCTGCTGGGAGTGAATAAAGTAAAAGGAGGTTTCATTTAATCAAACTAAAAAGAGGATTGGCATGCATAAATTGTGACAGTGTGCTGGTGGAAGATGAACCAGACAAAAAACAGTCTTAACAACACATAATAGTCCATTCTCCTAAAAGTGCATCTGAAAAAAAATTCATTCGATCTGAGTGTTTGCCTGATTAGTGGGTGACGTTGCATTGTGCTTTAAGAAAATGCCTAGAACACCCTGTGCTTTGTTGGTGTAGCCCTCCACTATGCCAGTGATCTCACTGAACAGAAAAACTCGAGACATCAGTTCAATTGCCCATTATTAGGAAGGCGGATTAAAAAATCGGTAACTTCCCTCTCCTCTTGAGTCATTCTCTCTGCATTGTTGAACTCAAACAGAAATTATTTGACCCCTTTGTTTTTTTTTTTAACCTGCTCAGCAATTCTGTGACCTTAAGAGGTGGAGATGCAATATACAGTTCCTGCAAGGCCAGAGAAAGCCAAAGTGAAACTGTTCTAGAAATTAGAAACGCTGTTGCAAAAAGAGACCCTTTCTTTCTCGTTCATCTTGTGATTTAGTGCGATTTGTTTAAATAGTAGCTTTACAACAAACAATCTTATAGCATTGTCTTTGGCAATATTTATAGACCCACACTTCCCATAAACAGCTTAACAGAAGATCAGTAAACAAGTGGAGGGATGTTGAATAGCTCAGATACATGTCTGATGATCTTCCCAAAACCAATTTAATCGTGGTCATGAAAAATATTTTCAACATTAACAGAAACTTTTGCAGTGTACTCACACATTATAGATACGGCTACCTATGAGTCACCAGAAAAAAAAGTAAATACAGCAGGATTGTTTGTGATTAAAAAAAAACAAACCAATGTGTTCTCAGTGGTATGCATCTGTCTTTCCATCAAATGAATAGCATCTCATGCAGATGCTGTTCATTGAAAGGATACTTTACAGGGCTGAAGGCAAAAGTAAAGTGTTCACTTTGACCAAGGTGAAAGTGACTTTTCCCTTCAAAGTACTGGAAAAAATAGAATTCTCCTTTCCTTCTATCTTTTCATTTTTTCAGTTTATTAATAAAAGCTGGTAATCACATGCAAATGAAATGTTACAAACCTCCTATAAATATTCTTAGTTAAGCTTTAATAGCTCACTGAAGCTTAACCCCAGCTGTTAAATAACAAAGGCAGGCATTTAATTGCTATCAGAAACTATTAGAATCACAGCAGTCACGATCAATGAAACTGATCATCACAAAATGATGGATAATAATATCAACCATCTTTCTTTGTGTGTTTTATAGTGAGACATAAGGTGTGATGCTGTGTTGGTCAGGCGGTGATTTCTGAGCTGCAGAATTTCAACACCTCTGCACTTTTCTTAGAACTGTCACAAAACACATAATCCTGAAAATAAATGTAATTAAAAAATGAATGAATTGTATTTATTTTTTTTAATCACTGGCATTATACTTTGCACATGACAACAGATTTGATTTACTGGAATAATGTGGTCTTACAGAGTACAAATACATCTATGTATTCTATATTTCAGTTGTAGAATCTCTATAAGTGTGAAATTAATCTATAGCAGATTAAATTCAGTGAGTCAGGTTATTTCTTTCTTTTTTTTAAATCCATCTTCACTGTGCATAACAACCAAAACAAATTGCCCCCTGTCCACTTTTTAAAGTAGAGGATCATACCTTGTCTCATAATCCTGTATTAACAAGTCCCAGTCCAGCTATGCCAGGTCTTGTTGTTGCAACCATCCTCTCATACTGCATCGTTATGTCTTATAACTGAATTAAGATGCATTATAAGTTCTGCGGATGATAAAACATCAGCTGCAAATCTTGGTAGACGTGAATATTGGTGAAAAATAAACAATGCAACACACACATAAAAAAAACAACTGTAAAATTTGAAAATGTTATTCACTACAAAATCAGCATTTACACATTCTTGCATCTTGTCCTGTTTACTCTGTTTCATTCTCTATACTGTTGTGTTCCTACATCATCATCATCCTCTCCACCACTGTCATTTACAGCAGCAAGAGTCTCATAAAGATGATGTCATAAATCTGGGTTATAATAAGGTTCAGCAAGGGACAGCAGATATTTATCAACCCTGAGCTTATCCCTCATAAATCAAAATGCTACTAGGGTTTGTTTTATTGGTCATTTTGAAAAGTCTGGTGACTTTTTCTGCAATGTTTTCACTGTAACTGTGCTGTAGAGTTTGGAGTTACTATAGTATAGAAAAGAAGAGGGGAAAAAATGAAGAACAACAACTCCAGATGTAGGTCGGTGATCTTCAAGTATGTGTCATCAGTGAGAGGATATCTAATTCCTTCTTTGAAATTTTAAGCAATTGTTCTATCTGTTGAACATTTTCTGAATGTATTAGGCCTGAATTGAATTTAGTAATGATTCAATCATGCATAGTGATGATTCACTTAAAGAGATTGTGCCAGTTAATGTTAATAATGCAATACAGCCAGCGATTTTGGCATGAAATGCATGTTTTTCTACCAAAACACAATGTACCGTGACACTGTTAAGGAACGCACACAAAGACAGACATCATTATGGGCACAAAAGCGCATAAAAAGCAAGTATTTAGAACCTCATTTCCAAAAAAGTTGGAATGCTGTTTAAAATATGAATCAAAACAGAAGCCAATGGTACGCATGTAACTCTATATCTAATTTTGTAATGTTGCTGCAACGCTAAAACTGCCTGTCCAATATTGTGTTGCTTGGTCTGCAGCAATGTTTACGTGGGTGGTATCTGTCAGAGTACAAAGTAACATCCGCATAATGCCAGAACCCAAGGTTTTCCTGCAGAACTTTGCATGCTAATGAGATGATCCATGTCACGCACCGCACCTGTCAGCACTTTTAATGTCGTGGTTGATCAGTGTTTGTCGGTGAAAGTGTGCTGTTTTTTTGGGGGGCGGGGTGGGTTATGTGGGTTGTTTGCCTGGGGGGTTACTTATATGATGCGGCCTTATTAAATCAGTGCTAGAAGAGGAGGCACAGACATCAGTGATTGAAAAGCACAAAGGAACCTGAAGCGATTAAACCCCTACTCAAACCAGCTTAGAAGGGAAAGCTTCACAGAAAGCCAACAATGGTTGCATTCCTTTAAGTCGTGCTTCTCTTGTGCTTTCTTTTCCACACTCTCTCTCTCTCTCTGTTTCTCTCTCGGCAGCGCTCTTTACCCCTCCTCCTGTTCTGTGCCTTTCTCGAACAGATTATTTCTTTTCATTTTCTTTGTCTGTCTTCTTTGCAGCACGTTAGGCCGCTTAACTTTACAATGCTCATGTCAGGTCAAAACCCACCCTCCTTCTGTCTGTCCAATTCAGGAGAAAAAAGCCTCTTTCTGCATAAGGTATTACTGTATCTCAGACGTCAACCACCTCGAAAGTCTTTCTTTCATTCGTTCATTAAGGCCTCTTCCTTTCTTTTCAGCCTTTTATTCCTCTAAAGGAGTTTTAGGGCGCTCTCTGGATTTTCCAGGTTGTTAATTGCACAGAAAGTTTTTGTCTAAATCAATAGGGGATTAAACTTGAATAAGTTTATGAGGGGATTAGATTAGAACAAGAGTGTGTGGGTGTTTGTGTAGAGAAGAAGGTTGAGGTGATATTACTGTCTGGGGCTCGTTTTTTTCACTTAGAATTTCTCACCGAGCATATATTTAACAACAGTTTAAAAATTGTGTTTGCCAGCCACTTCTACTGGAAATTTAATGTGAAAACTTTCCACTGCAGCAGTTTTGGTGAGAACGAGTTGCGCTTCTCATACTCTCTTGATTATGAACTCATTTAGATCTCCCAGCTATGGGAAATGACCTTGTAGTCTATCAAGGGATTGTTTTTGGAACATGAGTCAGTAAACTCCTCTTACACCACAAATGGTCCAGTCTTCCAGCTCCCCAAAATGCTGTATTCTACTGGATTAGACAGAAGTAATCCATCCCACCTCCCAAACAACATCCACATATCCACCTGCATTTGGCACTGCCCATGAATGCCAGTCATTAAGATGGCTTTGCAAAGAAGAGGACTACTACCTCTTTTCCAATGGGCCGTCTCCACTTCCACATATAGAGCAACCATTGTTTTAAATGTAACTGCTCCCGGCCCTGTGGTGACCAGCCTTCCATTCACTGAACACCGAGGCTGGTACACTGCCAGAGAGGAAATATGATAAATGTGTATAGCACCAACTGTCAGGGAGGGGGAGGGACATTCTCCTTTTCCCAGATGCCAACAGGTGGAAAGGGGTAAGCCCTGGTCAGGTTACTGCAGGCATGCATATGTCAATAAGCATGTGTGTATTTGTCTCCACGAATAACACTCCCTGTTGTTGTGCTTTTACCAGGTGTGCCAGAAAGGAGAAATGTGAGCGCTCATCAGAGCCCCGGCGCTTTGCATCCGACATCAAGCAGTGTGTGCGTCTCAGTGTCCATCCAAACAACATCTCCGTGTCCCAGTTTAGTGTCACGGTGAGTGGAAAACAAATTCACGGAATCAGATACCCTGAAATGGAAACAAAGGCTTGTTTGGGGCTTTAGATGCGCAAACTTTGTGTGTTTCCCTTTGTCTGTTACATGTCCTTTACTATCAGGCATCAGTTTCCTCTTTGTGTCACTTGGAAGATTAAATTTAGTCACATTTTAATTTGAAGTATTTAAATATATCTTTCTCTGACTGCATATGGACATTTTTTAGCAGGCAAATGTGCATTTGCTTTACTGGAGCCACATTGCAATAGAAAGTGAGGATAACTGAATATGTTGCTGGTGAGAATATCTTGTCTGGCAGATTGACAATATCACACTCTCAAGCATTATTTGTAATATGGTGGAATTATGCTCTAAATACTGATTAGTAGCTTGTTTTAACTCTGTAATCCTGCTTTATATGATTTTACTGACTGCCAGCAGGCATTCCTCAAATCCTGACCTCACAACTTACAATCCCGTCCAACGAAATGGTCTCCCAACAAATGTCAACAATCATTGACAGAGTATAGTTTAGCTCGGCTGTGTTTATTGTGATTGTTGGCAGCCAAATGCACCACTTTTCCCCCTGGATGTTTCATTCTCAAACAGCTGCCAGATTTAAAGGGTCTGAATTGTTTTTTATTGTTTAAGTGTATTGATTGGTGTGCAAAGAGGCTGTGATCCATTGCAACAAAAATATGTCTCTGCAGAAACTGGAGAAACACAAGCACTCGAACTATCTCGGTGTATCCCCTTGTCAGCTTTCACCACGACACAAAATCTTTTTTTTTTCTTTGATTTGAACAGGATCAAGAGGCTAATGTTTTTAAATGTCAGCATCTTTGACACTACTAGAAAGTCCTGCAGTAACACTGTGTGTTATATAGTATAAATATTCCACTTACCTTACTGTACCCAGCATCAGAGGTTAACACGTTGGTGCAATTTTAACTCGTAAAGTGCGGTCAGCATGACAGCTCTCCATCTCCATTGCATCAAGGGTTCCTCTGCAACACAAAAATGATATTCATGGGGGTGTGTGTTGTTGCTCAAGCCTTTCAAGTATTTAACCTTTTGCCAGACATATCCCATCCAGGGGCTTCTGCCTAACAGACAAAGGCTCTTGTTTGACCTTTTTGTTCTTAAATATTTGTTCAGAAAGATAAGGCTTAGAAATTCTTGACAGAAACAGGTACACATCACCGCTGCAGTTGGACCTACTCTAGAAAAAGCCATTATTTTCAAAACTCCAGGAGCTCCAGAAAATAACTTTCTGAGCAAATAGTTTTAGGGACTCCTTATGGATCTGCCTCAAAAGCCATCAAAAATATATTTGGCTGATCACAGCCCAACACTGGAGGAAGAAGGGGTTGTGCTCATTATAATACTATTATGCTTCTAGAGGCACAGATGGAACAGCTGTGTCATGCAGTTTTTCACACACACAGAGGATGTAGTCTTTTTATATATTGTAATCCTGTTTCATTTTCTTAATTTTCTCCCTACATTGCTTTGCTGTGTGTGGGTGCAGAAGTTAGCAAGTCAAAAGGAAACGCAAGTGGAAGTTATTATAAAATGAAATTGCTCTATTGCATCTGGGCTTTTAAGAGCTAATTGTTGCTTATATAGTTGATATTTACATAGATTTTTTATTATATGCCAGATGCAATGCAGCAATAATGTACTTTTAAGTTTAGATCTTACTTTTATGTCACTCTTCTGGACATAAAAGGTCATAAATAAAACAATCATATCTGATTTAAAGCTTGCATAATAATAAACATAAGAAGATATAAAGTTTAAGTCAGTCTTCTTCTCTGTAGCATTGACTGCGTTTGAATAAATCCTCTCTGCAGCGAGGATATTTTTCACCCATCTAAGATGAACAGCAACACATATTCTCAGCATCAGGCATGGTGTTTTATGAACTACCGGAGGTCATTTGTGCGCGCGCATTTGTCGGCTGTTCCTATTAAAGATGAGTATGTTATTTCCATACTCATGCATCACTGCTGTGGCTCGGCTCTAAATGTAATTGAGGGAGCTCTACATCTGTCCGCCTTTCCTTCTTAAAAGGAAAAAATAAATAAAGAAGAAGAGAAACAAAGGAGGTGAGAGAGAGAAAAGTCATGCAGTGTCCACCTTATGCTGGATGTTGTGTATCTATTCACACCAGTACCCATTAAATAGCAATATAAAAACAGCTCAGGTCAGCCCTTCTCTGGCGCTGAGGCAGCTTTCAACACCACATTGCAAGTCTACTATAGGCTACGCCTCAAATCAATGCCTGGACCAAAGCCCCCTTGCAGACACAGTTTTCCGTCAGTATGTATATTTCGGTCTTGACCCCTCTCCATCTGCCTCCCCAAGTCTGTGTTTTTTTTCTCTTCCTTTTATCCATGGAGTACTTTTTCTCTCTCCCACTGTCACTACTTCACCTGAAGCCTTTTTTCCTGAGAAGCTGAAAGAGCTTACACAGCATTTTCAAATGAAAAGGGGGAATTTGCATTCTTTATTTCAAAAGTCTTCTTTTCACTTGCTGTCCAGCACCCTGTGTGCCAGCACCCCCCCCCCCCTTGTTCACAGCCTCATTTGTTAATCTCAGACCTCCTTCTAGCCATTTCATCCTCTCGCTAATAGTTCATCCTGCACTTTGAGTTTTACTTTGAATTTGAGTTTTCTGTTTTTATCATTTTATTCACCTTTTCCAAAACATTTTATACCACAACACCTATTGTTCTCAGAGAGCCAGACAGCCAGGAATTTAATGTGGTATTGAAAAATCAATGTAGCTCATACAATGCCACAAGGCATAATGAAAGGTGACTAGAAAGGTATTAGTGCTCTTGGCAGTTGGATACAGCCTGTTAAGATGAAACTGATTTCAGTTTTATGTCTTAATGCATTAGAGGGTGTCCATGTTGTGTGGACACTCAGTCAGGATATGCACCTGACACCTGGTTCAAGAACCCTCCCAGTGTCCCCTCTGGCCACTGACCACTGTGCTGATGGATCTTTACTCTGCAGTGACCTTGCATGAGTTTCCTCCTCAGCAGTCATATCTGAAAATGTGAAGTTCTCGCAGATGTGTGTCAGCCATAAAATTACATTTAGGGCTTGTTTATCTTGTTTGTCTCACTTTTTTATCTTAGACCGCAGGGCAGCTATAAAATGCACCTGGATATGTCATCATCTATGTTTTAAACTGGCTTTCATGCTCTCATGTATGTGTTAGCTTTAGCTGGCCTTAATCTCTTTTATCATATCCTGACGGCTTGTATCACTTTTCTTTCCCTTTCTGCAGTTGGTGTTGGAAGCCCATAATGTTCCAGAACTCTCTGCAGGTGTCAACTGTACATTTGAGAACCTGGCTGAGATGAATGGCTTGGTGGAGGGAAATCGGATAAAGTGCTCCTCGCCCGCTGAAAAGGAAATGCCACGAATAATCGTTGACAAAGGTAAAGAAAAAAAAAGACTGGAGTCATCACGTATTAGATTAGGACTTGAATGACTGTCAGGTACATGCACATCTGGATATTCTCCCTTCTGTCAGAAGCATGCTTGTCCTAGGGCAATGAGTGTTCTGTGAATTTTTGTTTTCTCATTGCCATCAGTAACTCAGCGGGCCTTGAAGCACTGCCTTAGGATATGTTTAGTAATTGAATGAACATTAGTTATTTGTCTGAATGTGGGATTTTTCTTCTCTCCTACCTTAACGTGAATACGCTCTAGAGGGAGTTATGGGACCCTAGTTAACCCTGGTGTAAAAAGCAGAAAATCACACTTCACAGCGTGGCTTTACTACAGCATTTCAGCTAACATGTAGCCTAGAGATAATATAGTCTCTGTAGACAGTTTCCCTGTGTACCACTGCCTTACTGATCATTTTCATTTACATGGAGTTTTTCTTTTGATAACCCTGTCCTTCTCTCTCTTGGGTGGTCAAGCTTGTTCTAATTGAGAAAACTCCCATCTGGGAAGGTCTGTCTGCAGGCAGTTGATCCTTCACCAACGCTTACGTGTCCTCGTGTTGAGATAATGAAAGTGCCATCCCTTGATTTTTCTTTCTAAAAGAAGAAATAGAGAACAAAAAATATTAGGATTCGGCTGTAATGCTACCATTTATGATGGATAGGCTCTAAAGAAGATGATATTTGCAACTGTTTACGCGTCGTGCAAAAAAAGTAGTCTCTACATTGTTTATATAATGGATTCAAATGCAAAGATACACATTCGCGTTTTTCTTTATTCCTCGGTTGCGCCTAGAACAGAAGAACAGAAGAATCACACATACATGTGCCTAACAGACATATGAAATCACTTCAATAAAGTTATCCACAGACAGACAGACACACATGTACATGTACAGCTGAAAGGGAGCCTGAGGGTGCTTTGGGGAATTAAAAAAAAAATTTGTTCAATGTTTGCTATGTCACATGTAAAGCTGGTAATGCTGCAGTCATGCAAACATTGATGTGCAAATATGTACACTGAGTCATCCACAAATGATCCATACAGCATTTCTCCCTACCGACTGCTTTTTACCCTCCACTCTCACAAACATATGGTTTTGCTGTTTTAGGGAGAGGAAACCGTTCCAAATGTTTGCGTCTTTTATCTTCAATTTTTACTAGTACTCATTAGTCTAAGGTCGGTTGAAAGAGGGAAAAGGGAGAGGAGAGCGATGGATGAAGTGACGAGAGGCGGGGAGAGATAGTGTTACCAGGCTTCAAGGTAACATTTAGGTGGCCTAATTAGGACAGATCCGTTGTCAGTGGCGCTTTACTGTGATTGATGAATGATTCCTCCTTTGTTGGAGAGATGGGGGACAGACACGGGGGAGACGAAGGAGTTGCAACGTGGAAGGAAGTGAAGAGACCTGGGTATAGAGATAGAGCGAGGATGAGAGAGAGATACATAGGTAGTGTAGAAAGAGAGAGAGCGCATTTAGATGTGTGGATGGGCTGTTGAATTAAACATGAACTCCTTCATTAGTGCCAGACAAAAGGACACACCAAATACAGATGAGGCGCAAGCTCACGGACACGCACGCTCGAACAGATGCACACAAACACACACGTACTTTCCGTTTCATCTTCTTCCTTTACCTTGTCAAAGACTCTCTCAAAGACTTTTCCAGGGGAATATTGTCCATCCCAAGGGATATGCACCAACTTTTGTTTCTTGTCAGACGCCAGGAATAGGTAGAGTTAAAACCCTCTTTCTACTCTCTTTCTTTGCTAAGACATACTACCTTTACCATTGCAACAAGCTGATCACCTGTAGCTCCTGGCAGTGCAGTCATTTTCTTTTTCTTTAAAGCGAAATCTAACTCGACGTTGCAAAGTGATATTTGAATAAGCGAATGAAATGATTATCATACAAGTGGTGTCTACCCTCTGCCTGTGCTGAAAGAGTAGCGGTGACACTCTAGCATTACCATTATAATACTGTTTTGTTTCTCCTACTTGTTTGAAGAGTTGAATGAAGCTGTCAATAACGGCTTCAAGTAACGTGTTCTGAAACAAAGGCAATTCCTCCTTCTGTTAGTTCTCATTCTTGTTGTCCTTGTCTTGTGTTTCTTTGTTTTGTTAGCAGAGTACAAAAGCTTTATTTCTACCTCTGTGTATCAAACCGTTAATTGTGACTTTAATCTGTTTTCTCTAGGTGACCACCAGATCGTGCAGCTCTATCTCAAGTCCAAAGAGACCGGCCTGGCATTTGCAAATACAAGTTTTGTTTTCTACAATTGCAGTGTGCACAAATCGTAAGTTTACATCTAGTAATGGTTTTCAATTGCACTTCAGTAACCGTGTAAAACAATGCCGAAGTTATGTTGTATTAATATCTGGGGGGCAGAACTAAAGAGTCAAGGCATGCAGCATTTGCAATTAGTTTGTGTCTTGCTTCCTTGGCCTTTGGGGTGGCTCTGGCTCAGGAGGTAGAGCAGGTCGTCTATTTACTGAAAGGTTCATGGTTCAATCCTTGG